>NC_053022.1:139860929-140177323 GCF_003073215.2 Triticum urartu
CCATTACTAGTTTTAACTAGTAATGGCGCACTATCCCGTGGTGTGGCATTACTAACAATTTTTTTTTTCAAAACTACTAATGGCGCACAGTGGGTGTGGTGCGCCATTACTATGTCAACTAGTAATGGCGCACTATCCCATGGTGCGCCATTACTAACAATTTTTTTTCAAAACTACTAATGGCGCACCACACACCAGGTGCGCCATTAGTAATATATTACTAATGGCACACCACATACACGGTGCGCCATTAATGTCCATATCATCTATAGCTCTTTTCCTAGTAGTGCCATCAGCATTGAGTTTCCTCTCAAAGGCAATACCCTCTTTCCTAGGGTTCCTGTTGAGGATCTGCTTTTTAAGCACATCACAAAGAGCCTGATGCCCTTTGAGGCTTTCGTACATGCTTGTCAAATACAATTCCTTCAACCCTGCATTGTCAGTGATACTAGTGGTATTCTCAGATGAAGAATTGTGATAACAGAGATAGTTGAAGAATTTGCAGCAATAGAAGCATTTGAACTTTCAGGTGAAGAATTAGCAGATTCACGTTCAATGCATTTTAGAAGGAACGTTCCTTCTGAAGAATCTTCATCAGGTGATCTTGAGCAAGCAATGAATCACGTTCCTTCTGAAGATCTTCATAACTCACCCTTAGCATCTCAAGATCTTGCTTTGTTTGAATAAATTCATAAGAAAGCTTCTCATGATCAGCTAAGAGAGTGTTATGACAACTCTGAAGGTTATCAAACTTAGACTGATGCCTCCGAAGATTTTCACTCAGAGTTTGAGTTCGATCCATTTCTTCACCCAACATATCATCGCTTTCATCTAGCATGTTTTGAACCTTTTCCAAAGCTTTTTGTTGTTTAGTGGCAATAGAAGCAAGCTTGGTATAGCTGGGTCCAAATTCATCATCACTAGACTCAAATGAGAAACATTCGGTTACCTTGGCACCTTTTGCCATGAGGCATGGTACAGAGGATGATGGTTCAGGATCGAAATTCATCGTTTTGAGAGATTCCTTGAAATCCTCAAACCAGGGATCATGACAAGTTCGATGACCTTCATAGACGTCAGAGAGTCAGTCCCAGATAAGGTTCACATGGCATAGATGCATAATGTTCCTAAACTGATTTCAGGATAAGCAGGAGCAGATGATGTCCTTCGCCATGATGTCAAGTCGAGTGTACTTGCGAATATCATCAGCCTCTGCCATCTTGCAAAGATCAGTAACACCAATCTCAGTGGCAGTCCACAGCTCGTTGTTCATCGCCATAGGACGCTTCTTCATCATGGCTTTCCAATTGGGATAATCATCACCGTCAAAGATGGGGCATGTCACTTTCTTCATTCCTGCGGTCGACATAACTAAAACTCCAAGTGGTTAAACCAATATCACACAGAACAAGGGAGTACCTTGTTCTGATACTAATTGAAAGTGCATTATATCGACTAGAGGGGGGTGAATAGGCGATTTTTACAAATTCGTCAATGAGGAATTTCTCGGTGAGGAAATTCCTAAGTCACAAACAACTAGCAGCGGAATATATACTCTGATGCAAGCGTAACAGAGTAGTAGCACAGACATCATGATGAAATGAAAGCAAGCACATAGTACAATGTGGTGACTAGCACAAGCTTGCCAAGTGGTGCATTCGTTAATGCTGTTTTCAGCGACTTAGCTTTTCCACTAAGTCCTTGATCTGTTCATCTCATTATGTCATATGTTCATGTTGTTTCCTAGTGATCCGTGCCTCTTTTGAGCATGATCAGTAAGGATGTTTTGTTAATCTTGTAGTGCTCTATCCATCCATGTCTTTGTTTGCAATTATGGAGCACCCTATCTTGAGTCAATCGAGCTCTACTTTTGTCATTTCGTGAATCTGGGCAGATTGTCTACTTGTTAGCAATTTTGCCGAGGATGTTATAGTTGATCCGTGCATGCTGTGTTATTGATCTTGCCATGTCTAGCTTGTATTTTGTGTATTCTTGATGGGTGTATGATTAGATTGTCATGACATGCTCTGTAGTGAGTGCATCGAGCTCGTAAACATGCCTACTTGATATCTGTTTTGCAATTGTATTTTCTGATCCCTTTTGGCTCAAGGTCACTAAGGGACTTTTGTTAAGCTCTTTGAGTAGCTCCATTCCATGCTTTACTTTGTCCATGTTCAGGTCCTGTAGCATGTAGTTTTGTTGCTCCGAAGAGTGCTACCTGATCTGAAATTCCAGACAAGTGTTAATTTCACTAAGTCTGAGATCTGTTTGCCATATGCATTTTTGCCATGCTTGTTTGAACCTGTTAATGGATGAATTGGCCGTAGCTCAGTGCTAGACTTTTGTTAAGCATCTTGAATGCATCCCTGCCATGTATTTTGTTGTCATGTTTGGGTGCTGTAGCATGTTCATCTCATTGCATTTAGATGGCTACTTGCTGTAAATCGCAGACCGGTGTCATATTTGTTTGCTTGCCATTTCCAAACCGTAACTCCGATTCCGGCGTTCTTTATATCGTTTTCAAGCGATTTCATCTCATCTTTCCAGTGGCACACTTGGATTCCAAGTTGAGGCCAGGTTCATGCATTCCTGTCAATCTTGCATATGCATCCCGCATAGCATATCATCTTTGCATCATATTGTTTGAGCTTTGCACGTGGTTGATTGTGTCCTTGTTGCTTGTTTGTCTTGTTTGGGTAGAGCCGGGAGACGAGTTCGCTAACGAGGAGCCCGTTGAGTTTGCTTTCGAGGATCCAGTCAACTCTGACAACTTTGTAGGCAAGATGATCATACCCTCGAAATCACTACTATCTTTGCTTTGCTAGATGCTCGCTCTTTTGCTATGCCAATGCTATGATGCCTACCACTTGCTTTCAAGCCTCCCAAATTGCCATGTCAAACCTCTAACCCACCATGTCCTAGCAAACCGTTGATTGGCTATGTTACCGCTTTGCTCAGCCCCTCTTATAGCGTTGCTAGTTGCAGGTGAAGATTGGAGGCTGTTCCTTGTTGGAACATTTATTTACTTGTTGGGATATCATTATATTACTTGTTATCTTAATGCATCTATATACTTGGTAAAGGGTGGAAGGCTCGGCCTCTCGCCTAGTGTTTTGTTCCACTCTTGCCGCCCTAGTTTCCGTCATATCGGTGTTATGTTCCCGGATTTTGCGTTCCTTACGCGGTTGGGTTATAATGGGAACCCCTTGATAGTTCGCCTTGATTAAAGCTTTTCCAGCAATGCCCCACCTTGGTTTTTACCATTTGCCCCTACTAGCCTTTTCCTTGGGTTTCGCTTTACGGAGCCGAGGTCATCTATTTTAACCCCCGGGCCAGTGCCTCTCCTCTGAGTGTTGGTCCAAATACTTGCAGCGCCACCTCGGGCAACTCGAGGGGTTTTAGTTGTACGTAGGTGTTCATCTGAGTGTGCCCTGAGAAAGAGATATGTGCAGCTCCTATCGGGATTTGTCGGCACATTCGGGCGGTGTTGCTGGTCTTGTTTTAACCTGTCGAAGTGTCTTGAAGAACCGAGATACCGAGTCTGATCGGAACGTCTTGGGAGGAGGTCTATTCCTTCGTTGACCGTGAGAGCTTGTCATGGGCTAAGTTGGGACTCCCCTGCAGGGATTTGAACTTTCGAAAAAGCTGTGCCCGTGCCCCGGTTATGGGCAGATGGGAATTTGTTAATGTCCGGTTGTAGATAACTTGAACCTTAACTTAATAAAATGAAATCAACTGAGTGTGTTACCGTGATGGCCTCTTCTCGGCGGAGTCTCGGGAAGTGGACACGGTGTTGGAGTAATGTTTGCGCAGGTTCTTCTCTAGTTTCTCGCTCGCGCTTTGCCTCCTCTTCTCGCTCTCTTTTGCGAATAAGTTAGCCACCATATTTGCTAGTCGCTTGCTGCAGCTCCACATATATATTTACCCTGCCTTACCTATAAGCTTAAATAGTCTTGATCACGAGGGTGCGAGATTGCTGAGTCCCTGTGGCTCATAGATCACTATTACACCAGATGCAGGGCCTGATGTTTCCGCTCCAGCAGACGCGTATGAGCTCAAGTGGGAGTTCGACGAAGACTCTCAACGTTACTATGTTTCCTTCCCCGATGATCAGTAGTGGTGCCCAGTTGGGGGTGAACGGGACCGTTGTCGCTTGTTGGGTTATCTTTTATTTTGGCGCCGTAGTCGGGCCATGAGTGTTTGGATGATGTAATGTTATTTATGTACTTGATTGACGTGGCGAGTGTAAGCCAACTATGTTATCTCCCCTTTATTATTCATATTACATGGGATGTTGTGAAGATTGCCTAACTTGCGACATATGCCTTCAATGCGATTATGCCTCTAAGTCGTGCCTCGACACGTGGGAGATATAGTCGCATCGAGGGCAAGTTGGTAATCAGAGCCTTCCCCGACCTTAGGAGCCCCATTGCTTGATCGTTTTTAGCAGCCGAGTTGTGTCTAGAAAAAATGTTTTGAGTCATCTAGGAATTATATATCGGAGAGTTAGGAATTCTTTTTACTTCCCAGTCTCCTCATCGCTCTGGTAAGGCATCCTGACATAGAGTTTTGACTCTTCTCTTCTCAAATTTCACTAAATTTTTTTTAGGATCACGCGGGTATCTTGGAATCGTTCCGATGGTTTTATGATGAGAACATTGTCTTGGTGCCTCCTGTCATGGGTTTTGTGGAAGTATCCCAGGGAGTTGAGTTCTGGGGTGTTGTCGTCATAATTTTATCGTTGCAATTCTGGAATACCTGAGTTTAGTACGCCGACATCGAAAATCTCTTTTATGTAGTTCGTTGGTGAGATAACCTCGACGCCACCCAGTACTGGGGCGGGAGTTCGGGAGTATCGCCATAACTTGTATAACGGATGCTTCTCGAAGGTTGAGGTAGATGGTTTCCGAAGTTTTTTCTCGGTTATGTGTTGAAGGATGGATAAAGGGGGATGTGCTGCAAGGCGATTAAGTTGGGTAACGCCAGGGTTTTCCCAGTCACGACGTTGTAAAACGACGGCCAGTGAATTGTAATACGACTCACTATAGGGCGAATTCTCGTAGCTCTAGTTCTTCTTCCATGGATATTGGTTTGAGATTGGGATTTCTTACCGATTATTCGTTCTTGATCTGTACCTTGTTGATTTATTTCTCTACCTAAATTCTAAGTGGCTTCTCAATTTATGGATATGTGACCATTTCAAGAGGAATGCATTCGTTCATTTTGTTCGGATGTGAAGACTATATGTTGCAATTTTCATTCTGTTGGATTCAGCTTCAGTATTTGTCTATCAATGTGCTAATGGATGTCAACCTCTTCAGGATGGCTCCTCCAATGCGCACGACTCTGAATCCTGATCCGCCACCACCTCCACCTCCTCCGGAGGCATGGCAAGCTGTGATGGCCGCAACCAATGCAAACACACAGTTGATCATGCAAATTCTTCAAGAGCACAATCAAGGCAACCAAGGGAACCAAGGCAACAATCAGAATCACTCTGCTACACTCAACTAGTTCCTTGCTAATGGGCCAAAGACTTTCAGCAATTGTGTTGAGGCAACCGATGCTGACAATTGGCTTGTGGATCTGTGCAAGCATTTCGAGTGCAGTAACGTCAGGCCTGAGGACTTTGTCAAGTTCGCTTCCTTCCAACTCAAAGATCAAGCTGCAGAATGGTTCCAGCAGTACAAGGACTCCAGAGGTGGACGTGTTATCACTTGGGATGAATTCCGTCAAGATTTCAGAGCTCATCATATCCCTCAGAGCGTGGTTGAAAGCGAGCGTGAGGAATTCCGCAACCTGAAGCAAGGCTCTTTGTCTGTCTATGACTACAACAAGTTGTTTCAGAAGCTCGCCCGCTTTGCCAAGTAGGACGTCCCTGATGAGAAGAGCATGATATACCAGTTCAGGGGTGGTCTCAGAGAAGAAATCCAGCTCGCTCTTGTTCTCTTTGAGCCCTTGAGGTACGATGAGTTCTACAACATGGCACTGAAGCAAGAGGCTGCTCAGTTGAGGTGTGATGCTTCCAAGAAGCGATTCAGAGAGGCTACCCCTTCTTCCTCTACTCAAGTGGCCAAGCAGCAGAAGTATTGGCTTCCTCCTCCTCCGTTCCGTCAACCGTATCAGCAGAAGAGCAAAGGTGGCAGTGGATCTTCCCACCCCCCCCACCCTGGCTTTCAGAACAAGACTTTGTCTCAACCTCCAAGATCAAGTGCCCCGTACCACCGTCCGCTTTCAGATGTCACGTGCAACAAGTGCCAACAGAAGGGTCACTATGCCAACAAGTGTTTCAACCAGAGACGTCTCCCTCCTCCTCCTCCTGTCAGATCGGCAAGTACAGCTGTGGTCAAGCATAACCCCAAGCACGCCAAGGTCAACTTGATGAATGCAGCTCAGGCAGAGGACTCATCAGATGTCATCATGGGTAACCTTCCTGTCAATGATATTCCTACGAAAGTACTTTTTGACACTGGTGCATCGCTTTCTTTTATTTCAACTCCATTTGTGGCCAAGCATGATTTTGTGACCGAAAGGATTCCTGTTCCGTTGAAGATTGTGTCTCCGGGCAAGCAAATGACTTCTAACAATTGCGTTCCGGATGTGTCTATCACGTTGGGTGATTACAAGTTTCTCTCTTCTCCGGTGGTTCTTGGCAACTCGGATATTGATCTTATTCTCGGAATGGATTGGCTTTCTAAGCACAAGGCGCATCTTGATTGTGCTGCCAGGCAGATTCAATTGACCCATTCGTCTGAGGATGTAATTGTCTTTGCCGCTCGGGATAATATCATCCGTCTGTTTTCTCTCAATGAGAAGGGTGAACTGGATGCTATCTCGCAAATTCCAGTCATTTGCGAATATCAAGACGTCTTTCCAGAAGTGCTTCCAGGAATGCCTCCGCACCGGCCAGTTAAATTCGTCATTGATCTTGAGCCCGGCACAGAACCTGTGTGCAAGCGTCCTTACAAGCTCGGACCTGAAGAGCTGAAGGAGCTGAAGAAGCAACTCGATATTCAAGAGAAAATGGGTCTCATCCGGCCTAGTTCTTCTCCGTGGGGTTGTGGTGTTCTTTTTGTGAAGAAGAAGGATGGAACGGACCGACTTTGTGTTGATTACCGTCCATTGAACAAGAAGACCATCAAGAACAAATACCCACTTCCCAACATCAACGAGCTGTTCGAACAACTCAAAGGTTCCCAAGTATTCTCCAAGCTTGATCTCCGTATGGGTTATCATCAGATTCGAATCTGTGAGCAAGATATTCCTAAGACGGCTTTCAAGACAAGCTATGGTTCATATGAATACACTGTCATGTCTTTTGGCCTCGTCAACGCTCCTCCGACTTTCTCTCGCATGATGAACTTCATCTTCAACGCCTACACCAATGACTTCATTTTGGTCTATCTCGACGACATTCTGGTTTTCTCGAAGAACAAGGAAGATCATGCCAAGCACTTGCGTTTGGTTCTTGATAAGCTGAGGGAACATCAGTTCTACGCCAAGTTCTCCAAGTGCGAATTTTGGCTCGATGAGGTTCTTTATCTTGGTCATATCATCTCTACCAAGGGCATTGCCGTGAATCCTGAGAAGGTGTCCGGAATTGTGAATTGGGAACCTCCTCAGAACGTGAAGCAACTCCGTAGCTTCCTCGGTCTCGCAAGCTACTGCCGAAGATTCGTTGAAAACTTTTCTAAGATCGCGAAGCCTCTCTCTAATCTTCTCCAGAAGCACGTCAAGTACGTTTGGTCTCCGGAGTGTGACATTGCTTTCAACACTTTGAAAGAGAAATTGATCACTGCTCCAGTTCTGACTCCGCCTGATGAATCCAAACCGTACGAGGTCTTTTGTGATGCCTCTCTCCAAGGTCTTGGCGCAGTATTGATGCAAGAGAAGAAAGTTGTTGCTTATACCTCTCGCCAGTTGAAGCCTAATGAGAAGAACTACCCCACTCATGATCTCGAGTTGGCGGCAGTTGTGCATGCTCTTTTGACTTGGAGACATCTTCTATTGGGAAGAAAAGTGGACATTTTCACTGATCACAAGAGTCTCAAGTACATTTTCACTCAGCCTAATCTCAACCTCAGGCAAACTCGATGGGTCGAAATGATTCAAGAGTATAATCCGAGTATCGAGTATACTCCAGGCAAGGCCAATGTGATTGCTGACGCATTGAGCAGAAAGGCTTACTGCAACAGTCTGATTCTCAAGCCTTATCAACCCGAGCTTTGTGAAGCTTTCCGCAAACTTAATCTGCAAGTTGTTCCTCAAGGTTTCCTCGCCAACCTTCAAGTCTCTCCTACCTTAGAAGACCAGATTCGTCAATCCCAGCTTCTTGATGCTATGGTGAAAAAGGTGAAGATTGCGATTGCCAAGAGTCAACCCAAGTACAAGTGCTACCGCCTTGATGACAAGGATACTCTCTTCTTCGAGGATCGTATTGTTGTACCCAAAGGTGACCTCCGTAAAGTGATCATGAACGAGGCTCACAATTCTCTCCTCTCCATCCACTCTGGGAGCACGAAGATGTATCAGGACCTCAAGCAGGCTTATTGGTGGACTCGAATGAAGCGCGAAATCGCTCAATTCGTGAACGAGTGTGATGTCTGCAGAAGAGTGAAGGCAGAACACCAAAGGCCAACTGGTCTCCTCCAACCTCTTGCCATTCCAGAATGGAAGTTTGACCACATTGAAATGGACTTCGTGACTGGGTTTCCAAAGTCCAAGCGTGGCAATGATGCTATATTCGTTGTCATCGACAAACTCACCAAAGTGGCTCATTTTCTGCCTATCAAAGAGTCAATCACTGCAGCTCAATTGGCGGAACTCTATACCTCTCGGATTGTCTCTCTGCATGGTATTCCACAAGTGATCTCTTCAGACCGTGGCAGCATCTTTACCTCCAAGTTTTGGGATTCTTTTCAGAAGGCCATGGGCACCAACATCCGCTTCAGCACAGCTTTCCATCCTCAAACTAGCGGTCAAGTCGAGCGTGTCAACCAGATTCTTGAAGATATGCTCAGGGCTTGTGTGATCTCCTTCAGCATGAAGTGGGAGGATTGTCTTCCTTATGCTGAATTCTCCTACAACAACAGTTTTCAAGCAAGTTCAGTCAAGGCCCCATTTGAAATTCTGTATGGCAGGAAGTGCCATACCCCTCTCAACTGGTCTGAAACCGGTGAACGTCAGCTTCTCGGAAATGACTTAATCATAGAGGCAGAGGAAATGTGCAAAGTCATTCGAGATAACCTCAAAGCAGCCCAATCCCGCCAGAAGAGCTACTATGATAGTAAGCACCGTGATTTGGCTTTTGAGATCGGAGATCATGTTTACCTCCGCATCTCTCCTATGAAAGGTACTCGTCACTTCGGTGTCAAAGGGAAGCTTGCCCCTAGATACGTGGGACCTTTCAAGATTGTCAGCAAGAGAGGCGATCTCGCCTATCAACTCGAGCTTCCTTCAAACTTTGCAAATGTTCATGATGTGTTCCATGTCTCTTAGCTTCGAAAGTGCTTCAAGACTCCTGACTGCATCGTCAACTTCGAGGACATGGAGCTCCAAGAAGATCTTTCCTATCGTGAGCACCCAGTTGCTATTCTTGAAGAGACTGAACGCAAGACTCGCAATAAGTCTATCAAATTCCTCAAAGTCAAGTGGTCACACCATTCCGACCGTGAAGCTACCTGGGAACGCGAGGATCACCTCCGTTCTGAGTATGCGACGTTCTTTCAGTCCTAGATCTCGGGACGAGATCCTTTCGTAGTGGTGGAGTGTTGTAACACCCCGGATATTACTTTCCCAATTTGTACTCCAACTCTTGCCGTTTTCGGCGTTAAGTTATTTTATTTTCTCGGGTTCGGGTTTTTGTCTCCGTGTGTTGTTGTCGTTGTCATGCATCTCATATCATGTCATCATGTGCATTGCATTTGCATACGTGTTCGTCTCATGCATTCGAGCATTTTCCCCGTTGTCCGTTTTGCATTCTAGCGCTTCGTTCTCCTCCGGTGGTCTTTTCTAGCTTTCTTTCGTGTGTGGGGATTAAACATTTCCGGAATGGACCGAGACTTGCCAAGCGGCCTTGGTTTACTACCGGTAGACCGCCTGTCGAGTTTCGTACCATTTGGACTTCGTTTGATACTCCAACGGTTAACCGAGGGATAGAAAAGGCCTCGTGTGTGTTGCAGCCCAACACCCCTCCAATTTGGCCCAAAACCCACCTAACCCTGCTCCATCATCTAGATCGTTCGATCACGATCGCGTGGCCGAAAACCGCACCTCATTTGGACTCTCCTAGCTCCTCCTATGCCTATTTAAAGAACCCCCGAAAATCTCCTTCTCCTTCCTCCCGAAAACCCTAGATCCACACCTCGCGCCGCGCCGGACATTGTCCGTCCGGACCAAACGCGTCCGCGCCGCCACCGCCGCCCAATCGCGCGCCGCCACGTGGCCCCTGTGCCGCCGCCCACCGCTCCGGCCCGGGAGGCCCGTAGCCGGCCCCCGCGAGCCCATCGCCTCGCCGCCCGAGCACCCGAGGAGCCGCGCCTGCTCCTCCGCCGCGCCACCTCGCTCCGGTGGCCGGAGTTCGCCATGCCGCCCCGCACAGCTCGCCCGCGCCGCCCGAGGTCCCTGCCGGCCGCCACCGCCATCCCCGCCGCCAGATCCGGCCGGGAGTGGCCGGATCTTCCTCTCCCTCGCCTCCCACCGCTCCGTCGAGCTCGCCAGAGCTACAGTGTTCGCCAGAGTTTGCCTTGGTTCGCGTGCCACCGAAACCCTAGATCCGGAGGGTTTTTCTTCTTCTAAGTCCTCGAAATCCCAGATCCATGTGCTCCTGTTCATAGCCTCGTAACTTTGCATCCGTAGCTCCGTTTTTGGCATATAGCATATCAAAATGTTCATCTCAAAGAGTACATCATTTCATTCCATTGCATCATTTGCGTTTGAGTTCGTATTGATGCCCGAAATGCTGTTAGAAGAGGGCTACTTGAGTTAATTGTCAGATCTGCTACTCCATTTGCATATTTGTCATTTTTGCCATCATTATTGTGTGCATGATATGTCCATGAGCTCTACATATGTTTTGTTAAGGGTTTTGCCATCTTTCCAGAGGTGCAACCCATGTATTTTTGTGATGTGTGTGGTGGCTAGTGCAAGCTTGCGAAGTGAGGCACTTGGTAGTGCTGATTTCAGGGACTTAGCAATTCCACCAAGTCCTTGATCTGTTTATTTCATATGGCCATATGTTCATGTTGTTTCCTAGTGATCCGTGCCTCTTTTGAGGATGATCAGTAAGGAAGTTTTGTTAATCTTGTAGTGCTCTATCCATCCATGTCTTTGTTTGTAATTATGGAGCACGCTAGCTTGAGTCAATCGAGCTCTACTTTTGCTACTTTGTGAATCTGGGCAGATTGTCAACTTGTTTGCAATTTTGCCGATGATGTTGTAGTTGATCCGTGCATGCTATGCTATTGTTCTTGCCATGTCTAGCTTGCATTTTGTGTATTCTTGATGGGCGTATGCTTATTTTATCATGACTTGCTCCGTAGTGAGTGCATCGAGCTCGTAAACATGCCTACTTGATATCTGTTTTCAGCATGCTCCAGTTTTCACTAAGTCTGTGATCTGATTATGTTTTTGCCATGTTCACATGCTTGCAATTGTATTTTCTGATCCCTTTTGGCTCAAGGTCACTAAGGGACTTTTGTTAAGCTCTTTGAGTAGCTCCATTCTATGCTTTACTTTGTCATGTTCAGATCCTGTAGCATGTAGTTTTGTTGCTCCGAAGAGGGCTACCTGATCTGAAATTCCAGACAAGTGTTAATTTCACTAAGTCTGAGATCTGTTTGCCATATGCATTTTTGCCATGCGTGTTTGAACCTGTTAATGGATGAATTGGCCGTAGCTCAGTGCTAGACTTTTGTTAAGAATCTTGAATGCATCCCTTCCATGTATTTTTGTTGTCATGTTTGGGTGCTGTAGCATGTTCATCTCATTGCATTTAGATGGCTACTTGCTGTAAATCGCAGACCGGTGTCATATTTGTTTTTCTTGCCATTTCCAAACCGTAACTCGGATTCCGGCGTTCTTTATATCATTTTCAAGTGATTGCATCTCATCTTTCCAGTGGCATACTTGGATTCCCATGTTGAGGCCAGATTCATGCATTCCTTGTCAAATCTTGCATATGCATCCCGCATCGCATCCCGCATAGCATATCATCTTTGCATCATATTGTTTGAGCTTTGCACGTGGTTGATTGTGTCGTTGTTGCTTGTTTGTCTTGTTTGGGTAGAGCCGGGAGACGAGTTCGCTAACGAGGAGCCCGTTGAGTTTGCTTTCGAGGATCCAGTCAACTCTGACAACTTTGTAGGCAAGATGACCATACCCTCGAAATCACTACTATCTTTGCTTTGCTAGATGCTCGCTCTTTTGCTATGCCATTGCTACGATGCCTACCAATTGCTTTCAAGCCTCCCAAATTGCCATGTCAAACCTCTAACCCACCTTGTCCTAGCAAACCATTGTTTGGCTATGTTACCGCTTTGCTCAGCCCCTCTTATAGCGTTGCTAGTTGCAGGTGAAGATTGGAGGCCGTTCCTTGTTGGAACATTTATTTACTTGTTGGGATATAATTATATTAACTTGTTATCTTAATGCATCTATATACTTGGTAAAGGGTGGAAGTCTCGGCCTCTCGCCTAGTGTTTTGTTCCACTCTTGCCGCCCTAGTTTCCGTCATATCGGTGTTATGTTCCCAGATTTTGCGTTCCTTACGCGGTTGGGTTATAATGGGAACCCCTTGATAGTTCACCTTGATTAAAGCTTTTCCAGCAATGCCCAACATTGGTTTTACCATTTGCCACCTAGCCTCTTTTCCCTTGGGTTTCCGGAGCCCGAGGGTCATCTTATTTTAGCCCCCTCGGGCCAGTGCTCCTCTGAGCTGTGCCCGCGGTTATGGGCAGATGGGAATTTGTTAATGTACGGTTGTAGATAACTTGAACCTTAACTTAATTAAAATAAATCAACTGTGTGAGTTACCGTGATGGCCTCTTCTCGGCGGAGTCCGGGAAGTGGACACGGTGTTGGAGTAATGCTTGCGCAGGTTGCTCTCTAGTTTCTCGCTCGCGCTTTGCCTCCTCTTCTCACTCTCTTTTGCGAACAGGATAGCCACCATATTATGCTAGTTGCTTGCTGCAGCTCCACATATATTCTTACCTAGTCTTACCTATAAGCTTAAATAGTCTTGATCGCGAGGGTACGAGATTGCTGAGTCCCTGTGGCTCATAGTTTACCTATTACACCAGATGCAGGGCCTGATGATTCCGCTCCAGGTGACGCGCTCAAGCTCAAGTGGGAGTTCGACGAGGACTCTCAACGTTATTATTTTTCCTTTCCTGATGATCAGTAGTGGTGCCCAGTTGGGGGTGATCGGGACCGTGTCGCATGTTGGGTTATCTTTTATTTTGGCGCCGTAGTCGGGCCATGAGTGTTTGGATGATGTAATGTTATTTATGTACCTTGATTGACGTGGCGAGGTAAGCCAACTATGTTATCTCCCCTTTATTATTATATTACATGGGATGTGTAAAGATTACCTTACCTGCGACATATGCCTTCAATGCGATTATGTCTCTAAGTCGTGCCTCGACACGTGGGAGCTATAGTCGCATCGAGGGTGTTACAATAGGGTCATGGCCAACTAGCTCCCCATGGCCCTCACCGGCACTCCGCGCACATGGCTGCTCCACCTGCCGGCAGCCTTCGTGGCCTCTTGGGAAGAGCCCCGCAGCCTCTTCCCCGCCCATCACGCTACACCAACACCCCCGGTCGTCGCAGCCCTCCTGGGCGGCTCGCAGGCGCCGCCTACAAGTCACCATGTCAAGCCGTTCATCCGCCGGGTCAGCGCCGCTCCCACGCGGCAGGGGGCTCTCCCGGACCGGGCGGCGCCCAAGGCCGGCCTGACCTTCAGCTCGGAGGACCACCCCTCCAACTCGGCCTGCTCGGGTGCGCTCCCCATGTTGTGCACCCCCACCATCTGCCAGGTGGCCGTCACCAGAACTCTCATCGATGGCGGTGCGGGCCTCAGCGTACTCTCGGTCGAGGCCTTCAACCTCCTCTGCATACCCCTGGAACGGCTGCAATCCAGCCGGCCCTTCTCAGGCGTTGGGGGCGGATCATCCATCTCCTTGGGACAGATCCGGCTCCCAGTAACCTTCGGCACCTACCACAACTTCTGCACGGAGCTGATCGACTTCGACATCGCCCCCATCGGCCTTCCCTACAACGCCATCCTCGGCTACCCAGTGCTGGCCCAGTTCATGGCCGCGACGCACCCGGCGTACAACCTCATGAAGATGCCCGGAAGCAGCGGTGTCCTCACCGTGCACGGGGACACCGGAGACGCGCTGCGGGTGCTCAAGCTCGCCTTCAAGACGGCGGCGTCGGCACATTCCGCCGACTCAGAGACCCCCAAGCCCAAGGGGGCTGCACCCGCCAAGAAGAAATAGTTGTTCACCCAAGACAAGGCGGAAACCAAGCTGATACCCGTCGATGAGGACGGGTCCACCAACGCCACTTTCACCACAGGCGCCAACCTCGAACCCGAGCAGGAGGAGGCCCTGGTCGGGTTCCTGCGCGCGAACAAGAAGGTATTCGCTTGGGAGCCGGACCAGTTGGCGGGGATCCCTAAGAGTGTAATCGAGCATCACCTCAACGTGTGCCCCAATGTGCGCCCTGTGAAGCAGAAGGCAAGGCGGCAGTCCACAGAAAAGCAGGCCTTCATCGTCCAAGAGACCCGCAAATTAGAAGCCGCTGGGGTCATTCACGAGGTCCGATACCCGGATTGGTTGGCCAACCCTGTCGTTGTGCCAAAGAAGGGAGGGAAGGAGCGCATGTGTGTCGACTTCACCAACTTCAACAAGGCATGCCCACAATATCCGTTCCCGCTCCCCCTCATCGACCAGATCGTCGATTCCACCGCGGAATGCGACCTGCTATGCTTCTTGGATGCCTTCTCTGGGTATCACCAGATCAAGATGGCGGTAGAAGACATCGAAAAGACTGCCTTCCTAACCCCGTGTGGGGTGTACTGCTACACATGCATGCCATTCGGGTTGCGTAACCCAGGGGCGACTTTTCAGCGGCTGATGCACATCACCTTGGGCCCGCAGCTCGGGAAGAATGTTGAGGCTTACGTCGATGACATTGTGGTAAAGTCTTGGGAGGCCAGGACCCTGATACAAGACCTGGAGGAAACCTTCGCGAGCCTCAACGCAGTGAACCTACGGCTCAACCCAGAGAAGTGTGTGTTCGGAGTCCCCTCGGGCAAGCTCTTGGGTTTCCTCGTGTCCCACCGAGGCATCGAGGCTAACCCGGAAAAGGTCAAGGCGGTCGAGGACATGAGCCCGCCAAAGACCCTCAGAGAAATGCAGAAGCTCATTGGGCGCATGACCGCGCTAGGGCGCTTCATCTCCAAGTTGGGGAAGCGAGCGCTGCCTTTCTTCCAGCTAATGAAGAAAAAGGGGCCCTTTGAGTGGACTGAAGAGGCCGACAAAGCATTCCAGGATCTCAAGAGATACCTGACCAGCCGACCAGCCATGGTGGCTCCGCGCCCTTAAGAGCCCCTGGTGCTTTACCTCGCCGCCACTCCCTACTCCGCCAGTGCAGCCCTGGTGGCGGTTAGAGAGGAGCGTCGAATCAAAACCATAGCAGCAGCCTGGGACAAGGCAAAACAGGAACAAGGAAGGCCCGCAGAAACCGCCACCGCGGCTGAGGAGGATCAGCCGCCGCAGAGGAGTGCACCGAAGGCGGAAGAGGCCCCTCTCCCAGATGGCCAGCCTCAGGAGGCCTCATCGCCTCATGAGGCGCCATGGTCTCCCAAGGGAGCCACCAGCACTGGTGCACCCAATCTCGTTGAGAACCCAGTGTACTTCGTCAGCACGGTGTTGCGAGATGCAAGGGCACGGTACCCCATGCCTCAGAAACTCCTCCTCGCGCTACTAGTGGCCTCGCGCAAGCTGCGGCACTATTTTCAGGGCCACCCCATCAAGGTCGTCTCGTCATACCCCCTGGAGAGAGTGCTCAGGAGCCCTAACTCAGCTGGAAGGGTCGCTCATAGAACTACAAGCGTTTCAGCTTGAATTCAGCACGACCAGAGTCATCAAGGGAGCAACATTGGCGGATTTTGTGGCGGAATGGACGGAGGCACCAGGCCTCAAGGCCGATGAGGATCAGTCCCTCTCCCCGGGAAGCGAGGCGCCAGAAGGCTGGGTCATGTACTTCGATGGGGCGTTCTCCAGGCATGGCGCTGGGGCTGGGGCGGTGCATATATCGCCCACTCAGGACAAGCTCTACTATGCTGTGCATCTTTGTTTCCAGCAAGGTGAAAAGGTCTCCAACAACATAGCGGAGTATGAAGGTTTAATAGCAGGCTTGAAGGCCGCAGCTGCCCTGGGGGTGAAACGCCTCACCATCAAGGGCGATTCGCAGCTCCTTGTCAATTTCTCCAACAAGGTGTACGAGCCGAAAGATGAGCACATGGAAGCCTACCTTGCAGAGGTCCGCAGGATGGAGAAGCAGTTCTGGGGGTTGGAGTTGCAGCATGTGCCCCGAGGCACCAATCAGGAGGCCGACAACATCGCCAAACGGGCGTCCTGGCGGTTACCTCAGGAGCGTGGCGTTTTCAAGGAGCGGCTCTTCAAGCCCTCAGCCCTGCCGTCATTGTCAAACACGGCTCAGCCCCGGGAGGAGCTCCCCCAGCCACCTGCCTCAGGAGCCCTGGCCTGTGGCCCGGCCTCAGGAGCACGCCTGCTCCTGACGATGGAACCTCAGGAAGGGTGCTGGATCACGGAGCTCCGTAGTTACTTAACAAGGGACCCTGCCGGAGAAGGAGGAGGAAGCAGAGCGTGTGGCACCGCAGGCCACGGCATACTGCATCAAGGATGGAGAGCTCTACCGGAAGCGACCAAACGGTGTATCCCTGCGCTGCATCTCCAGGGAGCAAGGAAAGGAACTGCTGGAAGATATACACGGCGGAGACTGTGGACATCATTCATCATCCCGGACCCTCGTCGGCAAGGCGTTCCGCAGTGGGTTTTATTGGCCCACCGCACTCAATGACGCCATCGAACTAGTGAAAGCTTGTGAGGCCTGCCAGTTCCACGCCAAGCAGATCCATCAGCCGGCAGGAGGCCTGCAGACTATACCACTTTCGTGGCCATTCGCAGTCTGGGGGCTGGACATCCCGGGCCCATTTCCTCGGGCGCCGGGGGGCTACCGCTACCTCTACGTCGTCGTGGACAAGTTCACCAAGTGGGCTGAAGTAGAGGCCGTCCGCACCATCCCCGCGGGTTCCGCGGTCAAGTTCATCAGGGGCATCGTGAGCTGGTTCGGGGTGCCGAACCGCATCATCACGGACAACGGTTCGCAGTTCACCAGTAACCTTTTCAAAACATACTGTGCTAACCTTGGAACGCAGATATGCTACGCTTCGGTGGCGCACCCCCGAAGCAACGGCCAGGCCGAGCGAGCCAACGCAGAGGTCCTGAGGGGCCTCAAGACCAGGACGTTCAAGAAGAAGCTGGAGGCCTGCGGCAGAGGTTGGTACGACGAGCTTCAGTCCGTGTTGTGATCCATCCGCACAACCGCGACCAAGCCGACTGGAGAGACCCCGTTCTTCCTGGTCTACGGAGCCGAAGCAGTCCTCCCTCACAAGGTCAGACGTCGCTCCACGCGGGTCCTAGCGTTCAACGAGGCGCAACAGGACGACATGCGGGGGATGGACCTCGTGCTGGGGGAGGAACGTCGCCGAGAAGCCGCGCTGCGAGCGGCGAGGTACCAACAAGCACTGCGACGATATCACTGCCGCGACATCCGCCCCAGAACTCTCGAGGTAGGAGACCTCATGCTCAGGCGGGTTCTCTCCAGGGAGGGATTGCACAAGCTCTCTCCCATGTGGGAGGGTCCGTTCAAGGTTTTTCATGTTTCCAGGCCCGGCTCCGCGCGCTTGGAGACTCAGGAGGGGGTGCCGGTCCAGAACGCACGGAACATCCAGCACCTCCGGAGGTTCTACCCCTAAAAAGGCCCAGAGCCTGTGAAGAAGGAAAATGCCTGTGAAGCTGTTGCGTTTTGGAAAAGGCCCGGAGCCTGTGAAGAAGGCGAATGCCTATGAAGCTGTCGTGTTTTGGAAAAGGCCCGGAGCTTGTGAAGAAGGCCAACGCCTGTGAAGCTCGCCACCCATGACACTCTCACGTAATAATGAGTTGGGGCTATACACGCCCCGGAGTCTCAGGAGCGCCGGCCTCAGGCCCTGGGGCTCCCTCCCACGCCCAGTGGTAGCACTTAGCTCCGCGCTGGTGAGAAGACGTCGAAGACTAGATTAGGTGCCGGACGCGGCTTTTTCATTTGCTTTCCGCAGTTGGCTTGTTCATGCTCATTCGAAGTTTTATTGAAGCTGTTGCCGTCTTTGGCTTCACTTATATCTTTTGACTTTTCACTCTCCTGCCTCGATTTCTCTTTTGCAAGGCCTCGGTGGTGGTTTTAGCCGAGCACCCTCGCGAGTGTTCCTGTCCTAGTCGTTCAAATATTTTGAGAGTATTTTAGAACATCATGGTAATTTGCTTTGGCTATAAAATTAGTCCTAATATGATAGGCATCCAAGATGGGTATAATAAAAACTTCCATATAGAGTGCATTGAATACTATGAGAAGTTTGATACTTGATGATTGTTTTGAGATATGAAGATGGTGATATTAGAGTCATGCTAGTTAAGTAATTGTGAAATTGAGAAATACTTGTGTTAAGGTTTGCAAGTCCCGTAGCATGCACGTATGGTAACCGTTGTGTGACAAATTTGAAGCATGAGGTGTTCTTTGATTGCCTTCCTTATGAGTGGCGGTCGGGGACGAGCTGTAGTCTATTCCTACCAATCTATCCCCCTAGGAGCATGTTCATAGTGCTTAGTTTTGATGACTTGTAGATTTTTGCAATAAGTATGTGAGTTCTTTATGACTAATGTTGAGTCCATGGATTATACGCACTCTCACCCTTCCATCATTGCTAGCCTCTTCGGTACCGTGCATTGCCCTTTCTCACCTCGAGAGTTGGTGCAAACTTCGCCGGTGCATCCAAACCCCATGATGTGATACGCTCTTTCACACATAAACCTCCTTATATCTTCCTCAAAACAGCCACCATACCTACCTATTATGGCATTTCCATAGCCATTCCGAGATATATTGCCATGCAACTTTCCACCGTTCCGTTTTCTTTGACATGCTCCATCATTGTCATATTGCCTTGCATGATCATGTAGTTGACATCGTATTTGTGGCAAAGCCACCACTCATAATTTTTATACATGTCACTCTTGAATCATTGCACATCCCGGTACACCGCCGGAGGCATTCATATAGAGTCATATTTTGTTCTAGTATCGAGTTGTAATTTTTGAGTTGTAAATAAATAGAAGTGTGATGATCATCATTATTAGAGAATTGTCCCGTGAGGAAATAAATAAATAAATAAATAAGAGAGAGAAAGGCCAAATAAAAAAGAGAAGGCCCAAAAAAATAAAAAAATATGAGAGAAAAAGAGAGAAGGGGCAATGCAACTATCCTTTTTCCACACTTGTGCTTCAAAGTAGCACCATGATCTTCATGATGGAGAGTCTCTTATGTTGTCACTTTCATATACTAGTGGTAATTTTCATTATAGAACTTGGCTTGTATATTCCAACAATGGGCTTCCTCAAAATGCCCTAGGTCTTCGTGAGCAAGCAAGTTGGATGCACACCCAGTTAGTTTCTTTTGTTGAGCTTTCATACATTTATAGCTCTAGTGCATCCGTTGCATGGCCATCCCTACTCCTCGCATTGACATCAATTGATGGGCATCTCCATAGCCCGTTGATTAGCCGCGTCAATGTGAGACTTTCTCCTTTTTGTCTTCTCCACACAACCTCCATAATCATATTCTATTCCACCCATAGTGCTATGTCCCTGGCTCGCGCTCATGTATTGCGTGAAAGTTGAAAAAGTTTGAGAATACTAAAGTATGAAACAATTGCTTGGCTTGTCATCGAGGTTGTGCATGATGGGAGCATTTCGTGTGACGAAAATGAGGCATGGCCAAACTATATGATTTTGCAGGGATGAGCTTTCTTTGGCTATGTTATTTTGAGAAGACATAATTGCTTGGTTAGTATGCTTGAAGTATTATTGTTTTTATGTCAATATTAAACTTTTGTCTTGAATCTTTCAGATCTGAATATTCTTGCCACAATAAAGAAGATTACATTGATGAATATGTCAGGTAGCATTCCACATCAAAAATTCAGTTTTTATCATTTACCTACTCAAGGACGAGCAGGAATTAAGCTTGGGGATGCTTGATATGTCTCCAATGTATCTAGAATTTTTTTTATTGTTCCATGCTATTATACTATCCATCTAGGATGTTTTATATGCATTTATATTCTATTTTGTATGATTTTTGGGACTAACCTATTAACCTAGAGCCCAGTGCCAGTTTCTGTTTTTCCTTGTTTTTGAGTTCTACAGAAAAAGAATACCAAACGGAGTCCAATTGATGTGCCAATTTTTGATGATTTTTTATGGACCAAAAGAAGCCCCCGGAGTAAAAGAGTTGGGCCAGAAGAATCCCGGGCCGTCCACGAGGGTTGAGGGTGCGCCCTACCCCCCTAGGCGCGCCCCCTATCTCGTGGACGACTCGGGGACCCCCCTGACTTGTTCCCGACGCCAAAAATTCCTATAAATACAGAAACCTCCAGAAAATAACCTAGATCGGGAGTTCCGCCGCCGCAAGCCTCTGTAGCCACCAAAAACCAATCGGGACCCTATTTCGGCACCCTACCGGAGGGGGGATCCATCACCGGTGGCAATCTTCATCATCCTGGCGCTCTCCATGACGAGGAGGGAGTAGTTCACCCTCGGGGCTTAGGGGCTCTCTCTCTCTCTCATGTTCTTGATTCGGCACGATCTTGATGTATCGTGTGTTTTGCTATTATAGTTGGATCTTATGATGTTTCTCCCCCTCTACTCTCTTGTAATGGATTGATTTTTCCCTTTGAAGTTATCTTATCGGATTGAGTCTTTAAGGATTTGAGAACACTTGATGTATGTCTTGCATGTGCTTATCTGTGGTGACAATGGGATATTCACGCGATCCACTTGATGTATGTTTTGCTGATCAACTTGCGAGTTTCGTGACCTCGTGAACTTATGCATAGGGGTTGGCACACGTTTTCGTTTTGACTCTCCGGTAGAAACTTTGGGGCACTCTTTGAAGTTCTTTGTGTTGGTTGAATAGATGAATATGAGATTGTGTGATGCATATCGTATAATCATACCCACGGATACTTGAGGTGACATTGGAGTATCTAGGTGACATTAGGGTTTTGGTTGATTTGTGTCTGAAGGTGTTATTCTAGTACGAACTCTAGGATAGATCGAACGGAAAGAATAGCTTCGTGTTATTTTACTACGGACTCTTGAATAGATCGATCAGAAAGAATAACTTTGAGGTGGTTTCGTACCCTACAATAATATCTTTGTTTGTTCTCCGCTATTAGTGACTTTGGAGTGACTCTTTGTTGCATGTTGAGGGATGGTTATATGATCCAATTATGTTATTATTGTTGAGAGAACTTGCACTAGTGAAAGTATGAACCCTAGGCCTTGTTTCAACGCATTGCAATACCGTTTTCGCTCACTTTTATCATTAGTTACCTTGCTGTTTCTATATTTTCAGATTACAAAAACCTATATCTACCATCCATATTGCACTTGTATCACCATCTCTTCGTCGAACTAGTGCACCTATACAGTTTACCATTATATTGGGTGTGTTGGGGACACAAGAGACTCTTAACTATTTGGTTGCAGGGTTGTTTGAGAGAGACCATCTTCATCCTACGGCTCTCACGGATTCATAAACCTTAGGTCATCCACTTGCGGGAAATTTGCTAATGTCCTACAAACCTCTACACTTGGAGGCCCAACACCGTCTACAAGAAGAAGGTTGTGTAGTAGACATCAGACATTAGCAAAATACCACTCCGGCATGCGGTTCTCTTTGCCTGTGGGCGGTCCCTCGATTGCGAGCTTGACGGCGTCCATCTTCGCCCACTGCACTTTGACATGGGCGAAGGCATTTTGGGCTTTGGTCCAGGCCTCCTGAGCACTTTGGAGGGCCTTTGCAAGTTCGGATTTTTGATCTGAAATTTTATGCTCTAAGGACTCACATTTGCTTATAGCATCCTTGGGCTCTTGTTGGACTTCCTCCACCCTTTACTCATGTCTTAGGCGGGCGGCTCATTCCTCCTCCGCCTCTTTCTTGGCGTTGGCCAGCGCGCTCTTGAGGGTATTGACCTCAGATGCATCAGCTATGAGCAAAGTTATAAGACTCATTCAGATGGCAAATTATTGCTGATATTATTTCAGAAGCATTTTCGGTATCACATACCTTGCTTTTCTGCTAACTTCCACCTCAGCTCAGATGCTTCGGCGATCTGGGTAGCCGATGCCTGCATCGCAACCTGTTTGGTTCAAATAGATATGTGTGTTAATCTCCTGATTGAGTCATTCGATCATCTGTTCGGCTTTTCCTTGTGAATACCGAACAGAGTCTCAGTGGCTACTATCTATACACAGACACTTTTTCTCATATAGCCAAAAGGTATTATATTACGTACCTCAAAGCCTCTCAGAAGGCTAGTATAGGCCTCATCCAATCCGCTTTTGGCGGACCGAACCCTTTCAATCACCGTGCCCATAAGGGTACGATGTTCTTCTACAATGATGGCACTTTGAAGTGCTTCCATCAGAGTATCCGGCGCCTCTGGATTGACAGAGGATGCCTGTGGGATTTGCGCACCCCCTTCTTTCGAAGGAGGTTGCCCGCCTGATTCCAGAGCCATATAGGTCTCCGGAATAATATTCGGTTGGGGCCTGAATTGTACAGGGCCCCCGTAGTCAGTCTCCATGGGGGTCGATTTCCCCATGTTTTCGACAGCCAGGATATCGCCCTCTCACGCCACCGTGGTAGCTCCCCGCACCTACCCCTGACCCGGAAGGACCCTTCGGGACAACACTTCAGCGTTATCCGTAACTTTAGGGGAGGAGGCCGGCGGAGGCGACCCACTGTCCATCACGTTTGGATCCAGCGAATTCCCCGAAGATGAGGATTGTTGGGGGAGGACGCGAGCCGGACTGCAGCACGTAATAAAGTACATTAAGATCACAAAGCGGAAAGCCAGATAGATATATAAGTACAAGTGCCTTTGGGGGTACTTAGGATCCAGCCAGGGGCTTCGGGCTAGGGCTCCATTCATCAGCGTCCGATTCGAAGTCATCCATGAGGGAGATTCTCCCTTTCTTGGACGCCTCCGCCTCCAGATCCGCAAGATCCCCCCTTTTCTTATTTCCCCCCTTAAGGGGAGATTTACTCTCTTCCTCCTCCCCTTCATCTTTGTCAGGTGAGGAGTGGGTCTCGGTGTCTTCGGACACTATGTCCGAAGCACCTTTACGACAGAGGCTACTTTTGGCCTCCTTGCCCTTCGTCTTGGCCCGCTTTTCCGGCGCCTAGTATGGCGCCGGAACCAGCATCCTCGTTAGCAGAGGGATGGCTGGGTATTCAGGTAGCGGAGCCGGACAGTGAATCCGCTCCGCCTTCTTCGTCCAGCCTTGTGGGAAGAATGGAAAGCTTGGTGAGTTGATTTGCAGATAATAAAGTTATCATAAAAACTCACGGGAGATGATGCGTGGGTACAGTTGAGGCCAAGATCTTCGGTCGTTTCTGGCCACGTCTTTTGGGCCTTGAACAACAGCTTCCACATATCTTCGTGCTCCGTGCCAAAGAACCGCCGCAGGGCCTGGGGCCGACCAGGTCGAACTCCCACATGTGCTGAGTCCGGTTTTGGCAAGGCAGAATTCGGCGAAAGAGCATAACCTGGATTATGCTGGCAAGTCTGGTATCCTTGTCTACCATACTCTTGATGCGCTTTTGCAACATCATCACCTCATCGGATGATAACCAGTCCAGGCCGTTGTTGAGCCAGGATGTCAGCCGCAGTGGAGGCCCGAACTTGAACTCGGGAGGAGCGGCCCATGTGGAGTCACGGGGTTCCGTGACATAGAACCACCCCTACTGCCACCCCTTCACGGTCTCCATGAAGGTGCCTTTTGGCCAAGTGACGTTGGGAAGTTTTCTCACCATGGCGCCGCCGCACTCTGCGTGTTGACCATCCACCACTTTGGGCTTCACATTGAAGACCTTGAGCCATAGGCTGAAGTGGGGAGGGATGCGGATGAATGCTTCACATACGACGATGAGCGCCGAAATGTTGAGGAAGGAAATCGGAGCTAGATCATGGAAATCTAGCCCGTAGTAAAACATAAGGCCACCGACGAAAGGATGGAGGGGAAACCCTAATCCGCGGAGGAAATGAGGGATAAATACTACCCTCTCATGGGGCTTCGAAGTAGGGACGATCTGCTTCTTGGCCGGAAGCCGGTGGGTGATTTCCCTGACCAAGTACCCCGCTTCCCGGAGCCCCTTGATGTCCTCCTCCATGACGGAGGAGGCAATCCACTTGCCCTATGCTCCGGATCCAGACATGACTCAAATGTTCTCTGTGGACGGAAGGAATCGAAGCTTGGGCTCTGGAGCTTGAGGGTGGATGGGCTGAGGAAGAAGAAGGCGTGGGGTGAAAAGGAGGGTTATTATCTCCTTATAAAGGCAATGAATATAGAGCGTCCCCACACAAGCCTTAAAACTCGCCTATTCCCAAGGGGTCGTGCGAACAGCATGGTTGGATTACCCAAGCCCGTATGGATGAACATCCCATGATAAGGGGGCACGATCTCTATTTTGACAAGACGTGTCACCGGAGACTGCGTCTCGAAACGCGAAACGGGAGATTGAAAAGTGATTAAAATAATAAAGAGGCCATCCATAATGTCTCGCCAGCAAAAGCTGTTGTCGACGTTTTGGGAACGGGGGTCCCCAGACTTGCCTGCCTGCGGCCTGCGGCGTGGCTCAAAGGGGGGCCCAGGACGGCCCATCTTCATCAACACAGACCCAAGACCCTCGCGAGGGGCCAAGCCTCGCGGGGCGGACGACACGGAGCTTCCTCAGGCACGGCCTCATCAGGCTGGCTCGCGAGGAGGCGGAGAGATCAAGGCGGGGTACCTCACGAGGTGCCCGTGACGCAAGCCATGACGACCAAAGGCGCCAGGCGGGCGCCAGCCCGCGCAGTGTCCTCCTTTCCTCTTTGGTGCAAAGGAAGCAAGCGTAGCCGCGGAGTACCGAGGCATCAGGCAAAGATTGCCATTTCGGTGCAACAAGACCAAGACCAGGAGGACTGTATGACGGAGGTCATAGTGGAGCCCAAGACGGCGTCACCACCAGAGCTTTGTGCAGGCGAAGACTACTTTTGTCAGGATAGTTAGTACTAGTTGTCCCCCTTCAAATTAGCCCGCCATTGTTGGCTCCCTTCCCGTTCGATATTTGGGAAGAGGACCAGGGCCTCTATAAATAGGACTAGCCACCATAGTAGGAAGGGGGATCGAAATACGAGAGAGAGAGAAAGGTGACTGAACTCCCCCTAGCAGTTCGTCCCCCCCCAGCCAAGAACAGACCCTCGCGAGGCTGTTCTTCCTTGTATTGTCCATCATCATCAGCCCAAGAGGCAATCCACCACACCACACACTGGAGTAGGGTATTACACCATAATGGTGGCCCGAACCAGTATAAACCCTGTGTCTCTTGTGTCGTTCTTCCCATAGCTTAGATCTTAGCGAGGCGGAGGGGTGCAGGTAGGTAGGAGGCGAAATCTCCGCGCGCACCCCAGTGTTCGAACCTCAAGGGTCTGCCGGAACCCGAAATCCGACATTTGGCGTGCCAGGAAAGGGTGCACCAGAGTTTTCCCTTCCGCCACTGCCATGACCTGCCTCGCGATGAGTAGCGCGTCGCCCGCTCCGGCCGCCGGCGCCAGCACGGGGGCCAGGGGGCTCCGAGCCCTGGCCACAGCCCAGCAACGGGTACGGTGGCCGGACCAGTTTAAGCCAATGACGCCGCCGCGCTACGGCGGCGCGACTGATCTGCTGGCCTTCTTGCTGGTGTACGAGGAGGCCAACCTCAAAGCTGGAGGTGACGATAGGGTCATGGCCAACTGGCTCCCCATGGCCCTCACTGGCGCTCCGCGCACGTGGCTGCTCCACCTACCGGCAGCCTCCGTGGCCTCTTGGGAAGAGCCCCGCAGCCTCTTCCCCGCCCATCACGCTACACCAACACCCCCGGTCGTCGCAGCCCTCTTGGGAGGCTCGCAGGCTCCGCCTACAAGTCACCACGTCAAGCTGTTCATCCGCTGGGTCAGCGCCGCTCCCACGCGGCAGGGGGCTCTCCCGGACCGGGCGGCGCCCAAGGCCGGCCTGACCTTCAGCTCGGAGGACCACCCCTCCAACTCGGCCTGCTCGGGTGCACTCCCCATGCTGTGCACCCCCACCATCTGCCAGGTGGTCGTCACCAGAACTCTCATCGATGGCGGTGCGGGCCTCAGCATACTCTCGGTCGAGGCCTTCAACCTCCTCTGCATACCCCTGGAACGGCTGCAACCCAGCCGGCCCTTCTCAGGCGTTGGGGCGGATCATCCAGCTCCTTGGGACAGATCCGGCTCCCAGTAACCTTCGGCACCTACCACAACTTCCGCACGGAGCTGATCGACTTCGACATCGCCTCCATCGGCCTTCCCTACAACGCCATCCTCGGCTACCCAGCGCTGGCCCAGTTCATGGCCGCGACGCACCCGGCGTACAACCTCATGAAGATGCCCGGAAGCAGCGGTGTCCTCACCATGCACGGGGACATCGGAGATGCGCTGCGGGTGCTCAAGCTCGCCTTCAAGACAGCGGCGTCGGCACAGTCCGCCGACTCGGAGACCCCCAAGCCCAAGGGGGCTGCACCCGCCAAGAAGAAACAGTTGTTCACCCAAGACAAGGCACAAACCAAGCGGATACCCGTCGATGAGGACGGGTCCACCAACGCCACTTTCACCATAGGCGCCAACCTCGAACCCGAGCAGGAGGAGGCCCTGGGCGGGTTCCTGCGCGCGAACAAGAAGGTATTCGCTTGGGAGCCTGACCAATTGGCGGGGATCCCTAGGAGTGTAATCGCGCATCACCTCAACGTGTGCCCCAATGTGCGCCCTGTGAAGCAGAAGGCAAGGCGGCAGTCCACAGAAAAGCAGGCCTTCATCGTCCAAGAGACCCGCAAATTAGAAGTTGCTGGGGTCATTCGCGAGGTCCGATACCCGGATTGATTGGCCAACCCTGTCGTTGTACCAAAGAAGGGAGGGAAGGAGCGCATGTGTGTCGACTTCACCAACCTCAACAAGGAAGGCCCGCAGAAACCGCCACCGCGGCTGAGGAGGATCAGCCGCCGCAGAGGAGTGCACCGGAGGCGGAAGAGGCCCCTCTCCCAGATGGCCAGCCTCAGGAGGCCTCATCGCCTCATGAGGCGCCATGGTCTCCCAAGGGAGCCACCAGCACTGGCGCACTCAATCTCGTTGAGCACCTAGTGTACTTCGTCAGCACGGTGTTGCGGGACGCAAGGGCACGGTACCCCATGCCTCAGAAACTCCTCCTCGCGCTACTAGTGGCCTCGCGCAAGCTGCGGTACTATTTTCAGGGCCACCCCATCAAGTTCGTCTCGTCATACCCCCTGGAGAGAGTGCTCAAGAGCCCTAACTCAGCTGGAAGGGTCGCTAAGTGGAACATAGAACTGCAAGCGTTTCAGCTCGAATTCAGCACGACCAGAGTCATCAAGGGAGCAGCATTGGCGGATTTTGTGGCGGAATGGACGGAGGCACCAGGCCTCAAGGCCGACGAGGATCGATCCGTCTCCCCGGGAAGCAAGGCGCCAGAAGGCTGGGTCATGTACTTTGATGGGGCGTTCTCCAGGCATGGCGCTGGGGCTGGGGCAGAGCTTATATTGCCCACTCAGGACAACCTCTACTACGCTGTGCAGCTCTGTTTCCAGCAAGGTGAAAAGGTCTCCAACAACATAGCGGAGTATGAAGGTTTAATAGCAGGCTTGAAGGCCGCAGCTGCCCTGGGGGTGAAACGCCTCACCGTCAAGGGCGATTCGCAGCTCCTTGTCAATTTATCCAACAAGGTGTACGAGCCGAAAGATGAGCACATGGAAGCCTACCTTGTGGAGGTCCGCAGGATGGAGAAGCAGTTCTGGGGGTTGGAGTTGCAGCATGTGCCCCGAGGCACCAATCAGGAGACTGACGACATCGCCAAACGGGCGTCCAGGCGGTTACCTTAGGAGCCTGGCGTTTTCGAGGAGCAGCTCTTCAAGCCCTCAGCCCTGCCGTCATTTTCAAACACGGCTCAGCCTCGGGAGGAGCTCCCCCAGCCACCTGCCTCAGGAGCCCCGGCCTGTGGCCCGGCCTCAGGAGCACGCCTGCTCCTGACGATGGAACCTCAGGAAGGGTGCTGGATCACGGAGCTCCGTAGTTACTTAACAAGGGACCCTGCCGGAGAAGGAGGAGGAAGCGGAGCGTGTGGCACGGCAGGCCACGGCATACTGCATCCAGGATGGAGAGCTCTACCGGAAGCAACCAAACGGTGTATCCCTGCGCTGCATCTCCAGGGAGCAAGGAAAGGAACTGCTGGAAGATACACACGGCGGAGACTGTGGACATCATTCATCATCACGGACCCTCGTCGGCAAGGCGTTCCGCGGTGGGTTTTATTGGCCCACCGCACTCAATGACGCCGTCGAACTAGTGAAAGCTTGTGAGGCCTGCCAGTTCCACGCCAAGCAGATCCATCAGCCGGCAGGAGGCCTGCAGACTATACCACTTTCGTGGCCATTCGCAGTCTGGGGGCTGGACATCCCGGGCCCGTTTCCTCGGGCGCCGGGGGTTACCGCTACCTCTACGTCGCCGTGGACAAGTTCACCAAGTGGGCTGAAGTAGAGGCTGTCCGCACCATCCCTGCGGGTTCCGCGGTCAAGTTCATCAGGGGCATCGTGAGCCGGTTCGGGGTGCCGAACCGCATCATCACGGACAACGGTTCGCAGTTCACCAGTAACCTTTTCAAACATACTGTGCTAACCTTGGAACGCAGATGTGCTACGCTTCGGTGGCGCACCCCCGAAGCAACGGCCAGGCCGAGCGAGCCAACCCAGAGGTCCTGAGGGGCCTCAAGACCAGGACGTTCAAGAAGAAGCTGGAGGCCTGCGGCAGAGGTTGGTACAACGAGCTTCGGTCCGTGTTGTGGTCCATCTGCACAACCGCGACCAAGCCGACTGGAGAGACCCCGTTCTTCCTGGTCTATGGAGCCGAAGCAATCCTCCCTCACGAGGTCATACGTCGCTCTGCGCGGGTCCTGGCGTTCGACGAGGCGCAACAGGGCGACATGCGGGGGATGGACCTCGTGCTGGGGGAGGAACATCGCCGAGAAGCCGCGCTGCGAGTGGCGAGGTACGAACAAGCACTGCAACGATATCACTGCCGCGACATCCGCCCCAGAACTCTCGAGGTAGGAGACCTCGTGCTCAGGCGGGTTCTCTCCAGGGAGGGATTACACAAGCTCTCTCCCATGTGGGAGGGCCCGTTCAAGGTTGTTCATGTTTCCAGGCCCGGCTCCGCGCGCTTGGAGACTCAGGAGGGGGTGCCGGTCCAGAACGCATGGAACATCCAGCACCTCCGGAGGTTCTACCCCTAAAAAGGCCCAGAGCCTGTGAAGAAGGCAAATGCATGTGAAGCTGTCGCGTTTTGGAAAAGGCCCGGAGCCTGTGAAGAAGGCGAATGCCTGTGAAGCTGTCGCGTTTTGGAAAAGGCCCAGAGCTTGTGAAGAAGGCCAACGCCTGTGAAGCTCGCCGCCCGTGACACTCACGTAATAATGAGTTGGGGCTGTACATGCCCCGGAGTCTCAGGAGCACCGGCCTCAGGCCCTGGGGCTCCCTCCCACACCCAGTGGCAGCACTTAGCTCCGCGCTGGTGAGAAGACGTCGAAGACTAGATTAGGTGCCGGACGCGGCTTTTTCATTTGCTTTCCGCAGTTGGCTTGTTCATGCTCATTCGAAGTTTTATTGAAGCTGTTGCCGTCTTTGGCTTGTGGTTCTTCGACTTTTCACTCTCCTGCCTCGATTTCTCTTATGCAAGGCCTCGCGAGGGGGGGCAGCCGAGCGCCCTCGCAAGTGTTCCTGTCCTAGTCGTTCAAAGGTTTCGCGACCTGGGTCCATTACAGGAGCACCCCTCCAGTCCGTGCCCCACGGGCACCGCGACGCGAACACAGGGCCTGGGTCGGTCGCCCCCCACGGCTGGGGCCGGGAACTACCCACGCGCGGGCACATAGCCGGCGAGGGCCAACCGTCGGCCCCCACTATCGCAGGTAATCATGACCCGCTTTGCATGCAGGGACTTGTCCAATCCGTGCAGTTGCCGAGGCGCCATGGGGAAGTGGAGACGCCCACGTCCAATCAACCGCCACGCGGCGCCCAAGGCCACAGGCTGTTAGGGCCCGTGGCGCTTCGCTCTTGCCCTTCCGCCTCCCTGCACGGCCAAGTCCGGGCGCGCCTTGGGCCCGGGGGCTACTATCGGCATTCTGGGAACGGGGGTCCCCAGACTTGCCTGCCTGCGGCCTGCGGCGTGGCTTAAAGGGGGGCCCAGCACGGCCCATCTTCATCAACACAGACCCAAGACCCTCGCGAGGGGCCAAGCCTCGCGGGGCGGACGACACGGAGCTTCCTCAGGCATGGCCTCATCAGGCTGGCTCGCGAGGAGGCGGAGAGATCAAGGCGGGGTACCTCACGAGGTGCCCGTGACGCAAGCCATGACGACCAAAGACGCCAGGCGTGCGCCAGCCCGCGCAGTGTCCTCCTTTCCTCTTTGGTGCAAAGGGAGCAAGCGCAGCCGCGGAGTACCAAGGCTTCAGGCAAAGGTTGCCATTTCAGTGCAACAAGACCAAGACCAGGAGGACTGCAGGACGGAGGTCATTGTGGACCCCAAGACGGCGTCACCACCAGAGCTTTGTGCAGGCGAAGACTACTTTTGTCAGGATAGCTAGTACTAGTTGTCCCCCTTCAAATTAGCCCGCCATTGTTGGCTCCCTTCCCGCTCGAAATTTGGGAAGAGGACCAGGTCCTCTATAAATAGGACTAGCCACCATAATAGGAAGGGGGATCGAAATCCGAGAGAGAGAGAAGGGTGACCGAACTCCCCCTAGCAGTTCGTCCCCCCCCAGCCAAGAACAGACCCTCGCGAGGCTGTTCTTCCTTGTATTGTCCATCATCATCAGCCCAAGAGGCAATCCACCACACCACACACTGGAGTAGGGTATTACACCACAATGGTGGCCTGAACCAGTATAAACCCTGTGTCTCTTGTGTCGTTCTTCCCATAGCTTAGATCTTAGCGAGGCGGAGGGGTGCAGGTAGGTAGGAGGCAAAATCTCCGCGCGCACCCCAGTGTTCGAACCTCAAGGGTCTGCCAGAACCCTAAATCCGACAGTATAGAAGCCACCCCATGTGGGACTTCAACGGGGAGGATGACGCCACCCGCTACGGCCGTAAGGGGCCGGATTCGGCTCCCGCTCTACTAAAGACCTTGTCCACTTTGTATAAGGGAGAAGAGGAGGAATTTCTCCGCGTCAACCCACAGGGTGGATTCTCTATGCACAATCCCCCAAGCTGGGTAAGCGGCCGTATTTACTTGCCCATCCGTTTTGTATTCCCATTGTTAAATATTCAGTCTGACGACTTCAACGCAGGAACTGCGCCGGGCTATTAAGGAAATAAGCAGCCCTCCTCCACAACCCGAGGACCCAGGATGGTCCCTCGACCCGGCCTCTCAAGAGGATCCGAACATATCTATGGAGCTGATTGATGGAGTGTTCCATCAATTGAGCAAGGACAACGCCTTGGTGGCCATTACGGCCGATTACCCAGGGCTAATTCCAGCCTCCCAGGTAACTGAGATCGAAGTCCCAGTACCCTGAATAGGTGTCCGCCCTCTCGTGTTTTTAGTTTCCTGATTACAACCGAACTTTGCAGGGGAGGTTTGTAAGGCGGAAGGCCGAACCTGCGGCGACAAGCCAACGAGGGGCCGTAGGGCCCCGTGGGCAAAAAAGAAGTGCGGTCCGGACCGAGGCGTCAGCGCAAAGGTATGGCGCGCGCCCTTATCCCAGGTGTTATACCTTCGAGGCACATTGACACTCATGCTCTCTTCAGGACAAAGAGACCTCGCCGGACTATATCCGGAGAGGCTGCCAATCGCGCCTCCACCAGCCAGACTCCAAAGCCTGGTCCGGAGGCGGAGGCAGATGCAAGGCGCGCGCCAGACGCTCCTCCGACGGAGGATGTGGACGGGTTGTCTGCCACCAACTCTGAGGTGGAGAGTGCCATGAACCACAGGCGTCGCCGGATAATTCTTTGCGATGCTTGTTTCTCCCAAGGGGCGTTAGATGCCTTCAACTCGGGAGATGCGTACCTCCGTGCTGCTCAAAATGGTCTAGCCAGAGCCACGGAGCAATATGTAAAGGACATACGGGTAAGAAAATTTTGGTAATTATATATATATACCAGTAGCCCCCTAGACTTGAAACAGTAGAATAACTGATTGAAGGATCATTTGTTATGCAGGTTCTTACAGAAAAGAATTCCCTACTGTCCAAGGAGCTGGAAGAGTGCAAAGCCCAACTTGAGGTCGGACTAGCCGCGGCAGGGGAGCCTAAGGAGACCCCCTCTGGTAATATACACTTCGAAAGATAAGTATTTTGCGAAGCACGGCATGGGTGCGAATCTGACAAATGAAATTGCAGATGGCGCCGGATTGAATCCGGAAAGGCAACACCTCCTACGCCAGCTAAAGGCTGGTGAGAAGGTGCTGACAAAGGTGAGCTGGGAGAAGAACGATCTCCAAGATGCCAACACCAAGCTGGGCGTCGAGTTGAAAGATGTTCGTGCCCAGCTGTCAGACTCCGTGAAGGAGAATCAGGGGCTTCGGCGTGGCATATTTAGTAAGTGCTTGAATGAACCTTTGAAAGAAAGTTTGGCGGGGAAGTCGACTAACAAAGCAATGTCTGTAGGTGTGCTAACAGGTCGTCCTACAGAGGAGATGCTCGGTTCTACGGGTGACCTTCTTCTCGAGCTCTCGTGACTACTCGATCGAGTTCGGCAGGCGATGCAAGGCGTCGCCCAGGCCCTGTGGCCATCCGTCTCCATGCCCGAAGGTCTTGGAGAGCTTGCGGAGAAGCTAAAGGGAGCACGGCGGCGCTTCCGATTGTGGAAGATATCGGCCTGCCGTCAAGGCGCTAGGGAGGCCTGGGCCATGGTGAAGACGCGGTACGTAAAGGCTGACCCCAACCACATGGCCGAGGTCGGTCCTGTAGGGCCCGATGGGAAGGAGATCCATGTAAGCTTAGTGTACGGCCAAGTAGAGTTGGCCGCAAAGTATTCCTAGCAGGACTGTAAATTAGACAGCCTGTTAGATGGTTTGAAGAGGAATACAATCAGTCAAAATGACTATGTAATTTAATTGACATTTATAATGCCTTCTAGCCGGATTGTAGATCATTTGTCATGGCCGACCTTTTCACTTCAGCCTCGGGACCTGACGGTCCGGAGTGTGTCCGAATTCCCATGCGGTTATATAAGAACCGGGGAATGCATGGAGACCAGGCGTAGGGGTCATTAGTGCGTGAACAGACAAGTGCCCGACTAGTTATGTTATATTACATGGTTAGTAAGAAACATCTTCCAGGGAGAATAGTTCCGTTAGGGGTTCCTTTCCCTGGGAGGCATGCCCTAAGGTGCATGTCCATGCTGCGAAAAGAAACGCAGGAAAAACATCTGGGGGCGTATAGATAAAAATAAAAAAAAGATAATCTTTAGTTCACCGACCAAGTATTCCCTTAAGAACGTTAGCTTTCGGCTTCACCCAGTCTAAGGTACACGTCCGGCTGACCCGGCAGTAACAATCGCAGAGGTGCTCCCTTTACCACCTAGCCGAACAATCGGGAACGTAGGGGTAAGCACAGGAGCCAGGCAACCCAGCTTGGCCAAAACTTAAGTAATATCGATGCATATAATGGTGAATAAAAGGTACATGCGGAAGTGTGACACATGTGTTGGGCATGAAGCCCGTATGAATAAGCTTCTGTTTAAAGAAGCCCCCAGGTTTAATGAGCGCGGATAGCGCGTCACTTTATGAGCCTTTAAAGGATATAAGAGAGAGAGAGAGAAGAAGAAGAGAAATGTAAGATAGAAAATATATAAAAAATGGACAGAGGAAGGAGACGAACACAAAGTCCGGCGCTAGGCGTAGAATCTTCGAAGACGGCTGCGTTCCATGGGTTCGGCTCGAGTCGGTTATCCGATGCATCCCGCACGTGGTACGCTCCACCAGTCAGGACTTGGTCAATTATGAAGGGACCTTCCCACTTGGGCTTGAGTTTGTCCTTTTTCTTGTCCGGTAGTGGTAGAACTAATTCGCCAACGTTGTAATTTTTGGCCCGTACTTCTCTGCTTTGGTATCTTCAAGCCTGCTATTGATAGAATGCGGAACGGGCCTTTGCCACGCCACGCTCCTCCTCCAATGCGTCCAAGCTGTCCTGCCGATCGAGCTCGGCTTCTCTTTCTTCGTACATGCGCACTCGAGGTGAGTCATGAATTATGTCGCAAGGCAAGACTGCCTCTGCACCGTACACCACATCTAGTGTGATTTTTCCTGTACAGCGCGCTTCCCAACTGGGGATTATTACTCTAAAGGTTGTGCTGCTTCGCTCAATGCGATTCCAGTCTATTTCCATTTTTTGAAGTGTTTCCTCATAAATGAGGTTCAATCCGCTGCCGCCGTCCATGAGTACCTTGGTAAGACGAACGTCGTCCACTATTGGACTGAGGACCAATGCGGCTGGTGCTTGGGCTGTTCGGAATTTAGGTTCATCACTAGCGTTAAAGGTAATAGCTGTGTCACTCCATGGGTTTATTGTTGCTACTTGGTAGACTTCGGCAAGGCTGCGGAGTGTCCTTTTTCGCATATTATTTGATGCGAAAGTCTCGAAGACTGTTAATACCGTATTGGTGTCTCTGGGGTGGCTTTCTTTGGCCTCCAGAATTAGGAGATTTTCGCCAATTTTGGCCACCTGTCGGAGTATCCAACATGCTCTGAGGCTGTGAGTTGGTGTGGCGTCCTCTGTACTGTGGATTTTACAGGGTACATTGAGCCATCCTTCCAGTACGGTACCATGCCCTATAGAGGGTTTTTGCTTTTTAGTGCTTGACCCGGGCGTCTGGTGATGATGCACCCTTTTATTTCAGACTGGGTTTGTATTCAGGGCCGGATTGTCCCAAAATTTGATTTCGATTTTCCAGGCGCTTTCCATCGCACAGTACTTTCGTACAATGGACGCCAAGTCAGCGAAGTGTGTAATATCACGGTGACTTATGGCGTTGAGTATTCCCTTGTCCGTGCAATTATTGCAGAAGATTGAGATTGCGTCTTCCTCGCGGCAGTCCCTTAGCCTGTTCTTAACCAGGAGGAATCTGGCCCAGTAATGATGTACTGTTTCATCGGGCTCTTGCCTGATTTTGGATAGATCGCTTATGTTGGGGTGGGTGGGTGGAATCAAATCCGAAGCCTCACCCCATTTGAGGCTCGGAGGCCGAGGAATTTCCGAACTCAAAAATTTGGATTCCTCGATGTTGTCCAATGAATCCAGCCCGTCGCCTGACTCTAAGTTCAGGTCTTGGGTGATATCCTCCGCTCCGCGGGTATCTGGCTTGGAGGGATCAGGAATCCGGACGTAGCGAGTCCTTAAGATAGATGAAGGGTCGCCGCACTGTCCCTCTACCACGGCAACGTGATGGGTGACTTGGGGAGAGTTAATCTCTCTCAGATCGGGTTTAGGCCCAATCTGGTCGTAATCCGTAGCGACTCCCAGGGCGGCGAAGCGATCCAAGAGCTCGTTTATGGAGGAGAGCTCCATTGGATCTAACTGCTCGACGAGTTCCGAGCTGACATGAAGATTGTTTTCGATGGCTCGAGAGGTCATCGTCGGCGCAGAAGACGAACAGGCGGTCATAAGAAAACCACCTAGCCAGAGGGTTTGGCCGACAGCCAAAGCTCCCTTAGCAACGGTGCCGTCTTTAAAGACGGGGCGAGGCATCCTTCCTGATGGCGACGACACAGAGGAACTCTCAATGAAAGCACCAATGTCGGTGTCAAAACTGGCAGATCTCGGGTAGGAGGTCCCGAACTGTGCGTCTAGGCCGGATGGTAACAGGAGGCAAGGGACACGAAGTTTTACCCAGGTTCGGGCCCTCTCGATGGAGGTAAAACCCTACGTCCTGCTTGATTAATATTGATGATATGGGTAGTACAAGAGTAGATCTACCACAAGATCGGAGAGGCTAAACCCTAGAAGCTAGCCTATGGTATGATTGTAATTGTGTATGTTGTCCTACGGACTAAAACCCTCCGGTTTATATAGACACCGGAGAGGGTTAGGGTTACACAAAGTCGGTTACAATGGTAGGAGATCTACATATCGTATCGCCAAGCTTGCCTTCCACGCCAAGGAAAGTCCCTTCCGGACACGGGACGAAGTCTTCAATCTTGTATCTTCATAGTCCAGGAGTCCGGCTGAAAGTATAGTCCGGCCATCTAGACACCCCCTAATCCAGGACTCCCTCAGAGAGGATCATGGAGCAGAAGTTCTATGACTTAGATGTGAAGATCACTGAGATACAGTCTGTTGTTGAGCAACTTCAGGAGGAAGTGCAGGAGAAGAAGGGCAAGACAACCACTGATGCTTTTGCTAGAGTGTCCAGAGGTTAGAGGTCTGCTGCTATGCCTGTCACACCGAGGTGCAGTAACTGCTTGCAGCTATGCATCTTGGTGCCACCGAGTTGTTCCACTCGGTCACACCGACAAGGTCAGGCTATGTATACACACGGGCCAAAATTTAGAAAACTTTCCGAACCTCTTCGCTCGCGCTCTGCCTACTCTGCCTCCATGGGTCTCCGGATCGTCCTCCTCGTTGCTAGCCGCCTCCAGTCGCTGGTCTCCGCCGCCATTGATACGTCTCCAACGTATCTATTATTTTTGATTGCTCCATGCTATATTATCTACTGTTTTGGACATTATTTGGCTTTATTATCCACTTTTATATTATTTTTGGGACTAACCTATTAACCGGAGGCCCAGCCCAGAATTGCTATTTTTTGCCTGTTTTAGGGTTTCGAAGAAAAGGAATATCAAACGGAGTCCAAACGGAATGAAACCTTCGGGAACGTCATTTTCTCAATGAATAAGACCCGGGAGACTTGGACCCTACGTCAAGGCACAAGATAGGAGGCCACGAGGTAGGAGGCGCGCCTGCCTACCCCAGGCGCGCCCTCCACCCTCGTGGGCCCCCTGTTGCTCCACCGACGTACTCCTTCCTCCTGTATATATCCACGTACCCCCAAACGATCAAATACGGAGCCAAAACCCTAATTCCACCGCCGTAACTTTCTGTATCCACGAGATCCCATCTTGGGGCCTGTTCCGGAGCTCCGCCGGAGGGGGCATCGATCACGGAGGGCTTCTACATCAACACCATAGCCCCTCCGATGAAGTGTGAGTAGTTTACCTCAGACCTACGGGTCCATAGTTAGTAGCTAGATGGCTTCTTCTCTCTTTTTGGATCTCAATACAATGTTCTCCCCCTCTCTTGTGGAGATCTATTCGATGTAATCTTCTTTTTGCGGTGTGTTTGTTGAGACCAATGAATTGTGGGTTTATGATCAAGTCTATCTATGAATAATATTTGAATATTCTCTAGATTCTTTTATGTATGATTGGTTATCTTTGCAAGTCTCCTCGAATTATCAGTTTGATTTGGACTACTAGATTGATCCTTCTTGCAATGGGAGAAGTGCTTAGCTTTGGGTTCAATCTTGCGGTCTCCTTTCCCAGTGACAGTAGGGGCAGCAAGGCACATATTGTATTGTTGCCATCGAGGATAACAAGATGGGTTTTTTATCATATTGCATGAATTTATCCCTCTACATCATGTCATCTTACTTAAGGCGTTACTCTGTTTTCATGAACTTAATAATCTAGATGCATGCTGGATAGCGGTCGATGAGTGGAGTAATAGTAGTAGATGCAGGCAGGAGTCGGTCTACTTGTCTCGGACGTGTTGCCTATATACATGATCATACCTAGATATTCTCATAACTATGCTCAATTCTGTCAATTGCTCAACAGTAATTTGTTCACCCACCATAGAATACTTATGCTCTTGAGAGAAGCCACTAGTGAAACCTATGGCCCCCGGGTCTATCTTTATCATATTGATCTCCTACTACTTAGTTATTTCCTTTGCTATTTACTTTGCCTTTATTTTACTTTGCATCTTTATCACAAAAATACCAAAAATATTATCTTTATCATATCTATCAGATCTCACTCTCGTAAGTGGCCCTATAGGGATTGATAACCCCTATTTGCGTTGGTTGCGAGGATTTATTTGTTTTGTGCAGGTACGAGGGACTCGCGCGTAGCCTCCTACTGGATTGATACCTTGGTTCTCAAAAACTGAGGGAAATACTTACGCTACTTTGTTGCATCATCCCTTCCTCTTCGGGGAAAACCAACGGAGTGCTCAAGAGGTCGCAAGAAGGATTTTTGGCGCCGTTGCCGGGGAGGTCTTCGCAAAAGTCAACATACCAAGTACCCATCACATACCCTTATCTCCCGCATTACATTATTTGCCATTTGCCTCTTGTTTTCCTCTCCCCCACTTCACCCTTGCTGTTTTATTCACCCTCTCTCTCTCTATCCTCCCTCTCTTTCTCTATTTGCCTCTTTTTGCCCTCTTGCTTTTTGTTTGCTTGTGTGTTAGTTTGCTTGCTTGTCACGATGGCTCAAGATAATACTAAATTGTGTGACTTCACCAATACCAACAACAATGATCTTATTAGCACTCCGATCGCTCCTCTTACAGATGCTGAATCTTATGAAATTAATACTGCTTTGCTGAATCTTGTCATGAAAGATTCGTTTTCCAGCCTTCCTAGTGAAGATGCGCTACTCATCTAAATAGCTTCGTTGATTTGTGTGACATGCAAAAGAAGAAAGATGTGGATAATGATATTGTTAAATTGAAGTTATTTCCTTTTTCGCTTAGAGATCGTGCTAAAGCTTGGTTTTCGTCTTTGCCTAAAAATAGTATTGATTCATGGAATAAGTGCAAAGATGCTTTTATCTCTAAGTATTTTCCTCCCGCTAAGATCATCTCTCTTAGAAACGATATTATGAACTTTAAGCAACTTGATCATGAACATGTTGCACAAGCTTGGGAGAGAATGAAATTAATGATACGTAATTGCCCTACTCATGGTTTAAATTTGTGGATGATTGTTCAAAAAATTTATGCCAGATTGAATTTTGCTTCTAGAAATCTTTTAGATTCGGCCGCGGGAGGCACTTTTATGGAAAACACTTTAGGATAAGCTACTAAACTCCTAGATAATATTATGGTTAATTATTCTCAATGGCATACTGAAAGATCTACTAATAAAAAGGTGCATGCGATAGAAAAAATTAATGTTTTGAGTGGAAAGATGGATGAACTTATGAAATTATTTGCTAATAAGAGTGTTTCTTCTGATCCTAATGATATGCCCTTTTCTACTTTGATTTATAATAATAATGAATCTATGGATGTGAATTTTGTTGGTAGGAACAATTTTGGTAACAACGCGTATAGAGGAAATTTCAATCCTAGGCCTTATCCTAGTAATCCCTCTAATAATTATGGTAATTCCTACAACAATTCTTATGGAAGTTATAATAATATTCCCTCTGATTTTGAATCTAATATTAAAGAATTTATTACTTCGCAAAATAATTTTAATGCTATGATTGAAGAATAATTGCTTAAGATTGATGATTTGGCTAGGAACGTTGATAGAATTTCTCTTGATGTTGATTCTTTGAAACTTAGATCTATTCCACCTAAGCATGATATCAATGAGTCTCTCAAAGCCATGAGAATTTCCATTGGTGAGTGCAAAGAAAGAACCGCTAGGATGCGTGCTAAGAAAGATGCCTTTATAAGAGCGTGTTCTTCTAGTTGCTATGAAAATAATGATGAAGATCTAAAAGTTATCGATGTGTCCCCCATTAAATCTTTGTTTTTCAATATGAATCTTGATAATGATGGGACTGAATATGATCCACCTTTACCTAGAAGGAGTTCTAAAAATTCGGAATTTATTGATCTTGATGCCAAAATTGATAAAAGTGGGATTGAAGAAATTAAAACCCTAGATGTTGCTAAACCCACTATTATGGATTTCAAGGAATTTAACTATGAAAATTGCTCTTTGATTGATTGCATTTCCTTGTTGCAATCCGTGCTAAATTCTCCTCACGCTTATAGTCAAAATAAAGCGTTTACTAAACATATCAAGAGTGCCCAGGCGACTTATCAACGCTGTGTTCAGAATTGTCTTCATAAGCAGATTGGGCGCAATATTCATGCATATGTGGATGATATTGTGATAAAGTCCAGGAAAGAGGAAACATTGATAGATGACCTGAGAGAAACCTTTGACAACCTCCGGGTTTACAAGATGATGCTCAATCCAAACAAATGTGTCTTTGGTGTCCCGGCAGGCAAACTCTTGGGCTTTCTGGTGTCAAACAGGGGCATTGAGGCTAATCCGGAAAAAAATTCAGCAATCACATCTTTAGCTAAACCGGCATGTATCAATGACGTTCAACATTTAGCCGGCCGGATTGCGGCTTTGAGCCGGTTTATTAGTCGCCTCAAGGAGAAAGCTATCACTTTATACCAGATGTTAAACAAAACGGATGACTTTGTCTGGAGCGATGCGGCTGATAAAGCATTTGAGGATCTGAAGAGGCAGTTAGCTAAACCACCTGTGCTTGCAGCTCTGATCGATAAAGAGCCTTAACTATTGTATGTGGATGCTAATGCCAGGGCTGTTAGTGTGGCTATTGTTGTGGAGCGCAAGGAGGCTGGAAAGGAATATCTGGTTCAACGGACGGTTTATTATATCAGTGAGGTACTTATCGAATCAAAACAGAGATATCCACATTGGCAGAAGCTGGTGTATGGGGTGTTTATGGCAAGCCGGAAGCTCAAGCATTATTTTCAGGGTCATCCCATCACAGTGGTAAGTTCATCCCCTCTGGGAGATATCATTCAAAACAGAGAAGCAACTGGCCGGATTGCCAAGTGGGCTATTAAGCTTGGACCTCACGGGCTCAGATACACACCTCGCACAGCGATTAAATCCCAAGCACTCGTGGACTTCATAAATGATTGTACAGAGTTGCGGGCACTAGAGGAAAAGCCAGATAACACGTATTGGACTATTCACTTTGATGGATCCAGACAGTTGGAGGGCTCGGGGCTGGAGTCATATTAACTTCCCCACGAGGTGACAAGTTTTGTTTTGTCCTCCGCTTAATGTTCCCTTGTACTAACAATGCTGCTGAGTACGAGGCCTTACTCCACGGTCTTCGGATGGCTAAGGAGATGAACTTAAGCCGGGTTAAGTGCTTCGGTGACTCGGATCTGGTGGCTCAACAGGTATCTGGCACTTGGGATTCTAAAGACCCACTCATGGCTGCATATCGACGAGAGGTGGACATAGTGGCCGGTCATTTCAAGGGTTATCAAGTTGACCATATCGACCGGCGAAAGAATGAAGCGGCGGACTCTTTAAGCCGCCTTGGCTCTCATCGTAAACCGGTCCCACCAAATGTCTTCCTCGACGTACTACATAATCCGTCGGTCAAGATACCAACAGAGGAGGAGTTGGCTATTCCTGACCCGGAGGCCCAATTGGTGGCAGCTTTGCATGTTATACCGGATTGGACAATCCCGTACCTAGCTTACATGACCCGGGGCGAGTTACCAGAGGATGAAACCTCGGCCCGTCAGATAACCCGGCGTTCCAAATCAATGACCATAATCAATGGGGAGTTACATCGTTACAGCGTCACAGGAGCAATTCAGCGTTGTGTATCTCCTCAAGAGGGTTGTGCGATTTTGCGAGAAATCCGCGAAGGAGATTGCGGTCACCACGCAGGTTCAAAATCATTGGTGGCTAAGGCTTTTCGTCACGGTTTCTATTGGTTAACAGCTCACGCTGATGCTGAGGATTTAGTCAAAAGATGTGACGGTTGTCAAAAATTTGCATGCCGTGCTCATATTTCGGCTCAGGAGTTGAGGATGATTCCAATAACTTGGCCATTTGCGACTTGGGGGCTCGATATGGTTGGACCCTTTAAGAGATCCAAGGACAAAAAGACCCACCTGTTAGTGGCAGTTGACAAGTTCACCAAGTGGGTGGAGGCAGAGCCAGTCAGTAAGTGTGATGCGGCCACAGCGGTTCAGTTCATCAAAAAGGTGATATTCCGGTTTGGCTTTCCACACAGTATTATAACTGATAATGGTACTGATCTGTCAAAGGGAGAGATGGAGGAATTTTGCCAACGTGAGCACATCCGGCTTGATGTAGCATCAGTGGCTCACCCCCAATCTAATGGTCAAGCGAAGAGGGCAAATCAAGAAATTTTGAGAGGTATTAAACCCCAACTTATGGTTCCTTTAAAGCGGACACCGGGGTGTTGGGTGGAGGAGTTGCCTTCTGTGTTATGGAGCATCAACACCACACCAAAAAGATCTACGGGTTACACGCCTTTTTTCATGGTTTATGGAGCAGAGGTGGTTCTTCCTAGTGACATCCGTCACAACTCGCCGTGAGTGGCAGCCTATGTTGAAGCTGATAATGAGAAGGCATGTCAGGACTCACTGGACCTGATAGATGAGGAGCGTGATCTCGTAGCAGCACGTTCGGCGATTTATCAACAAGATCTCCGACGTTATCACAGCCGCTGGGTTAAGACCAGAACTTTTCAAGAGGGCGATCTGGTGCTTTGACTCATCCTGGATCAGACTGATATGCACAAGTTATCCCCACCTTGTGAAGGACCTTTTGTGGTCAGCAAGAATCTGCACAACGGGTCATACTACCTCATTGATGTTCGAGAGCACAAAGACTCACGTAAATCGGAGGAGGAGACCAATCGGCCGTGGAATATAGCTCATCTTCGGCCTTACTATACTTGAGCCACAGGCTCTTCTTATGTACATATTTATGACAATGTATATATTATATAATAAACCGGAGCCTCGAACAAAGCAGGGTCTCTGTTCTTTTTACATCATGTGTGAGCCTACAAGAGCTTCTACTGACAAACAGATTTTTGTTAAAACGGCCTATACGGCCACACGGATATAAGGAAAATCACTAGGGGGCTTGGTCATATCCGAACCATAGCTACACCTTTTGATTGGTTTAAAACCACAAAGGGATGTCACTAGGGGGCTTGGTTGTCTTCACACCATAGCTACACCTCTTGATAGGCTTTAAGCCAAAAGGAAATTATGTGGAGCCAAAGAGAGTCTGTTGCATTAAGCACAACTCAAACATAGGTAACCACTGAGCACAGCTCAAATATTACCTGGGGGCCCCTTGCTTCTCAAAGAACAATGAGTTTGAACCCTTGTAATAGGCTATCAAGCCAGGCATGGAAGCCAGGTGTATTCACCTAAAACCCCGGGTTATCTTGCCTCTTTAAGTAAGCCACTCCGTCTAGGTAAACCTGGTATGACCCATCGAACGTTTGACAAGTCAATCCCATGGACCCTGAACTTGTCAAAGTTAAACCGGTGATTGGTTAAAGATTGAGGTCCATCTTAAAAGGCTTTGCAAAATGGTTTAACTCAGCGGCCTGGCAGCCCATGAAAAGCCTCGATTTAGGGCCTGGCAGCCCATGAAACGCCTTGCATATTTCTTTTGTTTTTGTTGTTTTTATGATAAAGGATTTATAAATATTTTTTTGATAAACTGGTGTTCATTACAACCCGGCATGACTTTTAGCACTTAGTTGTCAGTACATGATCAGATTCTAAACCGGTAGCGTACTGCTCCGGTCTGGTTTTGACTAGATGTCACCAGCATTATACGGACAAATCAACGGCTTTTTTAGCCCAATATGATTTCTATATGAACCGGCAAGAGGGCCAGGAGTTATCAACACTCCGGATTGGTATTTTCACCTCTACCATACAAGCAGTTGGTCAGCCAACGAGGTATGTCACAGATATTATTTAGTTTATCTGGTTAATACAAATCTTGGTTATTCATCCAAGTTATGTATTTTTTTGGGTATCATGACCCGTCTAGTGGTAAACTACTAGGATGCTTTCAAGTTCTTGTATGCAGGAACACAAATCATCATGGACTATGCATAAATAGATCCCAAAAGTGAAACAAGTTTTCCAAATATCAAGCAACATAAGCATGCTCGATGGCATGACAGATAAAGGTGTTTCTGCTATCTTATTACAAGGAGCTTCAAAATGGCCCAAATTGAATAATTGTTTTCAAGCAGTAGCAGACTGTAGCTTGTAAACCAGTCATTGATCTAAGATGCTTCATCGGGATGGCTTGACGGTTGAGGGTCATCTTGTGCAGTCACATCTTCTTCATCCCTCCCCAGATGCTGGAAATCAACCGTTGACCAATCGATTCCGGTTAAAGCTTGAAACACGGCCTCTTCATGGATAAGGCTGGAGGGATCAATGTCAGGAGCGTAAGTATGCTTACGGATTGGAGGCACAAGTTCTTCAACATCATGGATCACGGCAGGCTATCTCTTTCCTTCAGCATCGTAAACCGGCTGGAAATGAGATAAGTCTGTGTCCTCCGCCAGTTTGCTGGCTATTGGCCGCATCTCCTTTGTCAGCCTTTGGAGATCATCATTATTGAAGTCTGAACCGTCCTCCTTCACACCTGGATATCCTTTAATGATGTCTGCCGCTTCAAGATCCGGAATCCATGCCTTGGCCCGGATTAGTGCGGTCAGCGCTCCTGCTCTTGCGGCTGCCTTCTTCGGTTCTATAATCCGGGCTAGTAGCATGGCCAGTTTCTCAAGGGTTTCTTTTATCAATGATGGCGCCGGTTTGTTGTATGTTGCAGTGCAAATAGCATGCTGGGATCCAGAATATAGTTGTTCTATTAAGGTGTACGCCACTTTAAGCTTCATCCGCATGTCAGAGCCCAGATGAGCAATACGGGTGCATGTCATGGTTTAGTATTGGTAAGCCGGTCAATAATAAGATCTCAGGAATTAGACAAACGGCATAAGGAGGTACTTACCAAACACATCGGATGTCATGGCATCAATCTGCCGCTTTAAACCGGTCAGTTCGTCTACCACTGGCTTCAGGGCTGCTTCTGCGTCCTCGGCTTTCTTGGTTAAACCGGCCTTTTCAGTTTCCCAGTCAGCACGCTCCTTGTTGAAGGTCTCTTTCAACTTCTCCATAGCGGCCAGGGCATTGGTCAGCTCCTCTTTGGCTTTGGAAGCCTCTGCTTGTTGGGATTTTACGTTCTCTTGAAGATCAGTGGTTTGAGCATCCCTCTTACTCAGCTTGGCCTGCAAAGGCGAGGATATGTCAACAACAGGATATGTATTTTTTAAGTACCAAGCGTATAGCAAGTTATGCACTTTGTACTTGGGGCTAATGCCTATTTTCTCTATTATCAACAAATCTTTCACAAGTATCAAGTACAATGCAAGCATTATCCTTAACACTTGGGGGCTAATGTACATCTGTTCAAAACTGACGCATTGATTCAAGACCCGGTTTACCTCGCAAAGCTAAACCGGCCCTTGGGGGCTACACCAATGCCAACTACATGAATACAATGATAAATTATCGGTTTTATTTTTACTAAGGACTTGAAATATTGAGGATTAGCATGCAAGGATTAAGATATTACAAAGTCCCGGTTTATGATTAAACATCATAAACCGGCCCTTGGGGGATAATTCGGCTAATGTCTATACTTTGGATTTAAGAAAGGAAGGTGATAATAATACCTCATAGCGCTCTTTCATCAAATTCACCAAACCGGCTTCATAATCACGGTTTGAGTGCAGACGGTTTAGAAAACTGGAGTGGAGTTCTTGAGTGCTGAGGTGAGCGTAGTTTGACAAGTCAGTGCTCCATTTGCCTTTTTCCATGGCAGCATGCTCTTCCTTGGCACTATGTTGGGCCAAGATTACAGGATGGCCAGGAGAGGTGTGACCAATACCAGTGATGGTAACCTCGCCTTCTTTATCTCCAATAGCTTTATCTGGAGTTGATGGAGTTTCAGTAGCTTTCACCGGACTAGACTGGATTGGATCTGCCAGTTCAGTATCAGGCACAACAGTATCAGCTTCTAGTTGTTCATCGATATTGTGATCTTGAGGAGGTGGCTCATCAAAGGTGACTTCATGATTGGGATCCTCCGGTTCACCTGTTTGCTCTGGTTCATGAGCCACCTGGTCTTCAGACGGATTGTTCACCCGAGCTTTTTTGCTGGGTCTGGCTTTGGATCTACAAACAAAAATAAAAGAGGTGAAAATTAAGCATAGTATTCAAGGTATGAGAATGTTCAAAGAAAGGGTTTGAGTACTTACCCAGCTACAGTTTTGAGAGGAGGGAGTTGGTTTGCTATTGACTCGCCAGATGATGAGGGAGGTGTCACCTGATAATTTGAATCGGGCGGATTAAGAGGTTGTCAGAAATAACCTGCCTTGGGGTAAGAATTGTCAAAAGGAGGTGAGACCTCAGATCGGCATTTTTGAACCGGGGTGTCAGGTAAACCGGTCGAGGTGACCTTTTGGCCGCTGTGTCGGGTTGTACGGCGAGCTTCGTGTTGCTGCTTCTTCAAAATAAATGTTGGATCCAAGTGAGCAAGAGGATGTGAAAAGCTTACTTTCTAGATTGCTTGATGGATTTTTTGCGATGGCAGAGAGTCTGAACCGGAGGAAAGGACAATTACCTCTACATCGTCAGCTTGGCTGCCTTCCGCACCCTGCTGATAAACATCATTGTTAATGAGATGCATAAATAGGGAACCAAGTGAATCAAGTTCTACCTCAACTTCCGGTTCATCTGTGTCGTCATCCAATTACATGTTGATGCGTTCAGCGGCCTTCTGCTTTGAGGTTTTCTTGACGGTTTTTGTTTTGGGGCGAGAGGGCTTTGCAGCTTTTCTGCAGGTTTCTTCTTCCAGAACGTATTGTCACCCTATTTATAAACAAACAGAAGGATGTTCATAGGTTGTACGGTCTACAAGATATCAAGTGTGAAGCCGAAAGGCAGCACTTACAGCAGGCAGTTTGTTTTTTGTGTAGAACGGGTTCAAGCCGGTTTGGCGGCAGACAGATTCCGATTCATTCAAAATCATTCTGACACTTTCAGTGACTTCTTCATCGGTTAATTGAATGTTGATGTGGCGTTAGGAGTCTTCTAATTCACCAGTGTACTCACACATTAAACCGGAGCGGCGGCTTAATGGCAAGATGCTCCAGGATATCCAGCAACGCACAAAGTCGACGCCTGATAAACCGTTGGCCATAAAGACCCAGATCTTGGCGAGTTGAGGGGCGTATGAGGCCCGTTCTGCAGCACTCAAACGTTGTGGCAGTGGATGAGTGTTGGAAAGTCGGTGGGCGCGGTAACCCGGCAGAGGATTCTCGTCTTCAGGGGAAGTATCTTTACAGTAGAACCATGTTTGGTTCCAATCTTTGGGGTGACTGTGCAGCTTGGCATGAGGGAATTCAACCTCTTTCCTTTTTTAAATAGAGACGCCACCAAGTTCAGTGTTGCATCCGTCTACAAATTCAGTGCGCCGGTTCAGATGAAAAAAAATCCCGGAATAGCTCAGCAGTTGGTTCTTCTTGTAAGTACACCTCACAGAAGACTTGGAAATTGCATATATTAGACACCGAGTTGGGTCTGATGTCTTGAGGATGGAGCTGGAAACTGGCAAGCACGTCCCGGAAAAACTTTGACCCAGGCGATTTGAAACCACGGCCTATATGGTCAACAAATACCACTACCTCGCCCTGTTTAGGGGTAGGGGGATTCTCCGTTCCTGGAACTCGCCACCGGATCTCATTCTTTTTGGGCAAAGTACCAATCTTGACCATTCCGTTCAGCTGTTCTTCGGTAACCCAGGAAGGAGCCCAGTTGCAAGCATAAAACTATTTGTCCATTGCAAACGAAAGGCTGAAAGGAAATACAGGTTTACAAATCATTCGTGGTGATACGTAAGATGTGACGGAACAAAGATATACAAGTATGTAAATTGTACAAACCGGAGGCTAATACTATAATGAATGACAAGGCAATATCAAAACAAAGGAATGCACGTGTTGTTAAACTGAAGTATAACAGCGGAGGTAAAAGGCTTGCCCGGTTCACTAGAAGGCTAATGGTATATGATAGATTGTTTTTACAAAGGTAAACCGTCTATATGGTAAAGAGGATACAGATCTAAGTTGGAAAGGGCTAAGTAAGGTAAAACAGATTTCACAGTTTAGCATGGGAATTTCAGATCTGCCGTGTGTTGGATAATCAAAATATATTCTGGTCTAATCTCAAGCGCTCAAAAGGTTCAGTAAGTTCAGGTGAGTTTGATATCAAGCAGATGCCTTAACAAGAAGAAATGAGTTTAAACTACGAAAGGCGCTGAAAACAATCAGATCTAACTAGCGACTGAAGGAGGAACAACTTCAAGCTATGAAGAACACCGAACCCTAATGGTGGATCTGGGGTGAGGAGAAGAAGAACTTACTGGTACAGGAGGAAGCAGCGGAGGATCACCGCGTTTCTCTGGTGCGATCAGGTCGATGCAGCGGCCTTTGTCGAAGCAGAGGTAAAGCTCGATGACGGCGGCGGCGCTCAGGGGCAGAGATGTCACGAGGAGGAAGAAGAAGTGAAGGAGACGAAGGGGGAAAAGGAGAAGGACCCGTGGTCCTATTTATAACGCAAAGCGATAAAGTGACAAGTGCGGGAATCGAGGAGCTCAAAAATGGATAGTTAATAAGGGTGTCGCCTCGATGGTTGGATATACATTAATGAAGGGAATCTTCGGCTTCAACGAATAGATTACGTCAGGGCGGTTTACTACAGAGTTAAAGGATGACATCACAGCGGTTTACCAGATTTATATGAAGATGACAGGGCAAGAATTTTTCTAAGTATTAAAGATTGACATGAACAAGTTCAAATCAATCTGGGGCCTAATGTTGGGGATATGATTACTGGAGGTAAACCGGCTAGGAGTGGCCGGGTTAGCTCCACGAGGATAGAAGCCCATGAAGACGTGAAGGTGGTGGCGCTTTACGAAGGCCCAAGGCCCAAAGGCGGGTTAAAGCCTGTAGATGTAAACCGACGCTATCATGTAACTTGTATTGTAAGTTAGAGGAATAGAGACCGAACCGGACACATTTATGTTCCGGCCTCAGGACTCTGTAAACCGGCGGGCGTCGACCTATGTATATAAAGGGACGACCCGGCCGCGGTTTGAGGACGAGAAACAACAACTCGAGAGCCAGGCAAAGCAGATTCGCTCCCTGGTCATCGAAACCCTAGCAATACCAATCACAACTAGACGTAGGCTTTTACCTTCATCAAAGGGGGCAAACTAGTATAAAACCTCTCGTGTCCCCTTGTCCGGTTTAACCCCTTTAAGCTAACCCGTAGCGATGGCTCCACGACTAAGTCCTTTCACGAGGACATCTGCCGTGACAAACCCATGATAGGCCCCATCTTTGGAGGCATCTATGCTTCACGCCTACCGAAACCCTGCACCAGCCATGGAGCCAGAGCCGTAACCACAAGTTGATCCTTCACGATAGTCTAATTACTAGTGGGATCCGGAGCTGATTGCCAGCCAGTGGCAATCGGGGTCTTCTTCTTCTTCTCAGTACGACCCCAACTATTACTATGGATATCCGCCAGGCCAGCCGTGGCCATAGACCAACTTAGGCCAAAAGCCTAAGCTTGGGGGAGTACGTATTTCCCACTGACATTACACCTATGTTCACACCGACATTACACTTATGTTCACACCGACATTACACTTATGTTCACACACTCATTGCTAGATGGCGGTGCTCATACTTTTTCATTGTATCATCCATGCTAGTTTATTTCCCTCTTTATGCTTTCTTCTTGTGTGTTTAATAAACCTTAAGAAAAAACAAAAAAATTAGTTGTAGCTTTTAATTAGTTTACTTTCCATGCTTGTAGTAGTAACTAAAAAGAAACCCGGAAATATTTCCTGTTCTTCTTTTTGCTTGTTGGGTTTCCTGTGTAAATAGTTTTATTTCTTTTCTTTTCTTTGGGGTCGATAGGAGAAGACCTTAATTAAATTGTTGAAGTGGCTCTTATATGCATAATTGTTGATCTGACAGAAAGAGCCCATATTGCCTTGTCTTCTCCTATTTATTGAATGCTTGCAGATTCCAGCTTAGTCCAATGCACGTGCACTATTATTATTATTCACATCGTTCGGTCGTGCAAGTGAAAGGCAATAATGATGATTATATGATGGACTGGCTGAGATGAGAAAAGCTGGTATGAACTCGGCCTCTTTTGTTTTTGTAAATATGATTAGTTTACCGTTCCTAATTCAGCCTATTATGAATAAACATATTTGCAATGACAACTAGAGATCATAGTTCTTGTGCCATGCTTGATTAGCTATGAGTTATAATGGTTTACCTTGCGTGCCAACATGCTAGTGAAATGGTTATGATGTGGTATGATAGGGTGGTATCCTCCTCTGAATGATTTAAGTGACTTGCCTTGGCGCATATTCACGCATGTAGTTGAAACAAAATCAACATAGCCTTCATGATATTTATGTTCATGGTGGATTATATCCTAATCATGCTTGCATTCGGTGTTGATTAATTTTAATGCATGTTCATGACTGTTGTCGCTCTCTAGTTGGTCGCTTCCCAGTCTTTTGCTAGCCTTCACCTGTACTAAGCGGGAATACTGCTTGTGCATCCAACACCATAAAACCCCAAAGTTATTCCATATGAGTCCACCATACCTACCTATATACGGTATCTACCTGCCGTTCCAAGTAAATTTGTATGTGTCAAACTCTAAACCTTCAAATAAATATCATGTTTTGTATGCTAGAATATCTCATGTATCAACTAGGGCTGTCTGTATCTTCCATGTTAGGTGGGTTATTCTCAAGAGGAGTGGACTCTGCTCCTCACTCACGTGATAAATGGCTGGTCACCGAGATGCCCAGTCCCATGCTTTATGCAAATCAAATCAAAATAATTGCAAACAAAACTCCCCCTGGGACTCTTGTTAGTTGGAGGCACTCGTTGTTTCGAGCAAGCCATGGATTGATGCTTGTTGGTGGAAGGGGGAGTATAAAATTTACCATTCTATTTGGGAACCGCATATAATGTGTGTAGCATGGAAGATATCGCCGTCTCTTGGTTGTTATGTTGACAATGAAAGTATACCGCTCAAAATATTATTCATCTCTATTTCAAAACCGAGCTTTGGCACCTCTACAAATCCCTGCTTCCCTCTGCGAAGGGCCTATCTATTTACTTTTATGCTGAGTCATCATCTTCTTATTAAAAAGCACTAGTTGGAGAGCACCGCCGTCATTTACATTCATTACTGTTAGTTTACATTGAGTATGACTTGACTGGATCTCTTTTACCATGAATTACAATGTCTAGTCAGTCCTTGGTCTTTAAAGGTGCCCTGCATTTATGTTTTGCGGTCTTAGAAAGGGCTAGCGAGATACCATCTTGTTATATCATATTATGATTGTTTTGAGAAAGTGTTGTCATCCGAGATTTATTATTATTGCTCGCTAGTTGATTATGCTATTGATATGAGTAAACTTGAGACCTAAGCGTTATTGCGAATGTGGTTAGTTATAATCTTTGCTGAAAACTTGAATGCTGGCTTTACATATTTACAACAACAAGAGAAAACAGAGTTTGTAAAAGTTTTTCTTTATCACTTTCAGTTTGTCAACTGAATTGCTTGAGGACAAGCAAAGGTTTAAGCTTGGGGGGTTGATACGTCTCCGTCATATCTACTTTTCCAAACACTTTTGCCCTTGTTTTGGACTCTAACTTGCATGATTTGAATGGAACTAACCCAGACTGACGCTGTTTTCAGCAGAATTACCATGGTGTTATTTATGTGCAGAAACAAACGTTCTCGGAATGACCTGAAACTTCACGGAGCAACTTTTTGGAAAATATTAAAAATACGTGCAAAAGATGAAGGCCAGGGGGCCCACCACCTGTCCACGAGGGTGGGGGCGCGCCTGCCCCCCCTAGGGTGCGCCCCCTACCTCGTGGGCCCCCTGGAGCTCCTCCGACTCCAACTCCAACTCTATATATTGTGTTCCGGGGAGAAAAAAACCAGAGAGAAGAAATCATCGCGTTTTACAATACGGAGCCGCCGCCAAGCCCTAAAACCTCTCGGGAGGGCTGATGTGGAGTCCGTTCGGGGCTCCGAAGAGGGGAATCTGTCACCATCGTCATCATCAACCATCCTCCATCACCAATTTCATGATGCTCACCGCCGTGCGTGAGTAATTCCATCGTAGGCTTGCTGGACGGTGATGGGTTGGATGAGATCTATCATGTAACCGAGTCAGTTTTGTTAGGGTTTGATCCCTAGTATCCACTATGTTCTGAGATTGATGTTGCTATGACTTTGCTATGCTTAATGCTTGTCACTAGGGCCCGAGTGCCATGATTTCAGATCTGAACCTATTATGTTTTCATCAATATATGAGAGTTCTAGATCCTATCTTGCAAGTCTATGGTCACCTATTATGTGTAATGATCCGTTAACCCCGAACTGACAATAATCGGGATACTTACCGGTGATGACTGTAGTTTGAGGAGTTCATGTATTCACTATGTGTTAATGCTTTGCTCCGGTACTCTATTAAAAGGAGGCCTTAATATCCCTTAGTTTCCGTAAGGACCCCGCTGCCACGGGAGGGTAGGACAAAAGATGTTATGCAAGTTCTTTTCCATAAGCACGTATAACTATATTCGAAATACATGCCTACATTACATTGATGAACTGGAGCTAGTTCTATGTCACCCTAGGTTATGACTGTTACATGATGAACCGCATCCGGCATAATTCTCCATCACCGATCCATTGCCTACGAGCTTTCCATATATTGTTCTTCGCTTATTTACTTACCCGTTGCTATTGCTATCATCACTACAAAATACGAAAAACATTACTTTTACTATTGTTACCTTTTGCTACCTTACCACTACTATCATATTACTTTGCTACTAAATACTTTGCTGCAGATACTAAGTTTCCAGGTGTGGTTGAATTGACAACTCAGATGCTAATACTTGAGAATATTCTTTGGCTCCCCTTGTGTCGAATCAATAAATTTGGGTTGAATACTTTACCCTCGAAAAATGTTGCGATCCCCTATACTTGTGGGTTATCACTGCCCTCAAAAGGTATCAAACAAACCCGACAAAAATCACGAAGTGACATCTCCTTATGCTCATCATATAAATAAAATTCCACCGAAGGTGGTGAGCTCCTAGCATGGAAATGTAAGTTTTGCACAAAGATATTGGTGAGTAAGAGATACTGTTCGCATCGGTCATGGAGGAAGGCGGTGAGGCCTGCATTCTCAGCCAAATAATAAAAATCTTCATGAATCCCGACTTCTCTCAAGAAATCATCACAAGGCCATTCACACGGCCGAACCTCCGCAGTACGAGGGAGATTATACTTGGGCTTCTTGTTCTCTTCACTTTGTTTATCCTTCGAGCTTCGTCTCGATGAGCCCCTCAAAAATCTCTTCATCTTTTTTCTGAAATTTTTAGCAACTCGAAATAAAAGTGAACCAAACTCAACAAAATTGATAGCAACTACTCCTACAAATGCCTAGAGGCCATATCATGCATTAAAAATACTTCTGGCCACATAAATTTAACATGCAAGCTCAAGAACAGGGTCACCTAAGCAGCAATAAATTGCAATAAATAAAGCACTAGAACAAAAACTAATTGGACCATTGGAGGAGTCACATACCAAAGAACAATCCCCCAAAGCAGTTTTGTGAATGGAGCTTTGAGCTAGGAGATCGAAAATGGCAACAAGATGAGCTAGAACTCGTGCTTGAGCTGGTTGGTGATTTTTTTTGGGAGGAAGAAGGAGTGTGTGGTGGCTGGAATAAGTGGAAGGGGCCACCAGGGGCCCACGAGGCAGGGGGCGCGTCCAGGGGGGTAGGGCGCGCCCTGGACCCTCGTGGCCAGGTGCTAGCTCCCCCTGATGTGTTCTCAGTGCCAGATATTCTCAAATATTCCAGAAAAATCATATTGAATTTTCAGGTCATTTGGAGAACTTTTATTTTCAAGGTATTTTTTTATTGCATGGATAATTCGGAAAACTGATAGAAATTACTATTTTTGCTTTATTTAATATAAATAACAGAAAGTAAAAAAAGGAGGGTACAGAGAGTTGTGTTTTCTAAATTCACCCATCTCATGTTCTTCAAAAGGAATCCACTAACAAGGTTGATCAAGTCTTGTTAACAAACTCATTCTGAATTGCATGAAACCGGAGAATTTTTGAATAACACTAGGTTACCTCAACGGGGATATGCACGTCCCCAACAGTAAGAATATCATATTTCTTCTTGACAGTAGGAAGAGGAAATTCAAAACCTCCAAAAATAATCGATGAAAATTTTCCAATGGAATTGATACTGTGGACTTGAGGTTGTTTCCTCGGGAAGTGTACCGTGTGCTCATTACTATTAACATAAAAAGTGACATTGCCTTTGTTGCAATCAATAACAGCCCCTGCAGTATTCAAAAAGGGTCTTCCGAGAATAATAGACATACTATCATCCTCGGGAATATCAAGAATAACAAAGTCCGTTAAAATAGTTACGTTTGCAACCACAATAGGCACATCCTCACAAATACCGACAGGTATAGCAGTTGATTTGTCAGCCATTTGCAAAGATATTTCAGTAGGTTTCAACTTATTCAAATCAAGTCTACGATATAAAGAGAGAGGCATAACACTAACACCGACTCCAAGATCACATAAAGCAGTTTTAACATAGTTTCTTTTAATGGAGCATGGTATAGTTGGTACTCTTGGATCTCCATGTTTCTTGGGTATTCCACCCTTAAAAGTATAATTAGCAAGCATGGTGGAAATTTCAGCTTCCGATATCTTTCTTTTATTTGTAACAATATCTTTCATGTACTTAGCATAAGGATTCATTTTAAGCATGTCAGTCAAACGCATACGCAAAAAGATAGGTCTAATCATTTCAGCAAAGCTGAAAACACAAGTGCTCCCTGGGTGATTTTGGTAATTAATGACAACATATATCTTGTTGGACTAACAATTTTACCTAGTATGTTTCAGACAAGTTCAACAAATTAAGTGGCATGGACTAAAGGATGTGGAACCCCTTCAAGATGCTAAGGACAAAGGATTGGCTCAAGCTTCAAGATCAATACTCTACATTTTATATTTTAGTGATCCAAGATCACATTGAGTCTATAGGAAAAGCCAATACTATCAAGGAGGGATGAGGTGTTGCTTAATGGCTTGCTTTCTCAAAGTGCTTAGTGATATGCTCCAAAACCCTCAACTACCTTCCCACATCCACATATGACCTAAACCAAAAGTCAAACTCGGCCCCACCGATTCCTTCTATCCGGCGCCACCGAGTTCAGACGTCATAGCCACTGCCAAAACCCTAATCAATTCGGTCTCACCGATGGGATCTCGGTCTCACCAAGATGGGCTTGCAAACACTCTGTTACCTACTGCAATATTTTCGGTCCCACCGAGATATGCAATCGGCCGCACCGAGTTTGCTTGGCCAACTCTCTGTTTCACTTATTACCCAAATTGGTCCCACCGAGTTTGAGTAATCGGTCAAACCAAGTTTTGGATTTACCCTAACCCTAGCACATCGGTCCCACTGAGTTGATCCAGTCGGTCCCACCGAAAACCCTAACGGTCACTAGGTTTGCTAAATTGGTCCGACCGAGTTTCTCAATTCGGTCTCACCGAGATTGGTAAATTATGTGTAACGGTTAGATTTTGTGTGGAGGCTATATATAGCCCTCCACCCACTCTTCATTCATGGAGAGAGCCATCAGAACATACCTACACTTCCAATACACATTTTCTGAGAGAGAACCACCTACTCATGTGTTGAGGCCAAGATATTCCATTCCTACCATATGAATCTTGATCTCTAGCCTTCCCCAAGTTGCTTTCCACTCAAATCTTCTTTCCACCAAATCCATATCCCGTGAGAGAGAGTTGAGTGTTGGGGAGACTATCATTTGAAGCACAAGAGCAAGGAGTTCATCATCAACACACCATTTGTTACTTCTTGGAGAGTGGTGTCTCCTAGATTGGCTAGGTGTCACTTGGGAGCCTCTGACAAAGATTGTGGAGTTGAACCAAGGAGTTTGTAAGGGCAAGGAGATCGCCTACTTCGTGAAGATCTATCGCTAGTGAGGCAAGTCCTTCGTGGGCGATGGCCATGATGGGATAGACAAGGTTGCTTCTTCGTGGACCCTTCGTGGGTGGAGCCCTCCGTGGACTCACGCAACCGTTACCCTCCGTGGGTTGAAGTCTCCATCAACATGGATGTACGATAGCACCACCTATCGGAACCACGACAAAAACATCCGTGTCTCCAATTGCGTTTGAATTCTCCAAACCCTTCCATTTACATTCTTGCAAGTTGCATGCTTTACTTTCCGTTGCTCATATACTCTTTGCATGCTTGCTTGATATGTATTGTGTTTGTTAAACTTGTGCCTAAACTCTACTTCAACTTAAAGAAATTAAAAACTGCAACCTTTTAGCACTTAGTGTCTAATCACCCCCCTCTAGACACCTCTTCTTGATCCTTTCAATTGGTATCAGAGCCTTGGTCTCCATTGCCTTGGTTTAAACACCATTGGAGGAAGATGGATGAGTCTACTTTGGGGAGTCTTAGACATAGAGTGCCTATTCTTGATGGAGAATATTTTCATCAGTGGAAAATGAAATGCTTGAGATTTTCAATGAATATCACTTGAACAAGTATATTGCTAGCCCTTGTGCACCTTGTGTTGATCCCATGCATCCTACCCTTGATGAGTCAATTGACATGATTCGCAATCTTAGAACTGTTAATCTTATCACTAGAGACTTGCCTAGAAACTTGATTGGATGTTTGCCTACTCTTAAGTGTGCCTACACCATATGGAAATTTCTTGAGGAACTCTTTCCAAATTATTCCTTGAGAGATCTAGATGAAATTCTCCATAAGTCTATTTCCTTGATTAAGATGAGTTCCAATGATCCCAAATTTGGTGACTGCTTATTTGAGCTTACTAATCTTACAAGTGCCAAAGGAGATGTTGGAATCATTAGCAATATCATTTCTAGAGCTATTAGAATTCATAAAGATAACTATAGAAATGATCATTTGTCTAATGAATTACCCTCTCTAGGAATTGACCAATCACAAGATGATGTTGAACATGGATACTCTGATGAGGATGATGATGATAGTGACTATGATCTCGATGATGCGATGAGACACTTTGGTCTTATGGCAAATCTTCGCGGCTACATGGCTGGAGGAAAGGAATGGGTCCTTGATAGTGGATGTACTGATCATATGACCGGAGATAAAGACATGTTCCGTGAGCTTGCTGAAAACGACGGCCCTCGAAAGTATGTCACTTTTGGTGATAATTCAAAGGGTAAGGTGGTTGGCCTTGGTAAGGTGGCCATCTCACGTGATAGCTCCATACAAAATGCCATGCTCGTTGAATCTCTTGGCTAAAACTTACTTTCAGTATCTAGACTTGTTGATTTTGGTTTCAATGTCCTATTTACTGAAGTAGACTGCCAAGTGTTTCGTAGAGATAATCATAAAATGGTCTTTACGGGTATACGTAGAGGAGATCTTTACATTGTTGATTTCACTAAAAAGGCTCGACCTAAAACTTGCTTAATTGCTAAATCTTCTAAAGGCTGGTTGTGGCATAGAAGGCTAGGCCATGTGGGCATGCGAAACCTTGACAAACTCATAGGAAATCATATCCTTGGCGTTAACGATGTCATATTTGACAAGGATAGACTTTGTAGTGCTTGTCAAGCAGGGAAACAAGTTGGAGGAAGTCGTCGCGCTAAGAACATCATGACCACAAGAAGACCACTCGAGCTACTTCACATGGATCTCTTTGGTCCAAATGCCTACAAGAGTCTGATGGTAACTCATTTGGTCTAGTCATAGTTGATGATTTTTCAAGATTTACGTGGGTGTTCTTTCTTGATGACAAATCGCAGGTCCAAAAGATCTTCAAAAACTTTTCTAGGAAGGCCCAAAATCAATTTGATGTGAAGATCAAGAAGGTTCGGAGCGACAACGGAACGGAGTTCAAGAACGCAAATGTAGATACCTTTCTTGACGAAGAAGGGATCGCACATGAGTTCTCGGCTACGTACACACCTCAACAAAATGGAGTCGTTGAGAGGAAGAACCGGACTCTTATCGAGATGGCAAGAACGATGCTTGATGAATACAAGACGCCAAAACACTTTTGGGCGGAAGCGGTTGAGACAGCTTGTCATGCAACAAATCGCTTGTATCTTCACAAGCTACTCGGCAAGACGGCATACGAGCTCCTCACAGGTAACAAACCCCAAGTTGGATACTTTCGAGTATTCGAATCAAAGTGCTACATTCTTGATAAGCATTTTCATTCTAAATTTGCTCCTAAGTCTCATGAAGGTTTCCTACTTGGTTATGGCTCAAACTCTCACACATACCGTGTCTACAACAATTTCACCCGAAAGGTTAAAGAAACGGTAGATGTGAAGTTTGATGAATCTAACGGCTCGCAAGTAGAGCAATTGCCAATTGATGTAGGAGACAAAGATCCCTCGGAAGCAATCCAAGACTTGTCTATCGGCAAGATTCGTCCAATGGAGGTGAAGGAGAGTACCTCGTCCGTCCAAGTGGAAGCTTCTACCTCACGACAAGGTGAACCAAGAGTTGATACGGAAGCATCCATGAGTGGGACACACCAAGATGAAGAAAACAAGGAAGTGCACCAAGAGAATGTCAACAACCTCCTTCTCCACCACGATAAGAGAACGACAACGCTAACAATGAAGAAGGCCAAGAAGAAGAACAAGATGAAGAAGATGTTCAACAAAGACCCAAGCAAAAGCTTTCACGAGTTCGAGCAAGAATTGCTAAAGATCATCCCGTGGAGCAAATCTACAGTGATATCCAAACCGGGAGAATCACTCGCTCAAAAACTCGTTTAGCTAACTTTTGTGAACACTATTCATTCATCTCTCGCATCGAACCTATGAAGGTTGAAGAAGAATTGGAAGATCCGGATTGGATAAACGCTATGCATGAAGAGCTACACAACTTTGAGAGAAATCAAGTGTGGACATTGGTTGAAAAGCCCGACAACAACCACAACATCATCGGTACCAAATGGGTGTTTCGCAACAAGCAAGATGAAGATGGACAAGTGGTTCGCAACAAAGCACGTCTCGTCGCCCAAGGCTACACACAGGTCGAAGGTATGGACTATGGTGAGACATATGCTCCCATTGCTAGACTTGAGTCCATTCGCATCTTACTTGCCTATGCTAATCACCATGATATCACTTTGTACCAAATGGACATTAAAAGTGCATTTCTAAATGGTGAAATTGAGGAGGAAGTTTATGTTAAGCAACCTCCCGGCTTTGTCAACCCTAAGAAACCTAATCATGTTTACAAACTTCACAAAGCCCTTTATGGTCTTAAACAAGCTCCTAGAGCATGGTATAAATGCTTGACCAAGTTTCTTATTGAAAAAGGCTTTGAAATTGGAAAAATAGATTCTACTCTTTTTACTAAAAGAGTTAATGGAGAACTATTTGTATACCAAATTTATGTCGATGATATTATATTTGGATCAACTAACCCTCATTTTAGTGAAAAGTTTAGGAAGCTAATGTCGGAGAAGTTTGAGATGTCTATGATGAGTGAACTCAAATTCTTTCTTGGTTTGCAAATCAAGCAAACTAAGGAAGGAACCTTTGTCTCTCAAACGAAGTACACCAAGGACTTATTCAAGAAGTTCAATATGCAAGAATGCAAAGGTATGGCTACACCCATGCCTACCAGTGGACATCTTGATTTGACCAAAGATGGTGAACCGGTTGATCAAAAGGTTTATCGCTCTATAATTGGTTCGTTATTATATCTATGTGCTTCGTGTCCCGATATCATGCTAAGTGTGTGCATGTGTGCACGATATCAAGCTGCTCCTAAGGAATGTCATCTTAAGGCCGTGAAGAGGATAGTGAGATACTTAATACATACACCAAATTTTGGCATTTGGTATCCAAAGAGGGCTTCCTTTGATCTTGTTGGCTACTCCTACTCGGACTATGCCGGTGACAAGGTTGATAGAAAGTCCACTTCAGGTACTTGTCAATTCCTTGGTAGATCTCTTGTGTCTTGGTCTTCCAAGAAACAAAACTCGGTATCCTTATCCACCGCCGAAGCGGAATACATTGCCGTTGGTTCATGTTGTGCTCAATTACTTTGGATGACCCAAACTCTTAAGGATTATGGGATATATGTGAAACATGTTCCACTACTTTGTGACAATGAAAGTGCTATCAAGATTGCTCACAATCCCGTGCAACACTCTCGAACTAAGCATATTGAAGTTCGTCATCATTTCATTCGAGATCATGTTGCTAAGGGTGACATAAACCTTAAGCATGTTCGCACCGATAAGCAATTAGCGGATATATTCACTAAACCACTTGATGAGAAAGTGTTTTGCAGGTTAAGAGGTGAATTGAACATCATTTATGCTTCAAACTTGGAGTAGGAACTCCATCGGATACATGCAAGACATGAGCTTATGACTAATCCTTGATATTTCTCTTATGATGATAATCTTATGTCTTGGATATATTTGCGTCTTGCATGTTATCTAACCCTTGTAGGTACTTGGATGAATCTAATTATATGAGATTGCAACTCACTCACATCTTGAGCAATCTCTACATCACCAAGTCTCTACACAATGGTGATTGATGACAAGGAAGCAGGAAACCTTTCAAACATATCCTTTGACAAATTCTATGTTGAGTTTCATGATTGCCATGTTGGATACACAAGTGCTCTTCCTTGAGAAAACTAACCCATGTAGGTAGATGAACTCAAAGTCCAAAGGGTGCTCCCAACTCTTGATGGGCTACATCAACCTTGAGCAACCCACACAAGTTCAACTACATGATCAAGATCACCACCGCCACCCAATGTATGTTATTCCATCTTAGAGTAGCTTTACTCCAAGTCATGAGTCAAAGCAACTCGACAAGATGTGAATACATCAAGATACTTAAACGAAAAATGGTAACCCCATTTTGAGCTTAAACGATGAGTACGACCTATGATCAAGCGATCTCACTTGACTCCTAAGTCAATGTACTCTAACATAGGTGACTTTGTTGCCGCCCAACTCTAGATGAAGTTCTCTTGTGTTCTTTTCTGTGTTGTTGCATTTGTCTCATGCATATTTGTTTCCCCTTTCAAAAAAACTTCATCTAGATCTTTTAGTTTCTTTTCTTTGCTTTTTGTTCTGCATTTTCTGCATCCAATTCATTGCAAATCTTTGTGAGATCTTATTTGTCTAGTGAGCTGAGGTGACAAGTGTTTTTCTCTGTGATGAACTCGGTCCCACCGGTTTCATGTTTCTGGTCTAATCGAAGATTTTCGGAGCAACCTAAGCATACAACTCGGTGACACCGATTTCACTACAGGAAAAACATTTTACCATTTATTCCTGCTTTATTCTTGATCCAGCTCCACTCAATGAATCTTGTCCTCTGCAAGCATCACATTTACCTTAATGCTTTGTACTGTGATTCAAGGACCGAACCCATTCACAACAAATTCCAGAAGACCCTTCTTGGAAATTGATGTCAAAGGGGGAGAGAGAGAGAGAGAGAGAGATCACATCAAAGCTTAATAATATCTCTAGGGGGAGAGAGATCTAGGGGGAGGGAATACTCCAGGAAAGAGTAATCTTCGAGGATCCCAGATGCTTGATGTTCAAGAGGAGAGGTGCCACATGTCTTCTTGGGGGAAAGACATGTTCATATGTGCTTATTTGCATTAGCTCTGTTTTTCTGTTCCCTATCTTCTCCCAGTATCCCATGCTAGATTCAGGGGGAGCAAGACATCCAAGGGAAAGAAAATTCTTAAATTCATTGCATATCTTTCTCTTTGGGGACATGTCAATATCTATCATGGTACTCTGTACTCACTCTACATGTCATCCCAGTCTTGGTACTCTTGTGGTTTCTTTGTTTGCTCTAGCTAGTGGGTGCATCTGTGTTATCTAACCTTGTTTACGCAGGATCATCCCATCCTAGCCAACTCAAGACCACAAGGTAAGTATATGCATCATAGTCATGCGTATGAGAAATTCTTGCTGATGTACATACTGTTTGCAAGAAGGACTCATGGGCATGAAGGTACATTTCCCATATTCATATCTTTTGCCCTGATGCATATAGCCAAGATACATGTAACACATTGCCAGTCTGTCATGGTTATGCTCTCACATACTTCTATATTCCATATTCACATGATTGCATACATGTAGAGGGAGCCTATGCTTGTTACATGTCCTTCCAAAGCTTTACTTGCTATTCTCTATATCTTTATCTAAAGCTTTGATGTATGTTGCCATCAATTACCAAAAAGGGGAAGATTGAAAGCACAAGTGCTCCCTGGGTGATTTTGGTAATTAATGACAACATATCTCTTGTTGGACTAACAATTTTACCTAGTATGTTTCAGACAAGTTCAGCAAATTAAGTGGCATCGACTAAAGGATGTGGAACCCCTTCAAGATGCTAAGGACAAAGGATTGGCTCAAGCTTTAAGATCAAGACTCTACATTTTATATTTCAGTGATCCAAGATCACATTGAGTCTATAGGAAAAGCCAATACTATCAAGGAGGGATGAGGTGGTGCTTAATGGCTTGCTTGCTCAAAGTGCTTAGTGATATGCTCCAAAACCCTCAACTACCTTCCCACATCCACATATGACCTAAACCAAAAGTCAAACTCGGCCCCACCGATTCCTTCTATCCGGCGCCACCGAGTTCAGACGGCATAGCCACTGCCAAAACCCTAATCAATTCGGTCTCACCAATGGGATCTCGGTCTCACCGAGATGGGCTTGCAAACTCTCTGTTACCTACTGCAATATTTTCGGTCCCACCGAGATATGCAATCGGCCCCACCGAGTTTGCTTGGCCAACTCTCTGTTTCACTTATTACCCAAATTGGTCCCACCGAGTTTGAGTAATCGGTCAAACCGAGTTTTGGATTTACCCTAACCCTAGCACATCGGTCCCACCGAGTTGATCCAGTAGGTCCCACCGAAAACCCTAACGGTCACTAGGTTTGCTAAATCGATCCGACCGAGTTTCTCAATTCGGTCTCACCGAGATTGGTAAATTGTGTGTAACGGTTAGATTTTGTGTGGAGGCTATATATACCCCTCCACCCACTCTTCATTCGTGCAGAGAGCCATCAGAACATACCTACACTTCCAATACACATTTTCTGAGAGAGAACCACCTACTCATGTGTTGAGGCCAAGATATTCCATTCCTACCATATGAATCTTGATCTCTAGCCTTCCCTAAGTTGCTTTCCACTCAAATCTTCTTTCCACCAAATCCATATCCTGTGAGAGAGAGTTGAGTGTTGGGAGACTATCATTTGAAGCACAAGAGCAAGGAGTTCATCATCAACACACCATTTGTTACTTCTTGGAGAGTGGTGTCTCCTAGATTGGCTAGGTGTCACTTGGGAGCCTCCGACAAAGATTGTGGAGTTGAACCAAGGAGTTTGTAAGGGCAAGGAGATCGCCTACTTCGTGAAGATCTACCGCTAGTGAGGCAAGTCCTTCATGGGCGATGGCCATGATGGGATAGACAAGGTTGCTTCCTCATGGACCCTTCGTGGGTGGAGCCCTTCGTGGACTCACACAACCATTACCCTCTGTGGGTTGAAGTCTCCATCAACGTGGATGTACGATAGCACCACCTATCGGAACCACGACAAAAACATCCGTGTCTCCAATTGCGTCTGAATTCTCCAAACCCTTCCCTTTGCATTCTTGCAAGTTGTATGCTTTACTTTCCGCTGCTCATATACTTTTGGCATGCTTGCTTGATATGTATTGTGTTTTTTAAACTTGTGCCTAAACTCCACTTCAACTTAAAGAAATTAAAAACTGCAACCTTTTAGCACTTAGTTTCTAATCGCCCCCCTCTAGACACCTCTTCTCGATCATTTCAAAAGCGCTCAAAATCCTCATCATCCTTTTTCTTGGATGGTTTAGGAGGAAGGGGCATGGGTTTCTGAACCCATGGTTCTCTTTCTTTACCGTGCTTTCTGGCCACGAAGTCTCTCTTATCATAATGTTGATTCTTTGATTGTGGTTATCAAGATCAACAACAGGTTCAATCTCTACATCATTATCATTGCTAGGTTGCGCATCAACATGAACATCATCATTAAAATTATCACTAGGTTCATGTTCATTACCAGATTGTGTTTCATCATCAGAAATAGAAATATCATTGGGATTCTTAGGTGTGGCAATAACAGGTTCACTAGAAGCATGCAAAGTCTTATCATTTTTCTTTTTCTTCCTTTTAGAAGGACTAGGTACATCTACATTAGCTCTTTGGGAATCTTGCTCAATTCTCTTAGGGTGGCCTTCAGGATACAAAGGTTCCTGAGTCATTTTACCACCTCTAGTCATAACTCTAACAGCATTATCATTCTTCTTATTATTTAATTCATTGAGCAAATCATTCTGAGCTTTAAGTACTTGTTCTACTTGAGTGGTAACCATAGAAGCATGTTTACTAATAAGTTTAAGTTCACCTTTAACACTAGCCATATTATCACTCAAGTGTTCAATCATATAAGCATTATGTTTCAATTGTCTACCAACATAAGCATTGAAGTTTTCTTGTTTAACAATAAAATTATCAAACTCATCTAATCATTGGCTAGCAAACTTAATAGGCGGGATTTCAGCGTTATCATATCTATAGAGAGAATTTACCTTTACCACCTGTGTTGGGTTATCAAGACCATGTATTTCTTCAATAGGTGGTAAATTAAGACCATGTATTTCTTCAACAAGCGGTAAATTCTTAACATCCTCAGCTTTAATACATTTTTCTTTCATAGATTTCTTTGCCTCTTGCATATCTTCAGGACTAAGAAATAGAATACCCCTTTTCTTCTGAGTTGGCTTAGGAGTTGGTTCAGGAAGTGTCCAATTATTTTCATTATTCAACGTATTATTCAATAGAAATTCAGCTTGATCAACAGTTCTTTTCCTGAAAACACAACCAGCACAACTATCCAAGTAATCTCTGGAAGCATCGGTTAGTCCATTATAAAAGATATCAAGTATTTCATTTTTCTTGAGAGGATGATCAGGCAAAGCATTAAGTAATCGGAGAAGCCTCCCCCAAGCTTGTGGGAGGCTCTCTTCTTCAATTTTCACAAAATTATATATTTCCCTTAAAGCAGCTTGTTTCTTATGAGCGGGGAAATATTTAAAAGAGAAGTAATGAACCATATCCTAGGGACTACGCACACAACCAGGATCAAGAGAATTAAACCATGTTTTAGCATCACCCTTTAATGAGAACGGAAATAACTTAAGGATATAATAATAGCGAGTTTTCTCATCATTAATGAACATGGTGGCTATATCATTTAATTTAGTAAGATGTGCTACAACAGTTTCGGATTCATAGACATAAAAAGGATCAGATTCAACCAAAGTAATTATCTCAGGATCGACAGAGAAATCATAATCCTTATCAGTAATAAAGATAGGTAAGGTAGCAAAAGCAGGGTTATATTTCATTCTAGCATTCAAAGACTTTTCTTTAGGCTTGGCTAATATTTTCTTAAGATCAGATCTATCATTGCAAGCTAAGACATCTCTAGCAGTTTCTTCATCCGTAACATAACCCTCAGGAACAACAGGCAATTCATATCTAGGGGAGAATCTTCATCATCACTTTCATCAATATTATCAATTTCAATAATTTCATTCTCTCTAGCCCTAGCAAGTTCTTCATCGAGAAATTCACCTAGTGGTACGGTAGTATCAAGCATAGAAGTAGTTTCATCATAAGTATCATGCAAAGCAGAAGTGGCATCATCAATAACATGCGACCTATCAGAATCAATAGCATGTGTAGGTGTCGCATGTTTACTCATAACAGAAGGTGAATCAAGTGCGGAGCTAGATGGCAGTTCCTTACCCCCCCCCCCTCGTAGTTGAGGGATAGACCTTGGTTCTTTGATCTTTCAAGTTGTTCATAGTGACCAGCAGATATAAATCCCAAGTGACTTAAAGAATAGAGCTATGCTCCCCAGCAACGGCGCCAGAAAATAGTCTTGATAACCCACAAGTATAGGGGATCACAACGGTTTTCGAGGGTAGAGTATTCAACCCAAATTTATTGATTCGACACAAGGGGAGCCAAAGAATATTCTCAAGTATTTGCAGCTGGGTTGTCAATTCAACCACACCTAGAAACTTAATATCTGCAGCAAGGTATTTAGTAGCAAAGTAATATGATAATAATGGTAACGGTAGCAAAAGTAATATTTTTGGGTTTTGTAGTGATGGTAACAGTAGCAACGGAAAAGTAAAAAAGTGAAGAACAATATAAGGAAAGCTCGTAGGTAATGGATCGGCGATGGAGAATTATGTCGGATGCGATCGATAATGTAACAGTCATAACATAGGGTGACACAGAACTAGCTCCAGTTCATCAATGTAATGTAGGCATGTATTTCGAATATAGTCATACGTGCTTATGGAAAAGAACTTGCATGACATCTTTTGTCCTACCCTCCCGTGGTAGCGGGGTCCTATTGGAAACTAAGGGATATTAAGGCCTCCTTTTAATAGATTATCGGACTAAAGCATTAACACATAGTGAATACATGAACTCCTCAAACTACGGTCATCACCAGTAATGATCCCGATTATTGTCACTTCGGGGTTAACGGATCATAACACATAATAGGTGACTATAGACTTGCAAGATAGGATCAAGAACTCTCACATATTGATGAAAACATAATAGGTTCAGATCTGAAATCATGGCACTCGGGCCCTAGTGACAAGCATTAAGCATAGAAAAGTCATAGCAACATCAATCTCAGAACATAGTGGATACTAGGGATCAAACCCTAACAAAACTAACTCGATTACATGATAAATCTCATCCAACCCATCACCGTCCAGCAAGCCTACGATGGAATTACTCACGCACAGCGGTGAGCATCATGAAATTGGTGATGGAGGAAGGTTGATGATGACTGCTACCTCTTGAGCACTGCGTTGGATTTCCCCAAAGAGGAAAGGATGATGCAGCAAAGTAGTGTAAGTATTTCCCTCAGTTTTTGAGAACCAAGGTATCAATCTAGTAGGAGGTTGCACGCGCGTCCCTAGTACCCACACAAAACAAATAACTCCCCGCAACCAACACGATAAGGGGTTGTCAATCCCTTCACGGTCACTTACGAGAGTGAGATCTGATAGATATGATAAGATAATATTTTTGGTATTTTTGTGATAAAGATGCAAAGTAAAATAAAAGCAAAGTAAAAATCAAAGCAAATAACTAAGTATTGGAAGATTAATATGATGAAGATAGACCCGGGGGCCATAGGTTTCACTAGTGGCTTCTCTCAAGAGCATAAGTATTTTATGGTGGGTGAACGAATTACTGTTGAGCAATTGACTTGCTCAAAGCATAGTTATGAGAATATCTAGGCATGATCATGTATATAGGCATCACGTCCGAGACAAGTAGACCGACTCATGCCTGCATCTACTACTATTACTCCACTCATCGACCGCTATCCAGCATGCATCTAGAGTATTAAGTTCACGAAAACAGAGTAACGCCCTAAGCAAGATGACATGATGTAGAGGGATAAATTCATGCAATATGATAAAAAAACATCTTGTTATCCTCGATGGCAACAATACAATACGTGACTTGCTGCCCCTACTGTCACTGGGAAATGACACCGCAAGATTGAACCCAAAGCTAAGCACTTCTCCCATTGCAAGAAAGATCAATCTAGTAGGCCAAACCAAACTGATAATTCGAAGAGACTTGCAAAGATAACCAATCATACATAAAAGAATTCAGAGAAGATTCAAATATTGTTCATAGATAAACTTGATCATAAACCCACAATTCATCGGTCTCAGCAAACACACCGCAAAAAGAAGATTACATCGAATAGATCTCCACAAGAGAGGGGGAGAACATTGTATTGAGATCCAAAAAGAGAGAAGAAGCCATCTAGCTAATAACTATGGACCCGAAGGTCTGAGGTAAACTACTCACACTTCATTGGAGAGGCTATGGTGTTGATGTAGAAGCCCTTCGTGATGGATGCCCCCTCCGGCGGAGCTCTGGAACAGGCCCAAAGATGGGATCTCGTTGATACAGAAAGTTGCGGCGGTGGAATTAGGTTTTTGGCTCCGTATCTGATCGTTTGGGGGTACGTAGGTATATATAGGAGGAAGGAGTACATCGGTGGAGCAACAGGGGGCCCACGAGGGTGGAGGGCGCGCCTGGGGGGGTAGGCGCGCCCCTACCTCGTGGCCTCCTCTTTTGTTTCTTGACGTGGGGTCCAAGTCTCCTGGATCATGTTCGGTGAGAAAATCACATTCCTGAAGGTTTCATTCCGTTTGGACTCCGTTTGATATTCCTTTTCTTCGAAACCCTAAAATAGGCAAAAATAACAATTCTGGGATGGGCCTCCGGTTAATAGGTTAGTCCCAAAAATAATATAAAAGTGGATAATAAAGCCCAATAATGTCCAAAATAGTAGATAATATAGCATGGAGCAATCAAAAATTATAGATACGTTGGAGACGTATCAAGCATCCCCAAGCTTAATTCCTGCTCGTCCTCGTGTAGGTAAATGATAAAAACAAAAAAATTGATGTGGAATGCTACTTGGCATAATTTTAATGTAATTCTTATTAATTGTGGTATGAATATTCAGATCCGAAAGATTCAAGATAAAAGTTTAATATTGACATAAAAATAATAATACTTCAAGCATACAAACAAAGCAATCATGTCTTCTCAAAATAACATGGCCAAAGAAAGTTATCCCTACAAAATCATATAGTCTGGCTATGCTCTATCTTCACCACACAAAGTATTTAAATCATGCACAACCCCGATGACAAGCCAAGCAATTGTTTCATACTTTTGACATTCTCAAAACTTTTTCAATCTTCACGCAATACATGAGCGTGAGCCATGGATATAACACTATAGGTGGAATAGAATGGTGGTTGTGGAGAAGACAAAAAGGGAGAAGATAGTCTCACATCAACTAGGCGTATCAACGGGCTATGGAGATGCCCATCAATAGATATCAATGTGAGTGAGTAGGGATTGCCATGCAACGAATGCACTAGAGCTATAAGTATATGAAAGCTCAACAAAAGAAACTAAGTGGGTGTGCATCCAACTTGCTTGCTCATGAAGACCTAGGGCATTTTGAGAAAGCCCATCATTGGAATATACAAGCCAAGTTCTATAATGAAAAATTCCCACTAGTATATGAAAGTGACGAAATGAGAGACTCTCTGTCATGAATATCATGGTGCTACTTTGAAGCACACGTGTGGTAAAAGGATACTAGCATTGCCCCTTCTCTCTTTTTCTCTCATTTTTTTATTTGGGACTTTTCTCTTTTTTATGGCCTCTTTTCTTTCTTTTTTTTCATCCGAGTCTCATCCCAACTTGTGGGGGAATCATAGTCTCCATCATCCTTTCCTCACTGGGACAATGCTCTAGTAATGATGATCATCACACTTTTATTTTCTTACAACTCAACAATTACAACTCGATACTTAGAACAAAATATGACTCTATATGAATGCCTCCGGCGGTGTACCAGGATATGCAATGACTCATGAGTGACATGTATGAAATAATTATGAATGGTGGCTTTGCCACAAATATGATGTCAACTACATGATCATGCAAAGCAATATGACAATGATGGAGTGTGTCATAATAAACGGAACGGTGGAAAGTTGCATGCCAATATATCTCGGAATGGCTATGGAAATGCCATAATAGGTAGGTATGGTGGATGTTTTGAGGAAGGTATATGGTGGGTGTATGATACCGGCGAAAGGTCCGCGGTATTAGAGAGGCTAGCAATGGTGGAAGGGTGAGAAAAGTGTGTATAATCCATGGACTCAACATTAGTCATAAAGAACTCATATACTTATTGCAAAAATCTACAAGTTATCAAAGCAAAGTATTACGCGCATGCTCCTAGGGGGATAGATTGGTAGGAAAAGACCATCTCTCGTCCCCGACCGCCACTCATAAGGAAGACAATCAATAAATAAATCATGCTCCAACTTCATCACATAATGGTTCACCATACGTGCATGCTACGGGAATCACAAACTTTAACACAAGTATTTCTCAAATTCACAACTACTCAACTAGCACAACTTTAATATCACCATCTTCATATCTCAAAACAATTATCAAGCATCAAGCTTCTCATAGCATTCAACACACTCAATAGAGAATTTTATGATTAATCTTGTATACCTAGCATATAAGGATTTTTAAGCAAATTACCATGCTATTTAAGTCTCTCAAAATAATCTAAGTGAAGCATGAGAGATCAATAGTTTCTATAAAACAAATCCACCACCGTGCTCTAAAAGATATAAGTGAAGTACTAGAGCAAAACTGTATAGCTCAAAAGATATAAGTGAAGCACATAGAGTATTCTAACAAATTTAAAATCATGTATGGCTCTCAAAAGGTGTGTACAGTAAGGATTATTGTGGTAAACTAACAAATAAAGACTCAAATAATACAAGACGCTCCAAGCAAAACACATATCATGTGGTGAATAAAAATATAGCTCCAAGTAAAGTTACCGATAGAAGTAGACGAAAGAGGGGATGCCTTCCGGGGCATCCCCAAGCTTTGGCTTTTAGGTGTCCTTAGATTATCTTGGGGGTGTCATGGGCATCCCCAAGCTTAGGCTCTTGCAACTCCGTGTTCCATAATCCATCAAATCTTTACCCAAAACTTGAAAACTTCACAACACAAAACTCAAAGTAGAAAATCTCGTGAGCTCCGTTAGCGAAAGAAAACAAATGACCACTTCAAGGTACTGTAATGAACTCATTCTTTATTTATATTGGTGTTAAACCTACTTTATTACAACTTTTCTATGGTTTATAAACTATTTTACTAGCCATAGATTCATCAAAATAAGCAAACAACACACGAAAAACAGAATCTGTCAAAAATAGAACAGTCTGTAGTAATATGTACTTAGCACAAGATCTGGAACCCAAAAAATTCTAAAATAAATTTCTGGACGTGAGGAATTTATCTATTAATCATCTGCAAAAATAATTAACTAAATATCACTTTCCAAATAAAAATGGCAGCAGTTCTCGTGAGCGCTAAAGTTTCTGTTTTTTACAACAAGATATCAAGACTTTCCCCAAGTCTTCCCAACGGTTCTACTTGGCACAAACACTAATTAAACACAAAAACACAACCAAAACGGAGGCTAGGTAAATTATTTATTACTAAACAAGAGCAAAAAGCAAGGAATAAAAATAAAATTGGGTTGCCTCCCAACAAGCGCTATCGTTTAACGCCCCTAGCTAGGCATAAAAAGCAAGGATAGATCTAGGTATTGCCATCTTTGGTAGGCAATCCATAAGTGGCTCTCATAATAGATTCATAAGGTAATTTAATTTTCTTTCTAGGAAAGTGTTCCATGCCTTTCCTTCATGGAAATTGGAATCTAATATTTCCTTCCTTCATATCAATAATTGCACCAATCGTTCTAAGGAAAGGTCTACCAAGAATAATAGGACATGAAGGATTGCAATCTATGTCAAGAACGATAAAATCTATGGGCACATAATTCCTATTTGCAACAATAAGAACATCATTAATTCTTCACATAGGTTTCTTAATGGTGGAATCCGCAAGGTGCAAGTTTAAAGAGTAATCATCAAAATCACGAAAACCTAACAAATCACACAAAGTCTTTGGAATCGTGGAAACACTAACACCCAAATCACATAAAACATAGAACTCATGATCTTTAATCTTAATTTTCATAGTTGGTTCCCGCTCATCATAAAGTTTTCTAGGGATAGAAACTTCCAATTTCAAGTTTTTCTTCATAAGATTGCATCAAGGCATCAACGATATGTTTAGTAAACGCTTTATTTTGACTATAAGCATGAGGAGAATTTAACACGGATTGCAACAAGGAAATACAATCAATCAAAGAGAAATTTTCATAATTAAATTCCTTGAAATCCAAAATAGTGGGTTTAGTGACATCTAGGGTTTTAATTTCTTCAATCACACTTTCATCAAATTTAGCATCAAGATCTAAAGACTCCGAATTTTTGGAATGCCTTATAGGTAAAGGTGGATCATATTCAGTCCCATCATTATTAAGATTCATACTGCAAAACAAAGATTTAATAGGGGACACGTCAATAACTTTTAGATCTTCATCTTTATTTTCATAGGAACTAGAAGAACACGCTCTTATAAAGGCATCTTTTTTAGCACGCATCCTAGCGGTTCTTTCTTTGCATTCATCAATGGAAATTCTCATGGCTTTGAGAGACTCATTGATATCATGCTTAGGAGGAATAGATCTAAGTTTCAAAGAATCAACATCAAGAAAAATTCTATCAACGTTCCTAGCCAAATCATCAATCTTAAGCAAATTTTCTTCAATCAAAGCATTGAAATTCTTTTGCGAAGTAATAAATTCTTTAATATTAGATTCAAAATCAGAGGGAATATTATTATAACTTCCATAAGAATTGTTGTAGGAATTACCATAATTATTAGAGGGATTACTAGGATAAGGCCTAGGATTGAAATTTCCTCTATACGCGTTGTTACCAAAATTGTTCCTACCAACAAAATTCACATCCATAGATTCATTATTATTCTCAATCAAAGTAGACAAGGGCATATCATTAGGATCAGAAGAAACACTCTTATTAGCAAATAATTTCATAAGTTCATCCATCTTTCCACTCAAAACATTAATTTCTTCTATCGCATGCACCTTTTTATTAGTAGATCTTTCAGTATGCCATTGAGAATAATTAACCATAATATTATCTAGGAGTTTAGTAGCTTCTCCTAAAGTGATTTCCATAAAAGTGCCTCCCGCGGCCGAATCTAAAAGATTTCTAGAAGCAAAATTCAATCCGGCATAAATTTTTTGTATAATCATCCACAAATTCAAACCATGAGTAGGGCAATTACGTATCATTAATTTCATCCTCTCCCAAGCTTGTGCAACATGTTCATGATCAAGTTGCTTAAAATTCATAATATCATTTCTAAGGGAGATAATCTTAGCAGGAGGAAAATACTTAAGAGATAAAAGCATCTTTGCACTTGTTCCAAGAATCAATACTATTTTTAGGCAAAGACGAAAACCAAGCTTTAGCACGATCTCTATGCGAAAAAGGAAATAGCTTCAATTTAACAATATCATTATCCACATCTTTCTTCATTTGCATATCACACAAATCAACGAAGCTATTTAGATGGGTAGCGGCATCTTCACTAGGAAGGCCGGAGAATGGATCTTTCATGACAAGATTCAGCAAAGCGGCATTAATTTCACAAGATTCAGCATCGGTAAGAGGAGCAATCGGAGTGCTAATAAAATCATTGTTTTTGGTATTGGTAAAGTCACACAATTTAGTGTTATCTTGAGCCATCGTGACAAGCAAGCAATCCAACACACAAGCAAACAAAAAGCAAGTGGGCAAAAAGAGGAAAATAGAGAAAGAGAGGGAGGATAGAGAGAGAGGGCGAATAAAACGACAAGGGTGAAGTGGGGGAGAGGAAAATGAGAGGCAAATGGCAAATAATGTAATGCGGGAGATAAGGGTATGTGATGGGTACTTGGTATGTTGACTCAACGGCGCCAGAAATTGCTTGTTGTCGCGAGTCAAATCTTGACTTGCGTGAACCTCCCCCGCAACGGCGCCAGAAATTCTTCTTGCTACCTCTTGAGCACTGCGTTGGATTTCCCTGAAGAGGAAAGGATGATGCAGCAAAGTAGCGTAAGTATTTCCCTCAGTTTTTGAGAACCAAGGTATCAATCCAGTAGGAGGTTGCGCGCGTGTCCCTAGTACCTGCACAAAACAAATAACTCCTCGCAACCAACATGATAATGGGTTGTCAATCCCTTCACGGTCACTTACGAGAGTGAGATCTGATAGATATGATAAGATAATATTTTTGGTATTTTTGTGATAAAGATGCAAAGTAAAATAAAAGCAAAGGAAAAAAGCAAAGGAAATAACTAAGTATTGGAAGATTAATATGATGAAGATAGACCCGAGGGCCATAGGTTTCACTAGTAGCTTCTCTTAAGAGCATAAGTATTTTACGGTGGGTGAACAAATTACTATTGAGCAATTGACAGAATTGAGCATAGTTATGAGAATATCTAGGTATGATCATGTATATAGGCATCACGTCCGAGACAAGTAGACCGACTCCTGCCTGCATCTACTACTATTACTCCACTCATCGACCGCTATCCAGCATGCATCTAGAGTATTAAGTTCATGAAAATAGAGTAACGCCTTAAGCAAGATGACATGATGTAGAGGGATAAATTCATGCAATATGATAAAAAAACATCTTGTTATCCTCGATGGCAACAATACAATACGTGCCTTGCTGCCCCTACTGTCACTGGGAAAGGACACCACAAGATTGAACCCAAAGCTAAGCACTTCTCCCATTGCAAGAAAGATCAATCTAGTAGGCCAAACCAAACTGATAATTCGAAGAGACTTGCAAAGATAACCAATCATACATAAAAGAATTCAGAGAAGATTCAAATATTGTTCATAGATAAACTTGATCATAAACCCACAATTCATCGGTCTCAACAAACACACCGCAAAAAGAAGATTACATCGAATATATCTCCACAAGAGAGGGGGAGATCATTGTATTGAGATCCAAAAAGAGAGAAGAAGCCATCTAGCTAATAACTATGGATCCGAAGGTCTGAGGTAAACTACTCACACTTCATTGGAGAGGCTATGGTGTTGATGTAGAAGCCCTCCGTGATGGATGCCCCCTCCGGCGGAGCTCCGGAACAGGCCCCAAGATGGGATCTCATGGATACAGAAAGTTGCGGCGGTGGAATTAGGTTTTTGGCTCCGTATTTGATCGTTTGGGGGTACGTAGGTATATATAGGAGGAAGGAGTACGTCGGTGGAGCAACAGGGGGCCCACAAGGGTGGAGGGCGCGCCTGGGGGGGGGTAGGCACGCCCCCTACCTCATGGCCTCCTCCTTTGTTTCTTGACATGGGGTCCAAGTCTCCTGGATCATGTTCGGTGAGAAAATCACGTTCCCGAAGATTTCATTCCGTTTGGACTCCGTTTGATATTCCTTTTCTTCGAAACCCTAAAATAGGCAAAAACAACAATTCTGGGCTGGACCTCCGGTTAATAAGTTAGTCCCAAAAATAATATAAAAGTGGATAATAAAGCCCAATAATGTCCAAAACAGTGGATAATATAGCATGGAGCAATCAAAAATTATAGATACGTTGCAGACGTATCAATGACGATGGCGACGGATTCCCCTCTCCGGAGCCCCGGACGGACTCCAGATCAGCCCTCCCGAGAGAGTTTAGGGTTGGCGGTGGCTTCGTATCGTAAAACGCGATGAATCCTTCTCTCTGCTTTTTTTCTCCCCGAACACGAATATATGGAGTTGGAGTTGAGGTCGGTGGAACGTCAGGGGGCCCACGAGGCAGGGGGCGCGCCCCCACCCTCGTGGACAGGGTGTGGGCCCCTAACGTGGATTCTTCTTCCAGTATTTTTTATATATTCCAAAAATAATCTCCGTTGATTTTCAGGTCATTCCGAGAACTTTTATTTCTGCAAAAAAATAACACCATGGAAATTCTGCTGAAAACAACGCCAGTCTGGATTAGTTCCATTCAAATCATGCAAGTTAGAGTTCAAAACAAGGGCAAAAGTGTTTGGAAAAGTAGATACAATGGAGACGTATCAATCTTCCTCTTGAAGATCCATTTATTCTCAATGGCTTGCCGATCATCGGGCAAGTCCACCAAAGTCCACACTTTGTTCTCATACATGGATCCTATCTCAGATTTCATGGCCTCAAGCCATTTATTGAAATCTGGGCTCATCATCGCTTCCTCATAATTCGTAGGTTCGTCATGGTCTAGTAACATGACTTCCAGAACAAGATTACCGTACCACTCTGATGTGGAACATGCTCTGGTTGACCTACGAGGTTCGGTAATAACTTGATGTGAAGTTTCATGATCATTATCATTAGCTTCCTCTCTAGTTGGTGTAGGCATCACTGGAACTGATTTCTATGATGAGATACTTTCCAATTGGAGAGAAGGTACAATTACCTCATCAATTTCTACTTTTCTCCGACTCACTTCTTTCAAGAGAAACTCCTTCTCTAGAAAGGATCCATTCTTAGCAACAAAAATCTTTCCTTCGGATCTATGATAGAAGGTGTACCCAACAGTTTCTTTTGGGTATCCTATGAAGACGCACTTCTCCGATTTGGGTTCGAGCTTACCAGTTTGAAACCTTTTCACATAAGCATCGCAACCCTAAACTTTAAGAAACAACATCTTTGGTTTCTTACCAAACCATAGTTCATACGGTGTTGTATCAACGGATTTAGACAATGCCCTATTTAATGTGAATGCAGCTGTCTCTAATGCATAACCCCAGAACGATAGTGGTAAATCGGTAAGAGACATCATAGATCGCACCATATCTAATAAAGTACGGTTACGACATTCGGACACACCATTACGCTGTGGTGTTCTAGGTGGCGTGAGTTGTGAAACTATTCCACATTGTTTTAAATGAAGGCCAAACGCGTAACTCAAATATCCGCCTTCGCGATCAGAAACTTTATTTTCTTGTTATGATGATTCTCCACTTCACTCTGAAATTCTTTGAACTTTTCAAATGTTTCAGACTCGTGTTTCATTAAGTAGATATACCCATATCTGCTCAAATCATATGTGAAGGTCAGAAAATAACGATACCCGCCACGAGCCTCAACACTCATCGGACCACATACATCGGTATGTATTATTTCCAATAAGTTAGTGGCTCGCTCCATTGTTCTGGAGAACTGAGTTTTAGTCATCTTGCCCATGAGGCATGGTTTTCAAGCATCAAATGATTCATAATCAAGTGATTCCAAAAGCCCATCTGCATGGAGTTTCTTCATGTGTTTTACACCAATATGACCTAAACGGCAGTGCCACAAATATGTTTCGCTATCATTATCAACTTTGCATCTTTCGGCATCAATATTATGAATATGTGTATCACTATGATCGAGATTCAATAAACCATTTACATTGGGTGTATGACCGTAGAAGGTTTTATTCATATAAACAGAACAACAATTATTCTCTGACGTAAATGAATAACTGTATTGCAATAAACATGATCTAATCATATTAATGCTCAATGCAAACACCAAATAACTTTTATTTAGGTTCAACACTAATGCCGAAGGTAGAGGGAGTGAGCGATGGTGATCGTATCAACCTTGGAATTACTTCCAACACACATCATCACCTCGTCCTTAACTAGTCTTTGTTTATTTTGCAACTCCTTTTTCGACTTACTACTCTTAGCAACTGAACCAGTATCAAATACCAAGGGGTTTCTATAAACACTAGTAAAGTACAAATCAATAACACGTATATCAAATATACCTTTGTTCACTTTGCCATCTTTCTTTTCCGCCAAGTTTTTGGGGCAGTTCCGCTTCCAGTGACCATTTCCTTTGTAGTAGAAGCACTCAGTTTCAGGTTTGGGTATAGCTTTGGGCTTCTTCACGGGGGTGGCAACTTGCTTACCATTCTTCTTGAAGTTCCCTTTCTATCCCTTGCCATTTTTCTTGAAACTAGTGGTCTTGTTAACCATCAACACTTGATGCAATTTCTTGATTTCTACCTTCGCCGATTTCAGCATCGCGAAGATCTTGGGAATGTTTTCGTTATCCCTTGAATATTATAGTTCATCACGAAGTTCTAGTAACTTGGTGATAGTGACTAGAGAACTCCGTCAATCACTATCTTATCTAGAAAATTAACTCCCACTTGATTCAAGCGATTGTAGTACCTAGTCATTCTGAGCACATCCTCACTACCTGAGTTATTCTCCTCCATCTTGTAGGCAAAGCACTTGTCAGAGGTCTCATACCTCTCGACACAGTATGAGTCTAAAATACCAATTTCAACTCTTGAAACATCTTATATGCTCCTTGGCGTTCAAAATGTTTTTGAAGTCCCGGTTCTAAGCCGTAAAGCATGGTGCACTAAACTATCAAGTAGTCATCATACCGAGCTTGTCAAACGTTCATAACGTGTGTATCTACTCCTGCAATAGGTCTGTCACCTAGCGGTGCATTAAGGACATAATTCTTGTGTGTAGCAACGAGGATAATCCTCAGATCATGGACCTAGTCCGCATCATTGCTACTATCGTCTTTCAACATAGTTTTCTCTAGGAACATATCAAAATAAAATAGGGGAGCTATACACGAGCTATTGATCTATAACATAGATATGCAATACTATCAGGACTAAGTTTGTGATAAATTATGTTCAATTAATCATATTACTTAAGAACTCCCACTTAGATAGACATCCATCGAGTCATCTAAATGATCACGTGATCCATATCAACTAAACCATGTCCGATCATCACGTGAGATGGAGTAGTTTTCAATGGCGAACATCTCTATGTTGATCATATCTACTATATGATTCACGTTCGACCTTTCGGTCTCCACTGTTCCGAGGCCATATTTTCATATGCTAGGCTCATCAAGTTTAACCCGAGTATTCAACGTGTGCAAAACTGGCTTGCACCCATTGTATGTGAACGTAGAGCTTATCACACCCAATCATCACGTGGTGTCTCGGCACGACGAACTGTCGCAACGGTGCATACTCAGGGAGAACACTTATACCTTGAATTTTTTAGTGAGGGATCATCTTATAATGCTACCGTCGTACTAAGCAAGATAAGATGCATAAAAGATAAACATCACATGCGAACAAAAAATGTGACATGATATGGCCACCATCATCTTGTGCATTTGATCTCCATCTCCAAAGCACCATCATGATCTCCATCGTCACCGGCTTGACACCTTGATCTCCATCGTAGCGTCGTGGTCGTCTCGCCAACTATTGTTTCTACAACTATCGCTAATGCACAGTGATAAAGTAAAGCAAGTACATGGCATTTGCATTTCATACAATAAAGCGACGACCATAAGGCTCCTGCCAGTTGCCGATAACTTTTACAAAACATGATCATCTCATACAATAACGTATATCACATCATGTATTGACCATATCACATCACAACATGCCCTACAAAAACAATGTTGATTTACGTGCCTGCTACAGACTTCTAGTAAGAACCGTTCTTACCTATGCATCAAAACCACAATGTTGATTTATCAAGTTTGCTGTTTTAACCTTCAACAAGGACCGGCCGTAGTCAAATTTGATTCAACTAAAGTTGGAGAAACAGTCACCCGCCAGCCACCTTTAACTAGTTGCATGTCTATCGGTGGAACCGGTCTCATGAACGTGGTCATGTAAGGTTGGTCCGGGCCACTTCATCCAATAATACCGCCGAATAAAAATAAGACATTGGTGGTAAGTAGTATGACGATCACCGTCCACAACTCTTTGTGTTCTACTTGTGCATATCTACGCATAGACCTGGCTCAGATGCCACTGTCGGGGAACGTAGCATGCAATTTCAAAAAATTTCCTACGATCTCACAAGATCTATCTAGGAGATGCATAGCAACGATAAGGGGAGAGTGTGTCCACGTACCCTCGTAGACCGAAAGCGGAAGCGTTAGTTAAAGCGGTTGATGTAGTCGAACGTCTTCTCGGTTCAACCGATCAAGTACCGAACGTACGGCACCTCCGAGTTCAGTACACGTTCAGCTCGATGACGTCCCTCGAACTCTTGATCCAGCAAAGTGTCGAGGGAGAGTTTCATCAGCACGACGCCGTGGTGACGGTGATGGTGATGTGATCCGCGTAGGGCTTCGCCTAAGAACTACGGCAATATGACCGGAGGAGTAAACGGTGGAGGGGGACACTGCACATGGCTAAGAAACAATTGGTCTGCTATGGGGTGCCCCCTGCCCCCGTATATAAAGGAGGAGAGGGGAGGAGGCCGGCCCTAGGGGGCGCGCCAAGTGGGGGGAATCCCACTAGGAACCCTAGTCCTAGTCGCCCCCTTCCTTCTTTCGGAGGGGAAAGGGGGAAGGAGAGGGAGAGGGAGATGGAAAGAGAGGCCACACCCCCTCCCCTTGTCCAATTCGGACTCCCCATGGGGGGGCACCCCTTGTGGGCTGTCCTCTTTCTCCCCTATGGCCCATGTGGCCCATTACTTTCCCCGGGGGGGGGGGTCCGGTCACCCCTCGGTACTCCGATAAATATCTGAAACACTCTAAAACCATTCTGGTGTCCGAATACTATCGTCCAATATATTAATCTTTACCTATCGACCATTTCAAGACTCCCCGTCATGTCCGTGATCTCATCCGGGACTCCGAACAATCTTCAGTCACCAAAACACATAACTCATAATACAAATCGTCATCGAACGTTAAGCGTGCGGACCCTACGGGTTCGAGAACTATGTAGACATGACCTACACACATCTCTGATCAATAACCAACATCGGAACCTGGATGCTCATATTGGTTCCTACATATTCTACGAAGATCTTTATCGGTCAAACCGCAATGACAACATACGTCATTCCCTTTGTCATCGGTATGTTACTTGCCCGAGATTCGATCGTCAGTATCTTCATACCTAGTTCAATCTCATTACCGGAAAGTCTCTTTACTCGTTCTGTAATGCATCATCCCGCAACTAACTCATTAGTCACATTGCTTGCAAGGCTTATTATGATGTGCATTACCGAGAGGGCCCAAAGATACCTCTCCGTTACTCGGAGTGACAAATCCTAATCTCGATCTATGCCAACCCAACAAACATCTTCGGAGATACCTGTAGAGCATCTTTATAATCACCCAGTTACGTTGTGACGTTTGATAGCACACAAGGTATTCCTCCGGTATCCGGGAGTTGCATAATATCATAGTCAAAGGAATATGTATATGACATGAAGAAAGCAGTAGCAATAAAACTTAACGATCATTATGCTAAGCTAGAAGATGGGTCTTGTCCATCACATCATTCTCCTAATGATGTGACCCCGTTCATCAAATGACAACACATGTCTATGGTTAGGAAACATAACCATCTTTGATTAACGAGCTAGTCTAGTAGAGGCTTACTAGGGACACGGTGTTTTGTCTATGTATCCACACATGTATCAAGTTTCCGATTAATACAATTCTAGCATGAGTAATACACATTTATCATGATATATGGAAATATAAAATGAAAACTTTATTATTGCCTCTAGGGCATATTTCCTTCAATATGAACGGGCCTAAAAAGGCCAAGAGGTGGAAGGCAACTTGGGCCAAAAAGGCCCAAGTGGGAAAGTGCCTCCTTCGCCTAAGGAAGGAGGCCGAATTGGGAGAGGGGGAGGAGTCAGACTCCTCCTCCCTGGTCTTTCCCCCTTGGTGGCAGAGCTCCCTCTCCCCTCCATCCTATATATACATGAGGATTTGTGCTCTTTTGTTCATACAAGTTTTGGAGCCTCCTCTAGTTCTACTAGTTCTAGTTGACTAATCAGAGCTAGGATAATCCTTCTGTCCTCATTATTAGAAGCCATGTGTAGTTCTAATCTCCTCCCTCTAATTCTTGGATGACGATTAGCTCTGGACAGTGAAGCGTTGCCGGATCGTGAAGGATGCACGCTTGCAACCAACTAGAGAGGTCGTGCTTTCGGTCTTCAGTTCGAGGGACTGTTTGTGGGCGGTGCGAGGGATCGTTCATCGACGGTTCGAGGGACACCAAGTACGATCTACGTCGACACATTCTTCTTCCGCTGCAACTCAGTGACGGTAACGATCGTGATCTCAACCCGTTATGCATCTTCATATTGATCTTGGGTACAGTGATCGTAGGTGCATTTTTTTGTTTTCTACTACATTTCCCAACACTCTCCCCCTCGCACAGATAACCATCAGCCGAGCCACTCCATCCAACTTCTCTCTTCCACAACCACAATAAGAAAACCTCCACCGCTCCATGGCGTTTGGCCTCGGATGGGACTAGGTTCTGCAGGAGATCCTTCAACGGCAACAACACCAAGCTTTCCTACACGCATGAGGTGAGCACCTGGTACATCATTGTTGCAATCCTGAAGAATCATGCGCGCGCGGTGAGGGCCTGCGCCACGCATGAGGAGAAGTCATGAATGCCAGAACTCCACCGCCCACTCATCGAGAACTTGGTCCGGGCGATGGGAGAGGTCAGGGATTCCTCGGATCCATTCTAGCGGTCACGCCGGTACATGTACCAGAACCGCGACTAACTCCACCTAGACTACGAGCTCGATACAGTGGTACCAGTGCTGCCCGTCGCTCTGATGGAGATGGAGCCGCCGTAGGTGGAGTAGCAACAGATGGAGCAGCAGAGGTGGAGACTGACACAAGCAACGAAAGGAAGAAGAAGAAGAAGCAGCGCATCCATGTGCTACTTCATCGATCGCTCCATCTTCTCAAGCTACAACAAGAGTGAGTTTGATGCAGCACCTAGGTCTTAGTTAGTTTCTACATCAAGATCTGAACCAATATATGTGTTATGTTAGTTTCTGAACTTAACTGTGTCTGAAGAACTATGTGTGCTTTCCATCTGAGTACCCTTTCTATCCAAATTGTGCTATGATATCTATCTATCTATCTATCTAGAGAACTCGTCTATCTATGATAGCTATCTATCTGAATATTTGTGTGTGATGAAACTTTATTGTGTGTTTGCTTCTGAACAACCATGTATGTTTGCGTCTAATGAAACTCATTTATTTGAATATCACAAGATAGTTATGTAAGAAATGTCATCGTGCTCATATTATCTGAATATTTCAAGACAAGTTGTGTGTGATGAAACTTTGGTGGTCATATTATCTAAATCTTAAACTTTGGTGCTCTAGGTTTCAATGCAAAGAACATGTTCAGGTTAACATAGGTGTGCTATAGGTGTCAATGCAAAAATAAAATGTTATCATGAAACTATAGGTTTCAACCTAGTCTTTCTTCAGTTAGTTTTCCATGGAACTATAGGTGTGCTCTAGGTGTCAATGCAAAGATAAAATGTTATGAAACAGAGAATCCTTCTATTTTGTAGTATTTCATAGTTTGATTGAATATAGTCTGAACATTACAAGTCTGGATATTGCATGTTGTCTCTCTCCTAGGTAGGTTCAGTTGATGTCTTTAATCAACACAACTTTGAAACTAGTTTGAACATTAAATTGAGCACACGTACTAACATTTCACATCAGTAAAGTCACTTAAAACATGTACAATGACTCACTCCTTCTCTGGTCAACTTGTCCACTGCACCACTCAACCCAAATTTTACTCATGTACCCACTGCACAACACCCTGCAAAATTCAATAGTGGCATTTAGTGTCAGTTACATTCATCGCATAAGGATTTTTCAAATGCAAACTACATATATCAATCGGTAAAGTAACTAACCTTAGAATGATTAACCATTTGAAGGCACCAAGTTAGATGAGTACTCCACATAGATAGTCTAAAACTCTATTTCAGAACCATAAAATTCAGTCAAACAAGACAAATTTTAGTTAATTTAGAGTCCTAAAATTCAGCAAACATGACATGTTTTAGTTAATTTAGAATCCTAAAATTCAGTCAAACATGACATGTTTTAGTTAATTTAGAGTCCTAAAATTCAGTCAAACAAGACATGTTTAAGTTAATTTAGAGTTCTAAAATCCAGTCAAACAGGACAACAAGATTCAGTCAAACAAGACAACAAGATTCAGTCAAACAAGTTTTGGTCCATTCAGTCACAAACAGCAACAACAAGATCCAGTTAACTAGGTCCAACAACGAAATTTGCTACAATTCCAGCAAACCATACTTCACTTATCCGGATCCCTAGAATTCCAGCAACGACATTTGCTAGTGGAGAAACGAAGGCAACTCACCTAGGGGCTCGACCATCACCGTGAGGGCATGGGCGAGAGCTGCTGCCGCCGGCACTGGCGATGATGAAATACTCTGAAATGAATATGGTGTTGCCACAACAATCTTCATCCCCTCCTTGCAAAGGACGCCCCCGCCATGCCGGCCAACCACGCTTCATGCTCGGTCCACCACGCCTTGTCCTCACCACTACCTCGCCGATGGATTCGGAGCCGCCACCACCGCCATGCCCATGAGAGAGAGAGAGGAGAGGGAGAGGAGTAACTCGAGGGAGAGAAAGCGAGGGACAGGAGTGACGGAGGGAGCGCTCGGGTTGGGCCGCCCCAGTCGCTTCGGACAGAGCCGTTAACGGCGCGCCGTCGACGTACTCGAACCACGAGGGATCAACCATGTCAAAATGTGCTAAAAAGGCTCAATGTTTTTGTCACCGTCAGATTTTCGATTCGGTGCGAAATGTCACAAATCGTGAAGTGATAGTTTTCTGCTAATCATGACACGAATGTGGTGCTTCTGGGCCTAAACCATTTCCTCCTGGGGCCCAAACTCCCGGTCACGCATGACGCAAACCAAATGTAGACGTCGGCCAGTCCAAGTCCAATATATGACACGGGTTAAAGCAAACCGATTTGAGCCGAACGATTGAAAAATCCAACGGCTAATACTGGGAGTAAAGTGTGGCCCGAATCTTCTGGTGTTTTCTGGGCCTGGACTAATTTCTCCTCAGGCCCAATAGCTCCACGGTCACGCATGACGCAGACCCAATATGGACAGTCCAAGTCCAATAGCACCACCTCCACGCGGAAACCCCAGCCAGGACAGCAACCCATTCGCAATCCCCACCTCTATATAAGCGGCCCCGTCGATCCACACCAAACCCTAGTCGCAGCTCTTCCGTCTCCTCCCGCCGCCGCCGCAGCTGCCGCAGCCGCCGCCTGCCTCGAGCCGCCGTCGCCATGGGGAGAAGTAAGCACGCGCTTTACCCTCCCCCTCGCCCTTGCGTGTATGTTACTCTAGTCTAGCGTTCATCTGGCCGTAGCTATGGTTCGTGCAATCGTTTGAATTGGCGCGGTTGCGTGTGAATCTGGCCTAGATCCGTCGTAGCCGCGCGGAACCTGTGATATGTGTTACTCCCGATGTTTATTTAGTTTCTATCTGGTGGATTTGGCAAGATAAATTCATGCCCGTAGCTGTTCTCATGTGGTGATTCGAAACAACATTTGAGTAGTTCAAGCTGCGGGTCATACTCTGTTCGTTTCATTTTAGTGTCTGTTTGTTAAATGGTGCCCGAAAAATGCTCTAGGCTTCTCGGATGTTGATATTTCCTGTGCTCTTTCATGTACTATGCTAGGAAATGAAGATCTGTATGCTCTTGCTTTTAAGTTATTCTAAGCACTGCTGCTGTTGGTAGGGTTGTATGGCCAATGATATTCTATGAAGCTGAATGAGTAGTTGTTGTGGCTAGTTGTTGATCAACTTGCCAACTGCTCATGTTGAATCATGGTAGTTAGTAATCTCTTCTTTCCCTGTCAATGGTAACCTATCTTAAATTGAGTCTGATTGTACATGTTGCTCATATCTAGAGTTGAATGTGGTGCAAATTAAACTGTTTCATTCTCTGTACCTGGAAAGAAGCAGTGTCTTAACTGAGTTGCACATTCTTTTGAATGTTCACTGCAAATTAAAATGTTATTTTGCATGTTTGCTGCTTTTAGTTGTTCTGTTCTGGTAATGACAAAATTCTCTGGTCAGGACCTGCGAGGTGCTATCGGCAGATCAAGAACAAGCCATACCCCAAGTCAAGGTACTGCCGTGGTGTGCCTGACCCTAAGATCAGGATCTATGATGTCGGCATGAAGAAGAAGGGTGTCGATGAGTTCTCTCACTGTGTTCACCTTGTCTCATGGGAGAAGGAGAATGTGTCCAGTGAGGCTCTTGAGGCTGCCCGTATTGCTTGCAACAAGTACATGACTAAGCATGCAGGAAAGGATGCCTTCCACCTCAGGGTCAGGGTTCACCCGTTCCATGTGCTCCGTATCAACAAGATGCTTTCGTGTGCCGGGGCTGATAGGCTCCAGACTGGTATGAGGGGTGCTTTCGGGAAGCCGCAGGGAGTCTGTGCCCGTGTTGCCATTGGGCAGGTCCTCCTTTCTGTGCGGTGCAAGCCCAACAATGCCATCCATGCTACTGAGGCCCTTCGTCGTGCCAAGTTCAAGTTCCCTGGACGCCAAAAGATCATTGAGAGCAGGAAGTGGTAAGCACTGAAGATTGTTTCATGTGCTGAGATGATATTCTTGTCAAAATTTCTGTGTGCCATATCTCTAATTTTGTGCTGCTTCTTTCAGGGGCTTCACCAAGTTCAACCGCAATGACTACCTCAAGTTCAAGAGTGAGGGCAGGATCTTGCCTGATGGAGTCAACGCTAAGGTAGATATACTTGATCCTGGGCAATTGTTTTGAAGATGCACTTATTTATCCTGCCTTAGTAAACTGTTGTCCCTGCATCATCTAATTGTTTCATGTCTGGCTTTGCAGCTGCTCGGATGCCATGGCCGCCTTGCAAACCGTGCCCCTGGACAAGCTTTCCTGTCTGCTGCATAATCTAGCAGAAGAAGTCTATCCGTTCTATCGAAACTTATTTTACCGTGTGGAACTTAGATTCCAAGTGCCTGTGGTGCTATGTTATTTTGTCTGAATGTTGTGTCGAACCTTGTTATGGAAGATATTATCTATTTTGTGATGATGGTACTAATATGAATGGCCTGTTGAATCATTACTACTTGAATTCGTTTGTCAATGTATTTTGCTGTGGTTGTTGTCCTGTGTTTGAATTTGATGCTTCATTTGAAGCTACCCAAGGAAAATGTTATACGTTCACATGGTTTGAAACTTTCTGTGAAGAGTGAAGCAAAATTCTGGCCTTTGCACCTTATTTTTTTTGTAAGGGTCTTTTTGAAGTAGTATACAATTTCCGGATGTCTGGTTAGTGTATCGTCTGCCGGTCAATTTTGCTGGCGTTTAGTAGAGTAGTATACACTTTCAGGACGCCTAGTTCGTTCAGTTGGTTGGTGTTTCGTCTGCTGGTGTCTTTGATGCATCCGAACCGCGTTTCAGTTTCTCTTTTTAAAAATAAAAAATAAAAAATTCATGTCAGTTTGCCATTCCATTTCCCCACTTGTTTGAAATCCCTAGAATTACCAGTAGGGTGATCTGAATTTGGGAGCACAATTGAGAATTGACCAAACATGATATCCCAGGGATAGCAACGTTGGGATCGGTCTGTTGGAGCCTTTGACGCCGACGAATCCCTTCACCCACAAGCGAAATACCAATAGACGACCATCGAAAGCAAGGGGGGGAGACCCGGGGAGACGAACAAAATCCAAACGCAGGAGCATCGCCCACACGAAGGAAGGGAACCATCGATCGATCGAATTCTCATTCTGTTGCCCACAAAATCCAAACTCAAGAGCGACGAGGACATAAACCCCCTTCCTTCTTCCCCTTTCCCCCCTCGCCTCGGCCCTCGGCTGCGAGCGCGGCTCCACGCCTCCCCTCCACCCCCACCGCACCGCACCGCCAGCCGGTGACCGGGTCGCGCCATCGCACGGCGACGCCCGCCCGCCCCGATGGACCCGCCGCCCCCGCCTCCGCCGCAGCCGGCGCACGGGGGCTACGCCCAGCGCTTCTCCCCCGCCGGCCTCATCCACGCGCCGCTCTCCGCGCTGCTCGAGTACTCCTCGGGCGTCCTGCGGGCCCAGGCCGGCGGGGGCGGCGGCGGGGGCGCCCAGCGGGGGGAGCCATCCGCGGGGGCCGACGGGGAGGTGTCGATTCGGATCGCCGGGCCCGACGACGCGCCTGGCGCTGGCGCGGGGGACGCGGGAGGAGGGCAGCAGCCCGCGGACGAGGAGGCCCCGGCGGCGCGGGGGGACGAGGCCGGCGCGGGCGGCGCGAGCGGGAGGGGGGACTCGCCGTACCAGGGCTACGACGTGCAGCGCCTGGCCAGGTGGGTGGAGCACGCGCTGCCCTTCTCCCTGCTCCTGCTCGGCGTCTTCATCCGCCAGCACCTGCAAGGTACGCGAATCCCCGTGCAGCACCTACCCTATCTCTATGTAGCGTGAGGGTTTGCCTGCCTCACCAGGCGCTGTACGCGTGAATTGTGATTCGAGTTTGGTTCGATCCATTCTGTTGCGCGCCTGCTTCACAGCGTGGAAAAGTCGCTGGTCAGAAGATGATGACGAGTTCCTCATTCCAATTGAGTTTATATTGTGTAGGTTTCTTCGTCATGATCTGGATTGCCGCAGTCATGTTCAAGTCCAATGATATCTTGCGCAAGCAAACCGCTCTCAAGGTTTGTGCTTCATAATAACTTGTCTTATCAACGTGCTTGTTCTGCTTCTAGAGGTTAATTAATTGTTCTGGCAAGCAGACTGCTCTCAAGGGCTTGTGCTTCTTATCTGGTGTACCAACGTTATTGTTCTGGTTCTAGTGTAGAGGTTAATTGGTATGCTTCTAGAGGTTTTGTTTGGATGTCATATTGCTTGATCATGTTAGTTTTGCTCAGCAACTGCCAGCAGAAATGTGACAATATCTTCTTATCATATGTAACATCATGATGCACAGCTGCTCTGCAAACCCTTCTGCTGCTGTCAGCGCCATAGCTACATTAGGTTTGTGTCAGGATGTAAGTAGGCAAATTGCAAGCTGGCCACGAGCCTTTATGTGGGCATATGCGTCTGCGCATGTAACATTTGGCAACGCGGTGTCTGCCAAGAATGCACATCATTCATTATTTGATTTGAAAAGAAACATGAAGGGTTTGGTTGTCATTTCATATGTTCGGAAATGAATGTGTACAGCTAAGAGTAATTGATAACGCCTATGGATGTCTAAGCCTATAAGACAATCTATTCCAACTCCAAGAATAATCCACAATGACCATGCGTCCTTACGGCACACGAAGAACAACGCGTAGATGTATAATTGGCGCCTCACTGAACTATTGAAGCCTCTTTAGCTAGACTTGTGCACATGCTCTGGCGCCAGGAAAGGCGACACTCTTAATTAGCAATACGAGGGTTGGGGCTAGGCTGTTGCTGATGGAACCAATTGCTGGTGTTTGTGGGCTGAGTGCCGCTAAAACTGTGCAGTGAGCCTCATAGTAATTTTATGCGTCATTAAGGAAGCAGGCTGTGTACCAAGAGGTCCTGGGTTCGATGCAGCCTCTATGCATTGCACCGTGCAGGGGTAAGGCTTGCCTTGTATAATCCTTCGCCAAACCCCCTGGGGTGGGAGCTTCTAGCACTGGGTATGTCCCTTCTATTGAGGAAGCCGGCTGGCAGACTGCTGCCGTCACTACATCCCTAATGCTGGGGCCCGTATTAACTCCATTTGATTGCCAAATTGCTTAGATAGCTCCATTTGATTGTCCATGCTTAGAAGAGTTGGAAACATTGTAGATGTTTTGGTATGGATATGTGCTCTAGAATGTGATTGTCATGTCGTTTCCCCTTTAAGTTGATGCGGTGAATGTCAATTAAACAAGATCTTCAGCTGATCTATCACTTGTATTTATTTTTCTTATTTCAGGGGGAGAGGAAAATGCCAATGCTTATCGGGATTGTAGTAGTATTCACCATTCACGTCTTTGGAGTCTACTGGTGGTACAGGAATGATGACCTTGTTAGACCTTTGGTGATGCTTCCTCCAAAAGAAATACCACCATTCTGGCATGCTATATTTTTCATTGCGGTGAATGGTATTCCCTTTTACCCACACAGCATGATTTCCCCTTTTGGGGCCTCTCTGCTTCAAATTATTCCATATAATTGTAATATGCGCCCTTGAAAAACGCCTATGGTTTTCTATGATGCACTCAAACATCATTTCGATCATATTGTATGAGAGGGCATGACATTGCAACCCAATCATTTTCCTATTTATGAGTTTTTTGGTCCTGTGAACCAATGAGGCCCTTGGTCATTTCTTGAACTCAATCAGTAACCCATTGGTGGAAAAACTTGACGATGTATGTACCTGTGTGTTCTGTATTGTTTTGAAGCTGATAACATTGCGCTGTGTTTCACTTGGAAATAACTTATGTTTGTTGAATAATAGGAATTTATGCACCATTTCTATCTGTTCATAACTCTTAAACTAGCACTGCCCTCCTTAAAATTTGTAATCAGGCTGACTGCTGTTTTGTGCTCCACAGATACAATGGTCCGGCAAGCTGCTATGGTGGTCAAGTGTGTGCTGCTCATGTACTACAAAAACAGCAAAGGTCGTCACTATCGTAGACAGGTAATCTGCTGTACATTATCATTGTTCAGCTACTTAGGTAATTTTTACCAGTTTTGATAGAGAGATGTACAGCCAAGCATTTCTCGTTGTAACTCAACTTTCTCTTTAGGGCCAAATGTTGACAGTTGTGGAATATTCCCTACTTCTGTACCGTGCGTTGTTGCCGGCTCCTGTGTGGTATCGTTTTTTCCTGAACAAGGAATATGGAAGTCTTTTTTCATCTTTAACAACTGGATTGTACCTTACTTTCAAGGTGGCATCAATGGTGGAAAAGGTACTTCTAGTTCCTTTGTTTCATTTCTTAACCAATTCTGGGTTTATAATAGCTGACATCACTGCTGCTTCCTATCAGGTTCGATCACTTTTGGCTTCAGTGAATGCGCTGTCTCATAAGGACTTGCATTATGGTTCACATGCAACAACTGAGCAGGTAATGCAGTGTTAGGCTTTCTAGGCGCACGAGTGAAATGTGGTGGTGGCATATGCATCCTTGGTTTATATCTCTGGAGCTTCTAGCTAAAGTCTGCATTCATTTCACTATATGGTATGCAGGTTCTTGCTGCTGGAGATCTGTGTGCTATATGCCAAGAAAAGATGCATACTCCCATCCTCCTGCAGTGTAAACATATCTTCTGCGAAGACTGTGCCTCTGAATGGTATATATCGCATACACATTTTGTCATCTGGTTCTTGATGCTTTGCTGGCATCTACTCCCTCCGTTCCGAATTACTCCCTCCGTTCGGAATTACTTGTCGCAGAAACGGATGTATCTAGATGTATTTTAGTTCTAGATACATCCATATCCGAGACAAGTAATTCCGAACGGAGGGAGTACTTGTCTTGGATTTGTCTAGATACGGATGTATCTAGACTCATTTTAGTGCTAGATACCTCCGTATCTAGACAAATCTAAGACAAGTAATTTGGAACGGAGGGAGTAACAGTTACCAAATTGGAACTTCTCATCGCTCGCTGAATGATGGCAGGTTGGAGCGGGAGCGGACATGCCCGTTATGCAGGGCGCTGGTGAAGCCAGGTGACATTCGGTCATTCAGCGACGGTTCAACGACCCTCTTCTTTCAGCTCTTCTGACAAGAAACAAGAAGCGCTAACCTTCGGCCTGCAGATGTTGGATCGCCCCCTGTTACTCTCCATCAGCCTGCCGTGTGCTGAGACTTTCTCCAGTCCAGGTCCTTTTCCGCCAGTTCGTCACAAGTAGTAGGTGCCATGGGTGTGCATATTACCCTGTATAGGTCCTTGCGGGATTCTCCATCACAAAAAAAGAGAGGATTGTTATGACGAAATAACTGAATCTATAGAGGTGAATTTCCATTAGCATGTGGTTGGGTGGGTGCCGCCACATCTGCAAAATTCAGAATTGACCTTATACATGATCACAAATGTTAACTCTTGACTCCTGAGCCAACGTAGCTTGTTGCTCGTACAATGAGATGAACACATCCTATTGTTTCCTGCTTGTGTCACATGAGTCACATCATCATTCTTGCCACCTAAAATATGTCTTTTAGTAATTTCGGCGAAGGGAGTTGGGTCTGATTTGATATAACGCGGTATGTTTTGCTTGCTCCAGATTTAGCCAATATTGGCACCGAAAATGAAGCAAAGTAGGCAAGATGGCATGAGCCCGACGGGCAAGGCAAAAGCCTGTTTGTCATAACCACAAAGTTGGTAGAGTTGATTTTGGGTAGCAGGCAAACATACCCTAGACCCCGACAGCACTAATGTGTAATATTAGGTGTGTGCTGTTGACTAGTTATTCTGGGCGTGGACGTAATTATGTCGACATCACCGGAAGGTGCACAAGAATATCCTGTTATGCCGGAACAGAGGGCAAGGGGAGAACAACCTGCCCGGACACCCGAACGTTGCCTGAACTGAAAGAGATGAGCACTATAATAGAAGTTGATATTATTTTTTAGGAAAGACGGTCAATTTATATCTAATGATCATCAAGGAAAACAATATATAGCCAGTACAATGGATAGACAACAAGACATAAAACAACCAGCAAATAATAAAATTACAACCAAACCATGCTGATTGTCTTCTTCCTTTGATTGTATGCTGCTCGTCGAAGCTTAAAAAATTGTACCGAACTGACAGTAAGAGAAATGTACACCCTCTTAATACCAGCCTTTGAAGGCCGCAATAGCTACCCGTCGCTAGAAATGAAATGAACATCTTTCACCACAGACCCGCAGGGTTGGAGAAACCGAACCATGCCATAGTAACAAATCAAAAGAAGAGGTCGAAATCATTGCACAAAGAGCCAAGTTACTTCCCTTGATCGAACCAACACTTTCCGGATTCTCGTTTGTATATGTACCTATTTGATCGCCACTTTGATTTCACATATTGAATATGAAAACAACCACAAAATCTGGCAACACCTGCCCTTGCAGGCCCTTCATCGGCGTCTGATCGACAATCGTCGAGGTAGGGAGAGCCTGGAGAGAACTTATTCCAATGCGCTATCGCCGCCACCACCTTGTCGGTACTGCTAGGGAAACAAAATCTAAGGAAAACAAGGGCATAGCGATGTGCCCCCACTCTTCTAATTAGCAATGAGATCACCGGACAAGAGAGGTGAGGTGAGAGCGCGGCTACAACCCACTCCACGTAGAATCTCCGCAGAAAACACACCAATGCCTTTGGCTAAGGGCATGTACATTAGTATTGAAACATGTTGTCTATAATAACTCTCCAAATCACCTGTAGACATCACTAAAAACATACCCTATAATAGTCTGACTTTTTTGCTACCCACAAGGCCCTAAAATCACAAAATTATGGAATTGGTGGGTTGAAAGGATCCTCGTGTAGGCCCCTTGTGTCACTCACCAGGGGCGACTCGGGCAGCGACCTAGCCTATCCGCCACTGCCACCCTTCTCCTCCTTCCCGCTCATCGTCGTTACTAGAGAGAGCCGGGTCTCTCTCCCTCCCTCCCTCTCTCTCTCTCTCTCTCTCTCTAGACCATGCTACTAGGCGGTACCATGGTAGGTGGTACGCAGCCTGGTCGGGGGAGGGGGTGGGGGCTCGCGTCGACAACCATCTTCTCCCCACCCCACTGCTCAGGTTTCCCTCCTTCGCCACCAGGTTTCCCTGTCACCGCTGCTGCAGATCAAATGACCTGGTGGCCGGTGCAACCGTCTCGGTGGTGGTTCTGGTCGTCCGGCCCGTCCTCCTCTCGTGCTCGTCGGGCACATCCATGCTGCCATGGGTGCCTAGTTCTCGACCAAGCCCCTTGTATAGAGCTAGAGGGGCCAAATCTAGAGCTCCCTTAACGTTGAGTGCCACGACGACAGTCTGACAGGTAGCTGGCCGTCCATGTTGGCTTGGGGCTAAGTGGTGGAGGGTCGGGGCGGCTTTCGTCGGTGTTCGACAGGGTGGCCATTGGGCTTGGCAGGGGCCGAAGGTCTTCTTGGGGTGGCGATCTATGCACTCTACCTCGACATTTGTGGTAACATAGTAGTGCCTAGGAAGGATGGGTCACCAGTGAAAGCTGCGCAAGGCCTTGGCTGTTGCTGGCGGAGGTTTACCGGGATTAGCGTCATGCCAAAAGGCTAACAGACGTATCCATTTGCGATTGTCCATGGGGTGTAATCTACAGTTGTCAACGATGGTCTCTTGGCTTGAAGGTGGGCCCTTGCATCCCCTTGGTTAGGCTGCTAATGTCTGCGGACGCCGTTCTCCTCCTTGGAGGATTCATTGTTTTTGCCCCCTGAAAGTGCTAGTTATCGACTAGAGGGGGGGGGGTGAATATGCGATTTTTATGGAAGTCTTCAAGACAGGCAATGTCTTCGAAGATAGCCAACCAAATGCGACCTACACAGTATGCAGCGGAAGATAAACTACGCTAGACAAGCTATAGTCAAGAGAACATGGCAAGGTAAGCAAGAGGACAAATAGCGGCTAGGTAGAGTGGATCAGAATAGGAAGATAGTATGAAGATAAATCAATGCAATCAGAGAGAATGCCTTCACACAGTGAAGTCAACCAGGGCAAACAAGCAATGACTTCACGAAGCTAAACAGTAAGGGTGAAGTGATAGAACCAGTTGCTTGGTGAAGACAAGGATTTGGTAGACCAGTTCCAGTTGTTGTGACAACTGCACGTTTGGTTACGGAGGCTGAGATTGAACTCCGAAGACCGCGTCTTCACCTTATTCCCCTTGAGCTAAGGACACTTAGTCCTCGCCCAATCACTCTGGTAAGTCTTCAAGGTAGACTTCCAAACCTTCACAGACTTTGTTCACCGGTGATCCACAACGACTTTTGGATCCTCAGAACACGACGCCTAACCGACTGGAAGATACACACTCTTCAAGTGTAATAAGTCTTCAGATCACGCGGACAAAAAGACTTCAATGATGCCTAACACTCTTTGGCTTTGGGTGTTTTGGGTTTTTTCCTCACGAGGGTTCTCTCTCAAAGGCTTCAGAGGTGGGTTGCTCTCAAATGACAAAAGCCGTGCACTAACTCTGAGCAGCCACCAATTTATGATGTAGGGGGTGGGCTATTTATAGCCAGGAGGCAACCCGACATGATATGTCTGAAATGACCCTGGTCACTAAGGAACCGACACGTGTCCAACGGTCGAATTTCAAACACACACGATAACTTGACTTGGGCTACAAGCAAAGCTGACACATCCAACTCTGGATAAGATTTTCTCTCGTTGTCTTCACTCAAAGATATAGGATTTGGGTTGAGCATCACATTAGTTTTTCTGACTCTGTTCACTTGGACCCCACTTAATAGTTTGGTGGTTCCTACGACTCAAGTACGAAGAAAAATGAAACTACGAAAGAAACTATGTCTTCGCACTCCATTGTCTTCAAGTGATTGTCTTCACACGTCATTATCTTCGACGTGAATGTCTTCACGAACCACCATTGTCTTCAATGCCTTCATACATTTTTAGGGTCATCTATGGTAGGTAAACTGAATCAAAGAGGGACTTCTACCTGTGTTATCCAGCAATTCTCACAAACACATTAGTCCCTCAACCACGTTTGTCGTCAATACTTCAAAACCAACTAGGGGTGGCACTAGATGCACTTACAATCTCCCCCTTTTTGGTGATTGATGACAAACTGGTTGAAGTTTTCAACGGCGATAAAAATATGTGAAAGTTAAAGAACGCGGTCATTGGATTCATGAAGTTGAAAGTGCCCCCTGAAGATGTGCATATAAGTAATTTGCCTTTGAATGCAAATGCACATGGCAGGTTCTGCTATGTGGAGATCTCCTTCAATTCATGAAGACAATTCATCGTGCATACAAAAATGTAGTGAAGATAATGACATGCACAATGAAAAATGGGCGTTTGCAGAATGACTTCATGCGGAATTTATCATCGCAATAAAAGGCAGCAGCAAAAGTGGCATACAACCATCAAGGCTTAAGTGTTACAACTCAAAACCAACAGTTCAAGAATGAGAGTTGCAAAACTTAATAAAAATAAGCACCCGACTGAAAGTGCTAGTGATCGACTAGAGGGGGGGGGGTGAATAGGCGATTTTTATGGAAGTCTTCAAAACATGGAAGTTTCGAAGACAATCGATAGAAATGAACCTATTAACATGCAGCAGAAGGTAGACTACACTAGGCAAGCCATAGTGAAGTATTCAATGAAGTGAAAGCACAAAGACTAATAGCAGCTAGGTAGTATGGATCAGGATGGAAGACAATATGAAGCCAATCAGAACAAGTAGTCACACAGTGAAGACAAATAGATAATGCAAACAGACCCTATGATGCGGAGCATCCCATGATCATCCCCATGGACCTACCATCGTCGCATCAAGAGCCAAGAGGACCCATGACACGAGCACGAGCCAGAGCTCTCGAGAACGAGGTGACTTCTTTCCTTAGTGATATCACATATGATCCACTCGAGACATGGTTACTACCTAAGACCGATATGCTATGCATGATCAGGTGTCAAGAGGAGCCTCCCGAAGATGCACGTGAAGACGGGCCCCGGACATCCGGCCCCTGGAGATGCCACCACAGCAGCCGCAGCCCAGCCAGAGAAGCTACAGGGCCCGAACATCCGGCCCCGCGCCCCGGACATCTGGCCTCCCCCGAAACCCCGGAAATCTGGCCCTCTGCCCGGAAATCCGGCCTCGTCTATCCAGAGACCGCGGAAGTCTTCACCGCCATCCCGGACATCCGCCCCCCCCAGCCCGGACATCCGGCCACTCCTGAAGCCCCGGACATCCGGCCCGACGCCCGGACATCCGGCCTCGCCTGTCTGTGAACAGTGAAGGGCCGAAGCCCATGTACCCTCTCGCCCCCTAGACTATATATACTTCATCCCCTTCCTCTTTCTAGGGTTAGCATTGTGATAACTCATTTGTGAGATAGAGCCTCGCTCATCCATATCGGATCTACTCCTTGAGAGAGACCGCGACCCCTCTTCGGAGAAAATCCCCCTTGGATTCAAGACCCCCTCTTGGGTGGCCCCCATCAAGACCTCCTTCTAGGAGAAGAACCGGTTACTTTGCATCGTCCTTTGTTGACCTTGGATCATCGTGTATCTCTTTGTGTTATTGGATCTAGCACATGTGTAATCGAATCTTGTTGGTTTGAGTGATTCTCTCGTGTTTCCCCTCGTGAATCCCCTCATGTTCTTCGTGTTTATCTTTGGGATCCGCTCCTTTCGTGAAAGATCGGCCATCTAGGGTTTCACCCTACATCATCTTGGTATCATGAGCCACGTTGATCACGATTTCAGAGCCTCCCCGTTGTGTTTCTAGCCTTGTTTTGTTGTTTTTCGTCCTAATCCGAAAATTGCCCCACAAAAATAGCCCCAATTTTTTTTTGTGATTTGTTGGTGTGATGAAGTTTTGTTGGATTTGGTCCGCGGATTTCGTGTGTTGCAGGTAGATCTAGCTTTCCCCCACCTTTTCCCCAATTTCCATCCACAAAATCTTCCGAATTTTGCCCCGGATTTGACCTCTCCACGCGGTGTTCTTCGAATTCGTCCATGGATCCAGCGCCCGGACATCCGGCCCGACCAGCCCGGACATCCGGCACCCCGGACATCCGGCCATCACCCCCGGACATCCGGCCCCTGGCAGCAAAACAACCCATCCACCATACATTTTCCGCCTAACTCTCACCAAATTTCGTCCCGGTGCCCACATACACTTCCGCATACCTCCACCACTTCCGCATAGCACCACCCTAGCCTTTCCCGCTACTAACTCCGACAATTTTGCCAAATTTTGCTTTGAGAATTTGAGTTGTGGTTTCCGTGTCCTTTTGTGTTTCGGCTATCTAGGTACGGTTCGGCATCAACATCACCACCGCTCATCTTCGCCAAGGACTACTACGAACGGCTACATTACTTTGGTATCACCTTCACCTTGGATATCAACTTGGTATCGTGATATCATCATACTCTTTTGCAATCGCATTGATAACCACATGGCCTTACTTTTGCGTCACTTACCCATCGAGACTAGCCCTTGAGTATTGCCGGCAACGTGACTTGTGCACATTAGTGTTCATACTTCCCATAGCATACATACCATCATCGTGTTGCATCTCTTGGTATCATCACTTGTGTCACAAAGTTGTTGTCACATACACAATTGCTATCTTGCTTCGTGAAACATTGCATGAGAAAAGAGCTCAAACATCAAAGAGCCAAACAAGCTTTTAAGCAAAAGAGGAAAGACAAGCAAAGAGCAAGAACCATAGCATCATACAACATTAAGATTGTCATACTCGATCATCTTGGATCAATGCATAGGAACATCATACATATAGCATACTTGGGATAGAAGTCGTTGCATTTTTGCTTAGTAGGTTGTGCACAAGTTCGTATCCGCCTATTGTGCAATCGTGCTAGCGTCTCTCTAGTGTTGTGCAACAAGAGCATCTTGGTGAATTCCACATTTTGGCTCATCCTTGGTTGCATAACCCCATCTTATCTATTTGCGTGTGTGTTTCCGTGTACCATATCTTGCTATTGGTCTAATTGTTGCATTTGCAAATTCGTGAATCTTTTCCAACATTATTGAGTCTCACTTACAATTGCATCAAATTTTGTGCCACCATCCTAACCGAGCTCCACCATAACCTTTTACTTGTGTAGATGTGAGAACTGACAAGAATTGGTACCAATTGTGCTATTTCCTTGTTACACATTGGAGTCATCTTTGATCCATTGTCAACATCGGTCAAGGTACATTTGATATTGGTTCTTCCCTTTCTTCCACTCACACTGTCTTGGAATGATGGATAAGCCAAGTACTTCTACCAACCCGCTCTTCATGGAGCAAGACGACGACATGAACTCCTTCGTCACCAAGAGTCACCTCTTTGGTGCACAACATGCTTTGCATCAAGAGCAACAAGCTATGAGTGAACGCATCGACAACCTCGCCGCCGACTTGCGACTTTCCGAGCAACGTACAAGGAACTACTTCAACCACAAGCTCGACGATCACAAGCAAGAGAATGACACAAGGATGGACGAGATTCACACTTTGTTGCTCAACCACTCTTCTTCCACTTCAAGAAGGAGCCGTTCAAGTCACCATTCCGACTTCACCCTCTCCGGCTCAAGTACACCGACATCGAATACTCTTCGCCGAACCGTGTGCAACGAACGTCAAGCAAACCTCAATCCACTTCGAGACACCGACTCGCAAGAACATCGACGATGTCAAGCCGAAGAAGCCTTTGCTCTAGCTCGAGAACGGCAACAACAACGCCAAAATGAAGAGGAAGAACGCGCGCGTCTACACCAAAATGCACAAGATGCCGAGGCTCAACGTCAAGAACAACAACTCCGTGACGCTCAAGCACTTGAAGCGCAACGTGCCCTTCATGAATCAAGTCGTGCCGTAGCCAATCGAGGCCAACAAGCTCGACTACATCAAGAAGCACTTCGCGATGAAGCTCAAGAAAGAATTTACCAAAGACATGTGCATCAACAAGCTCCTCGTCAAGATAGACAAGCGCCTCGTCAAGATAGACAAGCTCCCCCTCAAGCGAGACAAGAACATCAAGTTCATCAAGAGCATGACAACAATGGGAATCCTCCACGACAAGAGCAACACGAGGTTGACAACCCTCCGCGTCAAGAGCACCATGAGTTGAACAATCACCTACAACATGGGCGTCATCATCCCCGACCCCAACACAATGAAGAGCAACGCTACAGCAAGCTAAAGTTCACCATGCCCAAGTTCAATGGAAGCAATGACCCCGAAGAGTACATCTCATGGTCATTGAAGGTTGACAAAATCTTCCGCTTGCACAACTACAAAGAAGAGAAGAAGATCGCAATGGCATCCCTTGAATTCCAAGACTATGTCCTCATTTGGTGGGACCAAGTCATTGAGCGTCGCAAGGCAAGAGGTGAACCACCCATCACCACTTGGACACAAATGAAGGATGTCATGAGAGCACGATTCGTGCCAAACTACTACAACCGCGACCTCTTCAAGAAACTTCAACAACTCAAGCAAGGAACCAAGAGCATTGAATAGTACTACAAGGAAATGGAGATTGCCATGATACGAGCCAATGTCAAAGAAGATGATGAGAAAACTATGGCAAGGTTCTTGAATGGACTCAATCATCCTATCAAGAAGATGGCCGACTTCCAACCATACTCGAACCTCATCGAGCTAGTGCATCAAGCTACCAAAGCGGAACGGCAAGTACAAGACGACTTCAAGTATGCCAAGTTCTCATCCAAGTCCGATGGCCTCTCCAACAATCAAGCTTCGACGACTCCAACACCTTCTACCTCAACCAAGCCTTCTACAAGCAACGACGACAAGTCAAGTTACAAGAAAGCTTTGACAAGCTCAAGTCGTCCTCCTACTACAAGCAACTTCAAGAAAGCTCCATCATCATCTACTCCACCCGATGAGACCATCAAGACAAGTTCTATCAAATGCTTCACATGCGGAGGCCGAAGCCACAAGTCCTTCGAGTGCACAAACAAGCACACCATGATCCTCAACGACGACGGAACCTATGACTCCATGAGTGAAGGAGAAATGGAAGCTCTTGAGCAAGTGGCCATGCACCGACAAGTGAACAATGAAGATGAAGATGACCAAGTCTTTTGCGATGAAGATTCAAGTCCCGCTCTTGTTGTCTCCAAGGTCTTGACTCTTCAACATCAACAAGACGAAGATCAAAGATGCCATATCTTCCACACAAAGGCCGGCATCAATGGACGTTCCGTCAAGGTCATCATCGATGGAGGTAGTTGCCACAACTTAGCAAGTGAAGAACTATGCTCCAAGCTCCAATTGGTCAAGATGAAGCACCCTCACCTCTACAAGGTTCAATGGCTAAGCGACACCGGCACCATACAAGTCGAGCATAGAGTACAAATCTCTTTCAAGATCGGCGCCTATGAAGACACATTGGAATGTGATGTCCTTCCGATGACCGTTTGCCACCTCCTCCTTGGACGGCCATGGCAATTTGACCGAGGTGTCATTCACAATGGGCGTACAAATCACTATAGCTTCAAGATGAAAGGGAAAGAGTTCGTGCTACGTCCTATGTCTCCAAGCCAAGTGCTCGCCGACAAGCAAGCCACCCATCATGGAGAAAATAGTGAGAGAGCGACCCACCAAAAAGAGAGTGAGCGCCACAAGCCCAAATTGAGTGCCTCCACGATGAGCGACAAGAAAAACTTAGTTCTCTTTGCCACCAAACGTGAGATGAGAGAAGTGTGTGAGAACCCATCAAGTGTCCTACACTATGTCCTATTGTGCAAGGACGAGGTCACAAAAACTAACAACTCTCACGATCTACCTTTGGTGTTATCTTCTCTATTGCAGGAATTCCAAGATGGTTTCCCTGATGAGCTACCTCCGGGTCTACCTCCACTACGAGGCATTGAGCACCGAATTGATCTCATCCCCGGAGCGCCGCTTCCCAACAAAGCTCCATACCGCGTCAACCCTAAAGAAACCAAAGAAATACAAAGGCAAGTAAAGCATCTCATAGACCATGGACATGTGCGTGAAAGTTTGAGTCCTTGTGCCGTACCGGTCATTCTTGTGCCAAAATGTGACGGTAGCTTTCGCATGTGCTCCGATTGTAGACCTATCAATGCTATCACTGTTAGATATAGGTACCCCATTCCACGCCTTGATGATATGCTTGATGAACTTAGCGGTGCCACTATCTTTTCCAAAATTGATCTTAAAAGTGGTTACTATCAAATCCGCATACAAGAGGGTGATGAATGGAAAACCGCTTTCAAAACAAAGTTTGGTCTCTATGAGTGGTTAGTCATGCCTATGGGTTTATCGGAAGCACCCGGTACTTTCATGCGTCTTATGCATTACGTGTTTCGCCCTTACATTGGTGAATTTGTTGTTGTCTACTTTGATGATATCCTTGTGTTTAGCAAATCTCTCAAAGATCACGTCACCCACCTTCGCACCGTGCTACAAACTCTTCGAAAAGAGCAACTTTACGCTAATATGGAAAAAATGCCTATTTGGCGTTGACAAGCTTGTTTTCTTGGGTTTCGTAGTTTCTTCTAAGGGTGTTCATGTTGATGAATCTAAGATCAATGCTATTAAAACTTGGCCCCAACCAACCAATTTGCAACAAGTGCGTAGTTTTCTTGGTTTAGCCGGTTTCTACCGTAGATTTGTGAAGGATTTTAGCACCATTGCTTCACCTTTGCATGCTTTGAGTAAGAAAAATGCACCGTTTGTTTGGGGAACATCTCAAGATATTGCTTTCAATGAGCTTAAGAATTTGCTTACTCATGCTCCCATGCTTGCATTACCCAACTTTGACAAACCTTTCGAAATTCATTGCGATGCTAGTGGTAATGGCATAGGAGGCGTGTTAACGCAAGAGAAGCGCCCCATTGCATACTTTAGTGAGAAACTCTCCGGAGCGCAACTCAATTACCCCATCTATGACAAAGAGCTATATGCTTTAGTGCGAGTTTTGCATGAATGGGAACATTACCTTCGCCCACATGAGTTCATCATCCATACCGACCATGAAACACTTAAATACCTTAAGGGTCAAACTAAATTGTACAAGCGTCATGCTAAATGGAGTGAATCTATTGCATCATTTCCCTATGTCATCAAGTACATTAAGGGTAAAGAAAATGTTATGGAGGATGTGCTTTCCCGTATATGCATGCTTGTCACTAACCTTGAGTTGAATGTCATTGGTTTTGAGCATATTAAAGACTTGTATGAACATGATCCCACATTCGCCCTACCTTATGCCAAGTGTTTGATGCATACTTCTTGGGATCGATACTACATCAAAGATGGATATCTTATGAGAGCTAACAAACTTTGCATCCCCGAGTCCTCTTTTCGTTTGTTTCTTTTGCAGGAATCTCATGGAGGCGGACTCATGGGACACTTTGGACGCGACAAGACATTTGCTACGCTCTCCAAGAACTACTTTTGGCCCAAGATGCATCGCGACGTCAATCGCTTCACCAACCGTTGTTCTACATGTCGCAAAGCTAAGTCTAAAGCCCAATCTCATGGCCTCTATATGCCACTTCCAATTCCATATCAACCATGGGAAGATATTAGCATGGACTTTGTGCTTGGTTTTCCTAGAACTCGAAATGGCAAGGATTCCGTTTTTGTTGTTGTGGACCGTTTCTCTAAAATGGCTCATTTCATTCCTTGCAACAAGATAGACGATGCTTCACATATTGCAAATTTGTTTTGTAGGGAAATCTTGCGCCTTCATGGAGTGCCAAAGACGATTGTCTCGGACCGCGACGTCAAGTTCTTGAGTTACTTTTGGAAGACCCTATGCGCCAAGCTCGGAATCAAGCTCTTGTTCTCTTCAGCATACCATCCACAAACCGACGGCCAAACGGAGGTCACCAACCGTACGCTCTCCACCCTACTACGCGTGTTGATAAAGAAGAACATCAAGGAGTGGGAAGAGTGCCTACCCATCGCCGAGTACGCCTACAACCGAGCAAGACATTCGACTACCGGCAAGTCCCCCTTCGAGGTTGTCTATGGCTTCAACCCATTGTCCCCATTGGACATTCTACCTCTACCGCTACAAGAGCGCACAAACATGGACGCGAGTGCACGAGCCAACTTCCTCAAGAAGATGCATGAAGATACAAGGAACACCATCGAGTGCCAAGTACAATGACTCGCGACCAAGCTTAACGCCAACAAGCAACCCATGATGTTCCATGTTGGAGATCTTGTGTGGCTACACCTTCGCAAGGATCGCTTCCCCAATGAACGCAAGTCCAAGCTCCTACCACGAGTGGATGGACCCTTCAAGGTGCTTGCATGCTGCAACAATAATGCATACAAGATCGACATCCCACGCGACAAGTACTCCGTGAGCGACATCTTCAACATCAAAGATCTCTCCTCGTACCATGGTGAAGAGGATTTTGATCCGAGGTCGGATCTTTCCCAAGGGAGGGGAGATGATGCGGAGCATCCCATGATCATCCCCATGGACCTACCATCGTCGCATCAAGAGCCAAGAGGACCCATGACACGAGCACGAGCCAGAGCTCTCGAGAACGAGGTGACTTCTTTCCTTAGTGATATCACATATGATCCACTCGAGACATGGTTACTACCTAAGTCCGATATGCTATGCATGATCAGGTGTCAAGAGGAGCCTCCTGAAGATGCACGTGAAGACGGACAAGCCACCAAGTCCACGGATGAAGAGAACCAACGGAAACGGGCAAGTTCTCCTTCCAGGCCCCGGACATCCGGCCAAGACCCCGGACATCCGGCCCCTGGAGATGCCACCACAGCAGCCGCAGCCCAGCCAGAAAAGCTACAGGGCCCAGACATCCAGACCCGTGCCCCGGACATCCGGCCTCCCCCGAAGCCCCGGAAATCCGGCCCTCTACCCAAAAATCCGGCCTCGTCTATCCAGAGACCGCAGAAGTCTTCACCGCCAGCCCGGACATCCGCCCCCCAACCCGGACATCCGGCCACTCCTGAAGCCCCGGACATCCGGCCCGACGCCTGGACATCCGGCCTCGCCTGTCTGTGAACAGTGAAGGGCCGAAGCCCATGTACCCTCTTGCCCCCCTAGACTATATATACTTCATCCCCTTCCTCTTTCTAGGGTTAGCGTTGTGATAGCTCATTTGTGAGATAGAGCCTCACTCATCCATATCGGATCTACTCCTTGAGAGAGACCGCGGCCCCTCTTCGGAGAAGACCCCCCTTGGATTCAAGACCCCCTCTTGGGTGGCCCCCATCAAGACCTCCTTCTCGGAGAAGAACCGGTTACTTTGTATCGTCCTTTGTTGACCTTGGATCATCGTGTATCTCTTTGTGTTATTGGATCTAGCACATGTGTAATCGAATCTTGTTGGTTTGAGTGATTCTCTCGTGTTTCCCCTCGTGAATCCCCTCGTGTTCTTCGTGTTTCTCTTTGGGATCCGCTCCTTTCGTGAAAGATCGGCCATCTAGGGTTTCACCCTGACTTCACAAGGACCAACTATAAATAAAGAGATGGAAAGGATAGAACCAGTTGCTCATTGAAGACAATGATTTGTTGGACTAGTTCCAGTTGCTGTGACAACTATACGCCTGGTTAGGGAGGCTGAGATTTAACTCAAAAGACCGTGTCTTCACCTTATTCCCCTTGAGCTAAGGACACCCAGTCCTCGCCCAATCACTCTGGTAAGTCTTCAAGGGAGACTTCCAAACCTTCATAGACTTCGTTCACCGGCTATCCACAATGACTCTTGGATGCTCAGAACGCGACGCCTAACCGGCTGGAGGATTCACAGTCCTCAAGTGTAACAAGTCTTCAGATCACACAGATAGGAAGACTTCAGTGATGCCTAACACTCTTTGGCTCTAGGTGTTTAGGGCTTTGTCCTCGCAAGGATTTCTCTCTCAAAGGCTTCGAGGTGGGTTGCTCTCAAATGACAAAAGTCGTGCACTAACTCAGAGCAGCCAACCAATTTATGGTGTAGGGGGTGGGCTATTTATAGCCACTAGGCAACCCGACTTGATTTGTCCGAAATGACCCCGGGTCACTAAGGAACTGACATGTGTTCCAATGGTCAGATTTCAAACACACGTGACAACTTTACTTGGGATACAAGTAAAGCCGACTCATCCACCTCTGGATAAGATTTGCTCTCATTGTCTTCGCTCGGAAACATTGGATTTTGGTTAAGCATCGCTTCAGTCACTCTGACTTTGTTCACTGGGACCCCACTTAACAGTACGGTGGTTCCTATGACTCAACAAAAAAGAAAAGGAAACAATGAAACAGCTAAGTCTTCACGCTCAATAGTCTTCATACATTTTTAGGGGTCATCTCCGGTAGGAAAACCGAATCAATGAGGGACTACTACCTGTGTTATCCTCCAATTCTCACAAACACATTAGTCCCTCAACCAGGTTTGTCGTCAATACTCCAAAACCAACTAGGGGTGGCACTAGATGCACTTACAATCTCCCCCTTTTTGGTGATTGATGACAAACTGGTTGAAGTTTTCAATGGGGATAAAAGTATGTGAAATTGTAAAGGATTTAGGTGTTGTCTTCGTAAGTAGCAGGAAGGCTCCCCCTGAAGATGTGCATATAAGTATTTTTCTTTTGAATGCAAATGCACATGGCAGGTTGTACTTGCGGAGCTCCTCTTCTACTTATGAAGATAATTCATCATGCATGAAAGGATATAACAAAGATAATGACATGCATAATGAGAAATGGACGTCTGCAAAATGACTTCCTGCGGAATTTATCGTCGCACATGCGGAATTTATCATCGCATCACATAGTGTCGAAAAGGTAGCAGACGACCATCAAGTTTAAGTGTTACAACTCAAAACGAACCAAATGTTTCAAAAGCGAGAGTTGTAAGAACTTGGCAAATGTAGCAAAAGTAAAGCAACCACCCATATGGACCCGCTTGAAGACTATCAACTCATATGATTCTCCCCCTTTTGTCAGTAATGACCAAAAATGTTTGAAGACATAGAGCTTCTACTCGTTCCCATGAGGAGTAGGTGAAGCAGCAGGGTCGTCGTTGAGGTTCGGTGGTGCAGAAGAACTTGGTGCAGTATCGACATGCGCTGAAGTTGGAGGTGGTGAAGTAGCGTCATCTTGATCATCTATGACTCTGGAATTCACCGTTGCAGATGAGGAGGAATAGTCAGAATCTTCGAGTGAGGGAGTCCGACGTAAGTGAGCATTCCTTGGAGGAGTTGAGTCAAACTTGAATCTCTCTGTGAAGCCATCATCTTGCAGATCAGCTTCAGCACTAAGCAATGTCAAGCTCTTCCAAGACCTCCGACAGGTTTCATGTGTAACAAAGGCATTCTTGGTGGCAAGATTTCGAATGCGATTGATGTCCACCAAGAGGCTTTGCATCTAACGCTTAAGCCAGTCATGATGCTTATCCTATTTCTGATGTAGAGAGACGAGAAGCTCTCGGTCATTGAGAACACGAGATCGCTTCCGAGGCCTTTGGGCAATGGTGCTTGAGTGGCTTCAGTTTGGGTGCGAGGGGCACGTGTGTTGCTAGCCAAGGGGTAAACACGAGAAACGGCCTGAACTCCTTCAATGGGCTGGGTGAAGCTTTGACGATCAACATTGTGAAGATAAACTGGCTCCTTTGCAGGCTCTGGGTAAATAGCTTCAACAAACAGATCAACCTCTGGCAAGAATACGAGATGATTGCGCGCAGACGGCTGATAGTTGAAGGCAGAGTGAAGCTTGATAAGACGCATTACCCATGGAGCATAGAACTTCAGACCAAAGATGTCGGAGCCAGATGCAGCCAACTGCCTGATGAAGAAGTCTTGAGCATTGAAGTTGATGCCATTGAAGATATAGAAAACCAAAGTCTTCATTGCTCCTTCAAGCTTCGCTGCAGATGAATGTCCTTTGACAGGCCATAGAGTTTTCCTGATGATATGGTAAATGGTGCGGGGTAGATACTCTAGGTCTTCGACAAAGAATTCCATTGGGTATTCAGCGTCGCGTGGCAGAGGCTTCATCATGCTCAGCATTTGGCTCATGTTAGGCTCTGACTTCTGGAAAATGCTCTCCAAAGCATTCTGGTGTTGCTGACAACCTGGTTCATAATATTCGCCAGGCGTGGGCAGGGCTGTAAGCTCAATGATGTCTTGGGCTTTAGCTTCATGATGGACATCGCCCGTCATCCACTCAAGGATCCAAGTCTTCAGATCCCTGTTGTATCCACGAATGTGGAGGGTAGCATAGAATTAAAGCAGAAGTTCTTCATTCCAGTGTTCCTTGGCAGTCACAAAGTTGAGCAGACCCGCATCACGGAAGCAGTCAAGAGCTTCTTCAAGGCAAGGCAATCCAGCAATGGCTTCGCAGTCTAGACGCATATGGGGGAAGATGCGCCCCTGATTGTACAAGATGCAAGAATAGTAGCTGCACTGCTGATAACTCCAAAATTGATCTGAGGAGGTTCTTGGCCTTGTGTAGGGGTTCTTGTCACTGTCAAAGAATGTGTTGTGTGCCTTGAATCCATTCAGATTAAACTATCTTGGTGACATTGAAGTACCTGGAAACCGTGGTAGCCTTGGCTTTGGCTTCTGGACCTGAGGCCTGTGCTCCACATGATAGTCAAATTGAGGTCTGGGAGCAGGCGGAGGAATCAGAATTGGCCAGCGGACGGTAACAAGCTGACCACGATCATATGCTTGCTTGATGGTGTGTGGCCTGGGAAGTGGTACAGGAGCAGAGGCATTGGCTTCAAGTTGCAGATTTGCATCAGGTGCAGCATTAGCTTCAGGTGCAGTGACATCTGGCACCACATTAGCTTCAGGTGCCACATTAGCTTCAGCCATGACAACGTCATTGACTTCAGTGTTGATGTTGGTGGCCGCATCCGTATTGGTAACCGCCACTTCAGGAGCTGGAGGGTCAGACACGTTCTCCTCGAGAACAACTTCAAGGTTGGACGGGGGTGTAGCAACATGTTCTTCTTCTCTTGGTTCTTCTTCTTGGTCATCGGCTGATGCAGCCGGAATATCTTTAGCCGTTTTGGCTTCAGATTCAGGGATGTTCGCAGTAGGAGCGGCTTCAGGAAAGACTTCGCGTGAAACGGATTGGCGCTCTTCTCCTTCTGGAACACTTGATAAAGTGACCTGTGGCCTTGGTCCTTTGCGAAGCCTGCGAAACGCTGGCAACGCCTGTGGAGATGGAGTTGGTTGGGCCTCAAGGTCTTCATTGTCAATCACCGGAGTGGTGACCTGGGTTGGGGGAGTAACTGGTGTTTCTTCATCACGAGGGGATTCTTGAGGGTGATCAGCCCATGAGTCATCCTGAGCAATTGGTGTCAATGGACGACCAATGTTGATGAGTTCGCTGTTCATGAGAACAGGTGATGATACCAAACTGTGCTCGATCTGAGGAAGGACTTCATCATCTTCAACATTGTCTTGATGACCAATGTCTTCAGCTGCGGTGGGGTCAACAGCTGGAATGTCTTCAACTACTGGAGCCTCTGTGGAAGCAGGCTCATGAATGATGAATTGCGCTCATGATGTTCAGACACAGGACGAGCCACTGAGATTGGCTCGACAACAAGGGGCTCTATGGGAGCAGCCCGGTCTCTCTTCTTTGTCTTTCGCTTCTTGATCGGTGGAGCATCATCAGTGGTGGCTTTGGACTTGCGCTTTCTGGCTTCGGCTTCAGCTGCTCTAGTTTTTTGGTACTCTGAAGCCACTGTGGGGACCTTAGGCTTCGAGCCTGTCATACTGTCTGGGAAGACAATGCGAGGTTCTTCCTGCCTTGATGCTTTTGGTTGGGCCATAGCAGGCTTCTTCTTCTTCTTGGCAGCCATTCTAGGGTCGATGCCTGGTCGCCCCAAAGCCTTGCGCTTTTCAGCTTCATTGTAGCCTTGAACACATTTGGCAGCAAGATTCTTCATGCGCTCACGATAACCTTTTGCTTCTTCTCGTTTCCTGTGGAATGCCTCCTTGAGCTCATGCATCATGACCTTGAAGTTTTGAATGTCTTCAACATCGAGCTTGGCCATGTGCTTCTTGAACTGAGCCTTTTCATAATCAATCTTGTGCTTCAGCTCAACAATCTTCTGTGCAAGAGCCAACTCAGGAGCAATGGCTCCATGGAAAGAGACGCTGAGGCCAATTGGGAGTTGAAGGTCATCAAAACTGAGATCTGGGCTGTCAAACCACTCATCAATAAACTTGTACAAGATTTCCACATCAAAGAGGGGAAGATCATTGAAGATTTCCGCCTCTTGCTTACTCTTTATCAATTGCTCAAGAGCATCATCGCCAAGATCGTCGTCGCTAGACAGATCAATGGCGTCATTCTCGTTTCTCAAAACAGCAGCAGGGGTCAATGCTTGACCTGTTGGTTGCATGGGCTTCTTCAACTTGTCAGACTTGGAGATGCGAGAGAGATCTTCAGACTGCACACTGGCTTCAGGAGGTGCAGTGGCCAAAGGCTTCGCCTGTGAGACCTTTGGTGCGGAGGAGGGCTTTGAAGCCTTTGGTTTCTTTTGCTTCACTGGCTTCAGTGGTGCAGGCGCTTCGTCAGATTCAGCGTCATCTACAGAGTGATCCATAGCTGCCCCTTGAACCTGAATTTGAGTGATGAGACCTTCTAAGTTGTAGAAGGGCCCAACAAGATTGGGGTCAGCTTCGCGTGTGCCATCGACACGTGGCACAGAGGGGCCTGGGTTGAAGTCTAATCCCAAAGACTTCTTATTTTCCTTGGCCGAGTTCTTTACAAACTGATAGTTGCGCTTGAACAGATTGTCTTCTCGACACCATAGCAATGACGATGGGTCGGCATCAGTAGGTTGTGGCCCTCAGACCATGCAAGGGTAAAATCCTTGAGCAATGGCTTTAGTTCTGGTCTTGGGTTGAAGGTTTTTATGGAGAATATCTCCCCAAGGACGCGTGATAGCATTCTATTCAGCATACTCCTTGGTGACGAATCTGTACTTGAACCATTGCTCGGCCCAGTATCTTCGAATCCATTGGATTCGTGTCTTGCGCTGACCATAGCTTTCTTTGGGGTCAATTTTGTATAGTTCATAGAGATCTTCGGGGAGGTCCATTGATGTACCCCCACGGCGTTGTCTGCCACCCTTCCTTGCTGATTTCTCTGTTGCCATGAAGTTTAGACTGAAAGGCTTCAACAGTGTCAAAGTCTTCTGTCTGCTAGTCAGACAGGAACTGGCTTCAGGAGAATTTATGTGATGTTGTAAGAACTCTGCAAATGAATGCAGACTATGAGAACCAAGGGATTCTCCCACGGACATGTACCTGTGACAGCATTAGAGATGCGAGGGAAGGGGAAGAGGTCATATGCATTCTTAGAAGATTTTGAAGATAAATCAGTTTAGAAGACATTGACCTCATAGTGCGAAGACATTCACTCATATGTAGAGAGTTGGTTCCAGATTTGTACGAATCCACGAATAAGTACAAGTGAGGAATCTAACTACTTTGTGAAGCATAAGTGAACATACTAGGCATGCTATGAGATGCAGAACAGGATAGATCCAACTTTGTAGCAACAGAAACCACTTGTGGTTGAAAAGGATGAATCTATCGGATCAAAAAGACTGTAAAAAGAGTTTTTGTTTACCACTCGAGGAACTGCTAGACGGAGTAGGAGATGAGGCCGAGCAGTTCGATCTTCCGTGCCCTAACTTGGTGACGAAGGACACCTACGATGACGGTAGAGAAGACGATGTCCGTGGCCGGCGTGATGACGACGTCGGTGAGGTCGCGGCAGCCAAGCGCTTCGTCGCCGGCGTCGTCGAGGGCTAGCGGTGGCGCTAGGGTTTGTGCGAGGAAGAGAAGTGGAAGAAGAGATAATGACTGGGGTGTGGTGAGTATTTATAAGGACAGGGACGGTGCAGCGTTATTACGCAGGTGCCCCTGGCGGTTCACATCTGAAGGACACGTGGCGATCATGCAACTTATTGGAGGTTGTTCCATGTTCCCACATACGCCTGGGTTGTCGGGTGGTCGTTCCCGCTTCTCCGGGTTTCAGGCAAAAAGGATTGAGCATTTAAAACAGATTTGATGTTTGTCTCTGTATCTTCTGCTGACAAGGACGCAGCGAAGACATTTGATAGTTTCAATAGAATGCATATGATTTGGATAGATAGATTTGAGACGGGAGCATAGAAAGGTTAGGGTCCGATCACATTCACTTAGTTCAAAAGATTCAACGAGAAGACATAGCTATAAGTGAATGTTGTAGAGGACAGAACGCAATCATATGAGTATATCTGAATAAGACCAAATCAATATAGTGAAGATAACGCTAACAGAAAATACTCCAAATGCGAAGACTTCACAAATGTAACGCCAACAGAAAATACTCCAAACAAAGGTTTGGTGGTGGAGTTACCCACCGTATGCGAAGTATTAGACCCAGACACGACGCACAATTATTGTGGCGCTCCGAAGTCAAATTCCGTGATAATGTATTCACACTTAGAGTGTAAGTCTTCATTAGTTGAAGATATACGTTGCTTCGTGTGTTGCACATCTAAGACATCAACATGCATAAGTGTTAGGATGTGTGCATGATCACATGACATTTGAGGATTCCAAGATATTTAGCTCACATTGCAACTTGCAAAACCTTTTCTCATCCAAGGGCTTTGTGAAGATATCTGCCAGTTGATCTTCAGTGTTGACGTGAATGATATCAATATCTTCCTTCATGACATGATCTCTGAGAAAGTGATGACGGATCTGAATGTGCTTTGTCTTCGAGTGCTGAACTGGGTTGTTGGCGATCTTGATGGCGCTTTCATTGTCGCAGTAGAGTGGCACTTGCTTCAGATGAATGCCATAGTCTTTGAGTGTTTGCTTCATCCATAGAAGCTGAGCGCAGCAAGATCCAACAACAATGTATTCAGATTCAGCAGTGGAGAGAGATACATAGTTCTACTTCTTTGAAGACCAACACACAAGTGATCGTCCCAGAAAGTGACATGTGCCTGATGTAGACTTGCGATCCACTTTCTCACCAGCATAATCAACATCCAAGAATCCAATTAGATCAAACTCTGAGCCCTTTGGATACTGAAAGTGCAACTATCCCTGGGTGGTTTTGGTAATTCCTAACAACATATAGCTCATTGAGCTAACATTATTCCAAGATTAATATTTTAGGAATAGCTCAATGAATGGCATGGCATGGATGAGGAAAGTGGATCCCTCAAAATTCTAAGGACAAAAAGTTTGGCTCAAGCTTGAAGCTCAAGACTCTACATTTTATATTTTAGTGATCCAAGATCACATTGAGTCTATAGGAAAAGCCAATACTATCAAGGAGGGATGAGGTGTTGCTTAATGGCTTGCTTGCTCAAAATGCTTAGTGATATGCTCCAAAACCCTCAACTACCTTCCCACATCCACATATGACCTAAACCAAAAGTCAAACTCGGCCCCACCGATTCTTTCTATCCGGCGCCACCGAGTTTCAAATGTCATAGCCACTGCCACAAACCCTAGGCAAATCGGTCTCACCGATAGGGATCTTGGTCTCACCGAGATGGGATTGTAATCTCTCTGTTTCCCTTTGTAACGTTTTGGTCTTACCGAGATGAGCGATCGGTCCCACCGAGATTGCAATGTAAACTCTCTGTTTCCCTTTTGTAACACTTCGGTCTCACCGAGATGAGCGAATCGGTCCCACCGAGTTTACCTGACCAACTCTCTGGTTAGCTTATTACCAAAATCGGTCCTACCGAGTTTGTGTAATCGGTCACACCGAGATTACGTTATGCCCTAACCCTAACCATATCGGTCCTACCGAGTTGCATCTCAGTCCCACCGAAAATCCTAACGGTCACTAGGTTTGCTGAATCGGTCCGACCGAGTTTAACCATTCGGTCCCACCGAGTTTGGCAAATTGTGTGTAATGGTTAGATTTTGTGTGGAGGCTATATATACCCCTCCACCCACTCTTCATTCGTGGAGAGAGCCATCAAAACATACCTACACTTCCAATACACATTTTCTGAGAGAGAACCACCTACACTTGTGTTGAGGTCAAGATATTCCATTCCAACCATATGAATCTTGATCTCTAGCCTTCCCCAAGTTGCTTTCCACTCAAATCTTCTTTCCACCAAATCCAAATCCCGTGAGAGAGAGTTGAGTGTTGGGGAGACTATCATTTGAAGCACAAGAGCAAGGAGTTCATCATCAACACACCATTTGTTACTTCTTGGAGAGTGGTGCCTCCTAGATTGGCTAGGTGTCACTTGGGAGCCTCCGACAAGATTGTGGAGTTGAACCAAGGAGTTTGTAAGGACAAGGAGATCGCCTACTTCGTGAAGATCTACCGCTAGTGAGGCAAGTCCTTCGTGGGCGACGACCGTGATGGAATAGACAAGGTTGCTTCTTTGTGGACCCTTCGTGGGTGGAGCCCTCCGTGGACTCGCGCAACCGTTACCCTCCGTGGGTTGAAGTCTCCATCAACGTGGATGTACGATAGCACCACCTATCGGAACCACGACAAAAACATCCGTGTCTCCAATTGCGTTTGAATCCTCCAAACCCTTCCCGTTACATTCTTGCAAGTTGCATGCTTTACTTTTCGCTGCTCATATACTCTTTTGCATGCTTGCTTGAATTGTGTGGAGATTGCTTGACTTGTACTAAGATAGCTAAAATCTGCCAAGAACTAAAATTGGGAAAAGGCTAGATTTTTATTTGGTCAAGTAGTCTAATCACCCCCCTCTAGACATACTTTCGATCCTACAGATACCATAATCCTAGTGTTGGGGTGTAAGCCAAATATCGAAGAATTCGCTTCACAGCTAAGTGATGTGATTCCTTTGGTGCCGCTTGGAATCGGGCACACATGCAAACACTAAGCATGATATCTGGCCTAGATGCACATAAATAAAGTAAAGAACCAATCATGGAGCGGTATACCTTTTGATCGAACTCTTTACCATTGGTGTCAGAATCCAGATGACTCTTGGTAGGCATTGGCGTCGTATAACCTCTGCAGTCTTGCATTCCAAACTTCTTTAGGCAATCTTTGAGGTATTTCTCTTGAGATATGAAGATGCCATTTCGTTGCTGCCGTATTTGAAGACCAAGGAAGAACTTCAGCTCACCCATCATGGACATCTGATATTGCTCTTGCATCATGTATCCAAACTTATCACTGTATTTCTGATTAGTGCAGCCGAAGATAATGTCATATATTTGGCACACAAACCGTTCACCATCATATGTCTTCGTGAAGAGTGTGGGATCCAGGGAACCAGGTTTGAAGCCTTTTCTCTTCAGGAAGTCTTTGAGTGTGTCATACCAAGCACGAGGGGCTTGTTTGAGGCCTTACAATGCCTTGTTGAGCTTGTAAACCATGACAGGATGTTTTGGATCTTCAAAACTAGGCGGTTGTGCAACATACACTTCTTCTTCAATCTTGCCATTGAGAAAGGCGCTCTTCACATCCATTTGATACAGAAGGATGTTATGATGATTTGCATAGGATAGCAGTATGCGTATAGCTTCAAGCCTAGCCACAGGAGCAAATGTTTCACCGAAGTCAATTCCTTCAACTTGAGTGTATCCTTGAGCAACGAGACGAGCCTTGTTTCTGACAACTTGACCATGCTCATCTTGCTTGTTGCGATATATCCATTTAGTGCCTATGATATTGTGTTTACGAGGATCAAGACGCTTGACCAGTTCCCATACGTTATTCAACTCGAACTGTTGAAGCTCTTCTTGCATAGCTTGAATCCATTTAGGTTCCATGAAGGCTTCATCAACTTTCTTGGGTTCAGATATTGAGACGAATGCAAAATGCCCACAAAAATTTGCTAATTGTGTTGCCCTTGAACGAGTGAGTGGACCAGGTGCATTGATGCTATAAATTATCTGCTCAATCTTTACTTCATTTGCAACACGAGGATGAACTGGACGAAGATTTTTCTCTTCCTGATCATTGTCATCATTTGAAGGATTGTCTTCAAGTTGATTAGGTGCAGAGATGATAAGTTCCTCTTCAGGTTGTACTTCAGACGGTATGATTTCTCCAGTTCCCATAAGCTTGATGGATTCACTGGGTGGAATTTCATCTAGCACATTTGGCAGGTGCTCTCTTTGCAAGCCGTTAGTCTCATCAAACCGCACATCCACAGTTTCAACCACTTTATAGTGAAAGAGGTTGAAGACTCTGTAGGAGTGCGAATCGTTTCCGTAACCAAGCATAAAACCTTCATGTGCTTTCGGTGCAAATTTTGAAGTGTGATGTGGATCCTTGATCCAGCACCTAGCACCAAATACTCTGAAATAACTCACATTTGTCTTCTTACCAGTGAGGAGTTCATAGGATGTTTTCTTCAGAAGCTTGTGAAGATAAACACGGTTGATGACATGGCATGTAATATCAATAGCTTCAGGCCAGAACTTTCTTGGTGTCTTGTATTCATCGAGCATCGTCCGAGCCATCTCAATTAGTGTTCTGTTCTTGCGTTCCACGATGCCATTCTGCTGCGGCGTGTACGGAGCTGAGAACTCATGAGTGATGCCCAATGTATCGAGATAAGTGTCGAGGCTGGTGTTCTTGAATTCAGTGCCATTGTCACTTCTGATGTGCTTGATCTTGACGCCATAGTTGTTCATGCCTCGATTGGCGAAGCGTCTGAAGACATCCTGCACTTTAGTCTTGTAGAGGATTATATGCACCCATGTGTATCTTGAATAATCATCAACAATGACGAAGCCATAGAGACAAGTAGTAGTAAGGGTAGAGTAGTGAGTAGGGACGAAGAGGTCCATGTGCAGCAGTTCGAAGGGTTGAGTCGTTGTCATGATTGTCTTCGAGGGATGCTTGGCCCTCGTCATCTTTCCAGCTTCGCAGGCACTGCATAAGTGACACTTCTTGAACTTGAAGCCCTCGATGCCTATGACGTGCTTCTTCTTTGCAAAAGTATGCAAGTTCCTCATGCCAGCATGCCCTAGCCTCCGATGCCAGAGCCAGCATTCTGAAGCTTTTGCAAGAAGACATATGGCAAGCTGTGGTCCTGCTGAGAAATCTACCATGTACAAATCATCTTTCCGATACCCTTCAAAGACCAGAGACTTGTCAGATTCCATTAGAACAAGGCAACGATATTTTCCAAATATCACAATCATGTTCAAATCGCAAAGCATTGAGACAGACATTAAGTTGAAACCAAGGGATTCAACAAGCATCACTTTATCCATGTGCTGATCCTTTGAGATTGCAACTCTACCTAGACCCAATACCTTGCTTTTACCAGTATTAGCAAATGTGATGTGACTTTTGTCAGATGGATGTAGGGTTGAGTCCATGAGAAGACTTCGTTTGCCAGTCATGTGATTAGTACATCCACTGTCAATAATCCATTCTGAAGCAGCTGGTGTCATACCCTACAGTGCAGTTAGGGGGATAAGCTTCACGAAGAGCATTGTGAAGCATAAACATTTGACGAGCAAGAGGATTATTAAAGCTTAGATCGAGGTTATGACTGATAGGACAAGTAGCAAACGACTCAGGAACAAAATACATAATAAGACCATTTGGGCATTTGATCTTGCGCCCTACAAGATGTTCTAGGTCCCCAGCAATAGCTTCAGACACATCTGATTTTTGGCTGGAGATCTTTCCCTACAAAAGAGAGTTAAGTTTTCTTAGCCACCCACATCTTCAAGGGTGGCTTCGAAGCAATGAGTCTAAGTGCAGCATCTGAGAACTTTGGCTTTGGAGCCCTAGCAAATAGTCTTGCAGGTGGAGAATAGTACTCATAAGAATAAGCAGAGTAGTTCTGGGTCTTATGAACATGGCAGTTTGATGAAACACACTCATATTCATAGGCATGAGTATGGTTTCCCTGCAAAACATTTGTGTTAGTGCGACTGAGGTGAGTCCTCTGTCTGTATGAAGCCTTTGGACCAAATGAAGCCTGTGGCCTAGGGTTTGTCTTCTTCCCTTGTGGTGTCATGATGACATTCATATGAAGATTCTCCAGACACATTTTCGGCACCCAGACTTTCTTCATAGGTGGCCCATTCCTACAGTTAGTACCAATATAGCTGGAAAACACTTCACCATTCTGATTCTTAAACAGTTTATAGTTTGCATCAAAGGATTCATCAATGATGATGGGTTTAGCACAAGTGAAGCCAGATAGGGTGGATGGATCCACTGAAGGTTCCTTTGCAGCAACCCATGTGGTTTTGGGGTACTGCCCAGGTTTCCAGTAAGAGCCATCAACATTCATTTTCCTTTCGAACCCAACACCCTCTTTCCTAGGGTTTCAGTTCAGAATCTGCCTTTTGAGGACATCACATAGTGTCTGATGCCCTTTGAGACTTTTGTACATCCCTGTTTCAAGCAATGTCTTCAACCTAGCATTTTCATCAGCAATAGCAGTGGCATCCTCAGCAGAGGGGTTAGTTACCACATCAACAGTTGAAGATATTGCAACAGTAGCAGCAGTAGAACATCCAACAACAGAAGTAGAGTTATCACGCTCAAGGCATTTAAGACATGGTGGTTCAAATCCTCCCTAAGCGGGACTGATCTGTTTGGCGCGAAGTGACTCATTTTCCTTTTGAAGATCTTCACGAGCCGCTCTCAATTTCTCAAGTTCTTGCTTCCTTTGAAGATAATCGTAGGAAATCTTTTCATGAGTTGTTGAGAGCGTTTCATGACGACTTTCAAGTTCCTCATACTTAACATGAAGATTTTTGATGTCTTCAATTAAGGACTGAGATTGAGTCATTTCAGCGTCCAACAGGTCATCACTTTTGTCTAACAGTTTTTGAATATGTTCCATAGCCTTCTGTTGTTCAGTTGTAATTTTAGCAAGTGTTTTGTAGCTGGGTTTGGAATTACAATCAAAGTCATCTTCACTGGATGTTTGATAGTGAGTATTGCGTGAGTTTACCTTGGCACCATGTGGCATGAAGCAATAGGTGGGAGCGGAGTTGTCCTTGTCATTAGCATTGGCGTCGGTGACAAAGTCATTGTCTTCAGTGTTGAAGATGGACTTGGCAACATAGGCTATAGCCAGACTTGCAACGCCAGAATCGGACTCCTCCTCAGACTCCACCTCTGCCTCCTCAGAAGCAGACTCCTCCTCTAAATCCATTTCCTTGCCAACAAACGCACGTGCCTTGACAAATGAGCTCTTCTTGTGTGATGAAGACTTTGAGGAAGACTTGGAAGAAGACTTTGAGTATTTCTTCTTCTTCTTGTCGTCAGAATCATATTCTTTGCTCTTCTTCTTCTTCTTGTTCTCATTGTCCCACTACAGACACTCAGAGATGTAGTGACCAGGTTTCTTGCACTTGTGGCATGTTCTCTTCTTGTAGTCATGAGCAGAAGCTTCACCATTCCTTGAGCTGGATCATGAAGAATTTCTGAAGCCTTTCTTCTTGGTGAATTTTTGGAACTTCTTCACAAGCATAGCAAGCTCCTTTCCAATGTCTTCAGGATCATCAGAACTGCAGTCAGATTCTTCTTCAGATGAGGAAACGGCTTTTGCCTTCAAGGCACGAGTTCGGCCATAGTTGGGACCGTAGATATCTCTTTTTTCAGAAAGCTAAAACTCATGTGTGTTGAGCCTTTCAAGTATGTCAGACGGATCGAGTATCTTGAAGTCAGGGCGTTCTTGAATCATCAGGGCTAGGGTGTCAAATGAGCTGTCAAGTGATCTCAGGAGTGTCTTGATGATTTCATGCTTGGTTATCTCAGTAGCGACGAGAGCTTGGAGCTCATTTGTGATGTCAGTGAGGCAATCAAACGTAAGCTGAACATTCTCATTGTCGTTTCTCTTGAAGTGGCTGAAGAGGTTGCGAAGGACACTGATCCTTTGATCTCTCTGGGTTGAGACGCCTTCGTTGACCTTGGAGAGCCAGTCCCAGACTAGCTTAGATGTTTCCAAAGCACTCACATGGCCATACTGCCCTTTGGTCAGATGACCACAGATGATGTTCTTGGCAGTGGAATCCAGTTGAACGAACTTCTTGACATCAGCAGCGGTGACACCTTCACCAGCCTTGGGGATGCCATTCTTGATGACATACCAGAGGTCGACATCAATGGCTTCAAGATGCATGCGCATCTTATTCTTCCAGTAGGGATATTCAGTTCCATCGAAGACGGGGCACGCATCGGAGACTTTCATTATCCCTACAGTCGACATAGCTAAAACTCCAGGTGGTTAAACCGAATCACACAGAACAAGGGATTACCTTGCTCTAATACCAATTGAAAGTGCTAGTGATCGACTAGAGGGGGGGGGGGGGGAATAGGCGATTTTTATGAAAGTCTTCAAAACATAGAAGTTTCAAAGACAATCGATAGAAATGAACCTATTAACATGCAGCGGAAGGTAGACTACACTAGGCAAGCCATAGTCAAGTATTCAATGAAGTCAAAGCACAAAGACTAATAGCAGTTAGGCATTATGGATCAGGATGGAAGACAGTATGAAGCCAATCAGAACAAGCAGTCACACAGTGAAGACAAATAGATAATGCAAATAGGCACTGACTTCACAAGGACCAACTGTAAATAAAGAGATGGAAAGGATAGAACCAGTTGCTCGTTGAAGACAATGATTTGTTGGACCAGTTCCAGTTGCTGTGACAAATGTACATCTGGTTAAGGAGGCTGAGATTTAACTCAAAAGACCGTGTCTTCACCTTATTCCCCTTGAGCTAAGGACACCCAGTCCTCGCCCAATCACCCTAGTAAGTCTTCAAGGGAGACTTCCAAACCTTCACAGACTTCGTTCATTGGCGATCCACAATGACTCTTGGATGCTCAGAACGCGACGCCTAACCGGCTGGAGGATTCACAGTCCTCAGGTGTAACAAGTCTTCAGATCACACAGACAAGAAGACTTCAGTGATGCCTAACACTCTTTGGCTTTGGGTGTTTAGGGCTTTGTCCTCGCAAGGATTTCTCTCTCAAAGGCTTCGAGGTGGGTTGCTCTCAAACAACAAAATTCGTGCACTAACTCATAGCAGCCAACCAATTTATGGTGTAGGGGGTGGGCTATTTATAGCCACTAGGCAACCCGACCTGATTTGTCCGAAATGACCCTGGGTCACTAAGGAACTTCCAATGGTCAGATTTCAAACACACGCGACAACTTTACTTGGGCTACAAGTAAAGCTGACTCATCCACCTCTGGATAAGATTTGCTCTCATTGTCTTCGCTCGAAAACATAGGATTTTGGTTAAGCATCGCTTCAGTCACTCTGACTTTGTTCACTGGGACCCCACTTAACAGTACGGTGGTTCCTATGACTCAACAAAAAAGAAAAGGAAACGACGAAACAGCTAAGTCTTCATGCTCCATAGTCTTCATACATTTTTAGGGGTCATCTCCGGTAGGAAAACCGAATCAATGAGGGACTACTACCTGTGTTATCCTGCAATTCTCACAAACACATTAGTCCCTCAACCAGGTTTGTCGTCAATACTCCAAAACCAACTAGGGGTGGCACTAGATGCACTTACACCGACCCATATAGATCCGTTTGAAGACTATCAACTCATATGCTTCTCCCCCTTTTGTCAGGAATGACCAAAAAGGAGTGAAGACATAGAGTGCCTAAGCATTCCCGGGAGGTGTTGGTGAAGTTGTTGGGGCAGCCAGGTCGACATTGGAGTTGGGCGATGCAGAAGGGGGTGATGCAGAATCGTGATGCAGTGAAGCCATAGCTGGTGAAGTGGCATCGTCCTCCTCATCAATGACTCGAGCAACAACAGTTGGAGCCGAGGATGAGTAATCAGGATCTTCAATGGACGGTGTAGGACACCAACTTGCTGATTGTGGAGGCCTCGCGTCAAACTTGAATCTTTCAATGAAGCCATCTGTAGTGAGTTCATCTCCAGAGCATAGTAGAGTGAGGCTCTTCCAGGCACACTGACAGGCTTCTTGAGCAACAAAATAATTCTTAGTGGAGAGGTTGCGAATGCGATTGACATCCACAAGAAGACTTTGCATCTGACGCTTCATCCAGTCATGATGCCTATCCTGCCTCTAATGAAGAGAAACTATAATCTCTCGGTCATTGAGCACACGAGCATGCTTCTAAGGCCTTTGGGCTACTGTGCTGGCTGTAGCATCAGTGGGAGCACGATGCGGCAGCCAAAGCTGACCGTCGAGAGGACCAGCAGCAGTAGGTGGATTTGGCACATGAATGGCTTCAAGTGGTGCCGAGAAGCTTTGAAAAACAACATTGTCGTCATGAACTGGTTCCTTGACATGCTCTGGATAGATGGCTTCATGAGACATATCAACTTCAGGCAGGAAGACAACATGATTGCGTGCTGAAGCTTGATAGTTGATGGCGGAATGAAGCCTAATCATCCGCATAATCCATTATGCATAGAATTTTAGGCCAAAGAGATCAATGCCTGAAGCTGCCAACTGACGGATGAAGAAATCTTGAGTGTTGAAGCGGATGCCATTGAGAGTGTAGAAGACCAATGTCTTCATGGTGCCCTCAAGCTTGGCATGAGGAGAGTGCCCTTTGATTTGCCAAAGAGTATGCCTCAGAATATGGTATATGGTGCGATACAGGTACTCGAGGTCATTTACAAAGAAGTCTTTGGGTACTCAGCTTCTACTGGCAATGGCTTCATCATGCTCAGCATTTGACTCATGTTGGGCTCTGGCTTCTGGAAGATGCTTTCAAGTTCCTATTCATACCGCTGACAACCTGGCTCAGAGAGATCACCAGGAGTGGGCAGGGAAGTAAGCTCAATGATGTCTTGAGCTTTGGCTTCATGATGTACATCACCTGACATCCACTCAAGGATCCATGTCTTCGGATCCCTGTTGTAACCTGAGATATGAAGGGTGGCATAAAATTGAAGCAAGAGCTCTTCATTCTAGTACTCCTTGTCAACAACAAAAGGGAGAAGGCCAACTTCGCGAAAGCAATCAAGGGCTTCTTCAAGGCACGACAGTCCAGCAATGGCATCATAACACAGGCGCTTGTGAGGGAAGATTCAGTCCTGGTTGTAAAAGATGCATGAGTAATAGCTTCTTGTCAAATAATGTGTCGTGCTCTCTGAAGCTTAAGAGACTGAATGAGCCCTGAGTGGTGACAACACTAGGAAGCCTTGGCATTCTTGGCTTTGGCTTCTGCGTCTGAGGCCTTTGCTCGATATGGTAGTCATATTGGGGACCAGGAGCTATAGGAGGTGTCATAATAGGCCATCTGACACTGATGAGCTCACCTTCATGATTGAAGGCCCTTGCCATAGTGTGAGGTACAGGTGGAGCAGCAGCCACATTCAAGGTGGATGGCTGAATGTCTTCTATGGCATCGAGGGCTTCAGGCTGCGCACTGTCTTCAGCCATGATGATGTCATTGGCTTCAGTATGAGTGGCAGCAACATCATTATCCTTAGTGGCTCCGAGAGCTTCAATTACTGGGGGGGGGTCAGGCACAATCACATCGGAAATCACACTTGGTTCAGTAGGGGGAATAACAACTTGTTCTTATTCTTCTCTTTCCTCGACTGATGCAGCCGGAATATCTTCAGCCTCTTTGGCTTCAGACTCTTGAGCAGTTTTTGAGGGGATGGCTTCAGGGAACACTTGATGTGCTACTGAGCTTGTGGCATGCACATCCTCTTCAGGAATGCTGGACATGGAGACCGTTGGCCTTGGGCCTCGGCGAAGCCTTCGGAAAGAGGGCGATGCCTGTGGTGAGGGAGTGGTCTTCTCCATGTCTTCGGGGGTTTCTTGGGGAGTCTCAAGCACTAGAGTAGTGACTTGATCTGGTGGAGTGCGCGGAATGACTTCATGTAGAGGGGAGTTGGGGTGTTGCTCATCCCAGAAATCATCTTGAGTGATTGGTGTCGTGGGACTGCCAATACTAATCTGTTCACTGCTCGAGGGAGCAGGCGAAGATACCTGTTTCTGAGTAAGCTGGTGAACTTGAGGAAGGACGTCATCATAATCAACATTGTCTTCTCGACCAATGTCTTCAGCTGCGATGGTGTTAGCAACTGGGATCTCTTCAGATTCATGGGCCTCTGTGGACAACAAGACGACGTTCGTGGTTGGAGGAGGCTGGAAGAGCGACTGAAATGGGCTCAACTAGCAGCGGCTCTTCAGGACCAGATGAGGCAGTTGGTGCTTGGGCCCTTCTTGAAGCCTTTGAAGGCTTTGTCTTTAGCCTTTTCTGAGATGGGGCGGCATCAGAGGCTTCTTGATGCTTGCGCTTCTTGGCTTCAGCCTCTGCCTGTTTTGTCTTATTCCTTTTGGAAGTAGTTGATGGAACCTTAGGCTTTGAGCCAGTCATGCTGGTAGGGAAGACAATGCTTGGCCTTTCCTGCCTTGGAGCCTCCGCTTCAGCTTGTGTTGGCTTATTATTCTTAGCAGCCAACTTGGGGTCAATGCCTGGACGCCCAAGTGCTTTTCTCTTCAAGGCTTCATTGTGAGCCTGAACACATTTCTCAGAATAATATTTGAGTTGCGAGAGCCCTTGGCTTCATCAGGATGCTTATGGAACTCAGCCTTGAGATCTGCCATCATCTTGTTGAAGTTCTGCACATCAGTGACACTGAGCTTGTCCATGTGCTTCTTGAAGACAACATTTTCATGGTCAATCTTGTTCTTCTGCTCAATGACCTTTTGAGAAATCGCAAGCTCTTTTGCAATGCAGCCTTGGAATGTCACATTGATGCCAATGGGAACCTGCATATCATCAATGGTAAGAGAAGTGTCTTCAAACCATTCATCAATAAAATTGTTCAGAATATCAGCATCAAACACAGGCAAATCCTTGAAGATTTCAGCCTCCTGTTTGTTCTTTATCAGAAGCTCAAGGGCATCATCAGGGAGATCTTCATCACTGGATAGATCTATTATATCTTCATCATGGCGCAATATGCTTGCTGGAGTAAGGCCTTGCCCTGAGATCTTCTTAGTCTTCATAGAAGTACGAGACAAGTATTTAGACTGCACACTGGATTCAGGAGGTGCAGATTTCAATGGCTTCACTCTTGAAGCTTTTGGAGCAGCAGAAAACTTTGAAGCCTTTGACTTCTTCACTGGCTTCGGGGGCTATAGAGCTGCAGTTTGTTCCTCATCCTCAGCAGCATCTTCAGTGATGGCCCTGTGTGCTGCACAATGTGCCAGAAATGAGTCGAAGTCATCGAATAGGCCAATGAGATTTGGTTCGGCCTCACGACTCCCATCGGGCCCTGGTGCAGTTGGACCTGGGTTGAAGTCAATCCTAAAGTCCTTGTTTTCAATTGCTGAAGCTTTAGCAAATTGGAGATTGGCTTCAGACAGATCATCCTCATGACACCATCGAAGACTGGATGGGTCGGCATTCTCAGGCATTGGTCCTCTGACCATGCAACAAAAGAAACCTCTCTCAATGGCTTCAGCTTTGGTCCCAGGGTGAAGTTTTCTATATACAGTATCAGCCCAGGGTGGCCTAACAACATTCTTATCCGCGTACTCTGGAGTTACAAAGTGGTACAGAAACCACTGCTCCGCCCAATATCTTCGAATCCATTGGACTCGAGATTTTCGCTCACCATAGTTCTCTTCAAGATCAGACTTGTACAATTCATAGAGATCTGGTGGCAGGTCTTTTGCAGTATTATCACGACGCTGTCTGCCGCCTTTCTTTGCAGGTTTGCCACTGGCCATTGGCTTCACAAAGCTGATTGGCTTCACAAAAGTGAAAGGCTTCGCTCTGCTAGCCAGACAAAGAACTGGCTTCAGGAGATTCAATATGATGCTGTAAGAATTCTACAAATGAATTCATACTATGAGAACCAAGAGACTCTCCCACAGACATGTACCTGTGATAGAATTAGAGATGTGAGGGAAGGGGAAGAGGTCATATGCATTCTCAGAGGATTTTGAAGATAAACATGTTTGAAGACATTGACCTCATAGTGCGAAGACATTCCCTTATTGATATGAGTTGGTTCCAGATTTGTACGAATCCATGAAGAAGTACAAGTGAGGAATCTAACTAGTTGTGAAGCATAAGTGAAAGTACTTGCAAGTTATGAGATGCATAGCATGGAAGATCCAGATTTGGAAGTGAAGAAACAACTTTCTGAAGATATAGAAAGCTTTAACGGATCAAACATGCAGTAAAAATAGACTTTTAATTACCGCTCAAGAACATATGCGAACTTCTAAACGAGTCGTGGATGGAGGCCGAGCAGTCCAATCTCCCACGCCCTAACTTGGTGGCGGAAGATACCTACAACGGCGGCGGGAGGAAGATGTCCGCGTCCGGTGTGACGACGACGACGGAGAAGTCACGGCAGCGAAGCGCTTCGTCTCCGGTGACGACGGAAGCTAGCGATGTCGCTAGGGTTTGAGCGAGACAATGAGGGGAGTAAGTTCTATGACCGCAGGGGGCTGGGTATTTGTAAGGAAGGGGGCGACATAGTGTAATTACTCAACTACCCCTGGCGGTTCACATCTAAGCTACACGTGGCATGCATGCAACAACTTAAATGTTGTGCCATGACCCCATGTGTGCCCGGTTTGTCGGGTAGACGTTCCGACTTCTCCGGATTCAGGCAAATAGATAAGGATATTAAAAGCATTTTAAATGTTTGTCTCTTAATCTTCGACTGACAAGGACACAGTGAAGACAATCGACACGTGTCAATAGAATGCATAGGAAGATTAGAGAGAGTAGGAGAGATAAGCATAGATGCGGTTAGGGTCCGATCACATTCACTTGTTAAACTGTATATTGTTAGGATAAGGAGGTTGTTAGTATCTAGGGTTTTGTGTATATCCTTTGGAACAACTCCAGTACATATCCGGCACCGCCACAACCCTACAGGCTGTGTATATAATGAACCCAAAGGCCGCCGTTCCAAGGTGTGCCAATCTAATCTACATCTCTCTAGTTTCACATGGTATCAGGCCCTCTCGCGTAATTGCTCAATGGGTTCTCCTTCCGCTGGCGCCATGACTTCCTTGCCCATGACCTCTCTCGCTCTGCCGGCTTCCCTCTTGGTGCCGTCCACCTCTTCCGTTCCTCCTCCCTCTGCCAGCCTCATCACGGCCAAACTTACCACTTCCAACTATCTCCTGTGGAAAGCTCAGATCCTACCTCCTCTTCGCATCGCCAATGTCATCGACTATGTCGATGGCACTTCTCCTACTCTCCCTTGGCTCCTTCCACCCGATGACAAGTGGGAACATGCACTCAATCCTGAGTATGCTGTCTGGTACAACCAGGACCAGAATGTTCTTAGCTACCTACTCGCCTCCCTTACTGATGATGTTCTCCAGCAGGTTATTCGTTTTGACACTTCCCGTGCCATCTGGGTGCATCTTGAGGAGATGTACTCTGCCCATTGCCGTGCTAGTGTTGTGCAGATCAAGCTCGACATGGCCAACTTCCGCAAGGCCAACCTCTCCATGGTGGACTACTTCTCCAAGATTCGCTCCTACGCCGACCAGCTAGTGGCTGCTGGGTGTCTCATGCGGGATGACGACATCATCACCGCCGTCATCACTGGTCTTGACAGTGAGTATGAGCCCCTCATTACTGCTGTTACGACCTGGATCGATGAGATGACTCTGGGGGAGCTCTACTCTGATGCTCTCTCCTTTGAGCGTCGCTACGAGTACCATGCTGCTCGCCTTCATCTTCACGCCGACAGCTCTTCTGTCAACTATGTCGCCCACGACAAGAACGACAACAACAACCGCAGTGGCAACTACCATGGCAAGGGCCGCGATAATCAAGGTGACCGCGGTGACTACAACAACAACAAAAACCACGGTGGAAATCATGGTGACCGCGGTGGCAATCATCAGCAGGGTGACTATGGCAGAAACTGTGGTGACTACAGGGGTGGTGGTGAAACCCGCGTCCAATGCCAACTCTGCCGTGGCCCCGGGCACTATGCCTGGGAATGTGGTCAGCACTAAAACCACACTTTTCAACCCCAACACTCCAAGATGGCCGGCCTGCCGACTGCTTCACCATCGTCTATCCTCGGTGGTTCGACCTGTTTCACTGACATGGGGGCGTTTGACCATATCACCTCCGATCTAGATCGCCTCACTGTAAGGGAGAAGTATCCAGGGAGGGACCGCATCCACACCGCTGATGGCTCGGGTTTGCACATAGCTCATCGTTGTCATGCAATCCTCCCTACCCCTTCTGCCAATCTTAAACTTCGCAACATCTTATATGTTCCCGATGCAGATAAAAATCTTCTCTCTGTTAATCGCCTTGCCATCGATAATCATGTTTATCTAAAATATTATCCTACCCATTTTATCATGAGGGATCTGATCACCAAGAGGGTCCTTCTTCAAGGCAGATGTGAAAATGGACTCTACCCTATTTGGCCCTCACCTTTTCGTGCCTTGTCTTTGGTTCGACTCTCTGCTGAAGATTAGCATGCTAGGCTCGGCCACCCATCCACACAAGTCGTTCAACATGTTTTGGCATCCAATAAATTACCTTCTTCTAGTCGGTCTATGATGCATGTGTGTAATGCTTGTCAACAAGGCAAAGCACATCAGTTACCTTTTCCTAGATCTTTGAGTGTTTCCTCGTTCCCTTTAGAACTTGTTTTTTCAGATGTGTGGGGACCTGCCATGACTTCTTCTGGCGGGTTCCAGTACAATGTATCGTCTATTGATGATTATAGTAAGTTTGTGTGGATCTATCTCCTTAAAAGAAAATGTGATGTGTTTGATGTTTTCCGTGATTTTCTTGCCCATGTTGAATGTTCATTATCTCGCAAACTCATATGCGTTCAATCTGATTGGGGTGGGGAATACAAGAAACTTAGCAATACCTTTTTTCATCAACTTGGCATCACACATCACATATCTTGCTCTCTCTCTCTCTCTCTCACACACACACACACACCAGCAAAATGGTTCCGCTGAACGGAAACACCGTCACATTGTTGACATGGGTCTCTCTCTCTTATCACATGTGTCTATGCCCTTGCGGTTTTGGAATGAGGAATATTTGTCCGCCTGCTATCTCATCAATTGCCTCCCTAGCCGTGTCATCAGAAACATGAGCCCTATGGAAAAATTATTCCATACTAAACCCGACTACAATTCTCTACGCACATTTGGTTCTACCTGTTGGCCCAACTTAAGGCCATATAACACAAAAATTTGCTTTTCGGTCTCAACAATGTGTGTTTGTCGGCTATAGTATTCATCACAAGGGCTACAAGTGTCTTCACTTGCCCACAGCCCGTGTTTACATTTCACGCGATGTAATCTTTGACGAGAATATTTTTCCATTTGCTACTGCTCAAACTTCCCTTATTCCACCTAGCATTGCTGAAAATGCCATCCTCTTATTCCCGCATGAACACATGAGTTATGGCACGTCTGTTTCACGAACTAACCTGGATGCAGGGTCATCATCGCCACAGAAAATCCCAACTGCGGGATCCCAGGAGGATCCTGGCGCTGGATCCGAAGCGGATCCTTCATCGGATCAGGCGCCATCACGTGACAGCAACGCGCCTTTCCGCGCGTCAGGCAATAGCGACCGGGGTGAGCCCACGTCCCTAGTGGGCCACGTGGTGTCTGTGGATGGGAGGCCCGCCTCCTCGACAGCGGCGCCCGCCTCCCATGAATGCCCGTCTCCCGACCGGGCGGGACCTGCCTCTAGGCCGACCGTCTCACCTCCTTCAGTCGTGGTAGGACCCGCGGGTGGGCCGGTCGCCTCGTCACCGGTTTCAGTTCGTGTGGCCTCTGCGGGGCGGGATACCGCTGTGGGGTCGCCTGCTGATCCCACCTGTGGCTCTAGATCCGAGACGGATCTGTGGGCTGCCTCTACGCCAGCTCGTGACACGGGATCCCAGGAGGATTTTCCTGCCTGTTGCCTGCATGTGCTCCTCCTGGATCGTCTGTGGCATCGGGATCTGCTTCTTCCTCAGCTCATGCAATGGTGACGCGCACCCGTGACAACACTCACACTCTCTTGCAGCGCAAGGATGGTACGGTCACATATGACCCGTCTCGTCATGCGTTCTTGGCCACCCGAGAGCCCACTGATCACCGCCAGGCAGTGACATCTCCGGAGTGGCGTCATGCCATGCAACTTGAGCTTGACGCTCTTCAACAGAATGGTACCTGGAGTTTAGTTCCTCCTCCACCTCGTGTTAACGTCATTGATTGCAAATGGGTTTTCAAACTCAAGCATAAATCTGATGGCTCTGTGGATCATCACAAGGCACTCTTGTCGCGAAGGGGTTTAAACAGCGGTATGGTTTGGACTATGATGATACATTCAGCCCGGTTGTTAAACCGTCACGGTTCGACTGGTTCTATCGATTGCAGTCTCTCATGGTTGGTGTTTGTGTCAGCTAAATGTTCAAAATGCATTCCTCCATGGCATTCTTCAGGAGGAAGTATACATGAGGCATCCCCTGGTTTTGTTGATCCCTTTTCTCCTCGCCACCTATGCAAACTCCACAAAGCTATTTATGGTCTCAAACAGGCTCCTCGAGTGTGGTATTCTTTTTTTGAGAGAGTTCTCGGCTTCAGCAACTTGGTTTTTCAGCGTCAAAGGCTGACACCTCCCTTTTTGTCTTCAATCGTGCTGGTGTTACTATATTCATGCTCGTTTATGTGGATGACATCATTGTGGATAGCTCTTCTACTGTTGCCACCACCAAGCTTCTTGCTGATCTTCAGGCCTCTTTTGCTCTCAAAGATCTTGGTCCGTTACATTATTTCCTTGGCATACATGTGCAGTCTTCGCCAGGGGGAATTATTTTGTCTCAACAGAAGTATATTGGCGATATCCTCCTTCGTGCCAACATGGAAAATTGCAAAATATCCACTACACCTATGTCTTCAAGTGAGAAACTAGACAAGGGCAATGGAACACCTCTCTCTCTCTCTGGAAGACAACACAAGATACCATAGTTTGGTTGGAGCTCTTCAGTATCTAACACTCACGAGTCCGGACATCTCCTCTGCAGTAAATTGTGTTTGTCAGTTCCTTCATGCACCAACAATTATGCACTTCTCGGCTACCAAGAGGATCTTGAGATACTTGAAGTACACTCGTACCATGGGACTTTCTATCAAGAAGTCCCCTTCGATGCTATTGAGTTGTTTCTCAGATACAGACTGGGCTGGGTGCAGTGATGATCGTCGATCTACAAGAGGTTTTGCTGTTTTCCCTGGTCCCAATCTTATATCTTGGAGTTCAAGGAAGCAAGATACGGTCTCTCAGTCAAGCACGGAGTCTGAGTATAAGGCTCTTGCAAATGGAATGATGGAATTAATCTGGATATAATTAGTCCTTGGTGAGCTTGGTGTTTTCTTGTCACGCCCCCCTGTTTTGTGGCATGACAATCTCGGAGCCACATATCTATCTGCAAATCCGGTATTTCATGCCAGAACTAAGCATATAGAAGTGGACTTTCATGTTGTTCGAGGACGCGTTGCAGCCAAGGCACTTGATGTTCGATTCATCTCCTCCAAGGAACAAGTGGCCGATATCTTCACAAAGCTACTAGCCGAGACGTCATTTGTTTCAAATCGGTACAACCTGAATCTTCTTGTAGGAAGTTCAACTTGAGGGGGGATGTTAAACTGTATATTGTTAGGATAAGGAGGTTGTTAGTATCTAGGGTTTTGTGTATACCCTTTGTAACAACTCCTGTACATATCCGGCACCGCCGCAGCCCTAGAGGCTGTGCATGTAATGAACCCAAAGGCCGTCGTTCCAAGGTGAGCCAATCTAATCTACATTTCTCTAGTTTCACATCACTTAGCCTAGAATATGGCAACTTGAATACATAGCTATAAGTGAATGCTGTGGAGGACAGTATATATATACAGTTGAGCAATGAAATCCAAAACATTGTGAAGATAAACCATGAAGATAAATCAATATTGAAGACAAATCAATTTCTGAAGATAATGTAATGTGACGCCAAACAAAAATCTTCAAGAAAAGTTGGTGGTGGCATTACCCACCGTATAGGAAGTATTAGACCCAGACACAGTGGACAATTATCATGGCGCTCCGAAGTCAAATTCCGCATTAATGTATTCACACTCAAAGGGTATGTCTTCATGAATTGAAGACATACATTACTTTGTGTGTTGCGCACCTAAGTCATTAATATGCATAAGCGTTAGGATGTGTGTCCATTCATAGGACATTCGAGGATTCTAAGATATTTAGCTCACACCGCAACTTGCAAAACCTTTTCTCATCCAAGGGCTTTGTGAAGATATCTGTCAGTTGCTCTTCAGTGTTGACGTGAATGATATCAATGTCTTCCTTCAACACATGATCTCTGAGAAAGTGATGACGGATCTGAATGTGCTTTGTCTTCGAGTGCTGAACTGGATTGTGAGCAATCTTGATGGCGCTTTCATTGTTGCAGCAGAGGGGCACATTCTTCATGTTGATGCCATACTTTTTGAGGGTTTGCTTCATCCAGAGAAGCTGAGTGCAACAAGATCTACCAGCAATATATTCAGCTTCAACAGTGGAGAGTGATACATAGTTCTGCTTCTTTGAGGACTGATACATCTCCAACGTATCTATAATTTTTTATTGCTCCATGCTATATTATCTACTGTTTTGGACTATATTGGGCTTTAATTTCGACTTTTATATTATTTTTGGGACTAACCTATTAACCAGAGGCCCAGCCTAGAATTGCTGTTTTTTTGCCTATTACAGTGTTTCAGATAAACGGAATATCAAACGGAGTCCAAACGGAATAAAATCTTCGGGAACGTGATTTTCTCACCGAACGTGATCCAGGAGACTTGGACCCTGCTCCAAGGAACAAAAGAGGCGGTCACGAGGGTGGGGGGCACCCCCCTAGGGCGCGCCCCCTGCCTCGTGGGCCCCTTGTTGCTCCTCCGGCGTACTTCTTCCTCCTATATATACACACGTACCCCCAAATGATCAGAACATGAGCCAAAAACCTAATTCCACTACCGCAACTTTCTGTATCCACGAGATCCCATCTTGGGGCCTGTTCCGGAGCTCCGCCGGAAGAGGGCCGTCATCACAGAGGGCTTCTACATCATCATAGCCCCTCCGATGAAGTGTGAGTAGTTTACCTCAGACCTTCGGTTCCATAGTTAGTAGCTAGATGGCTTCTTCTCTCTCTTTGAATCTCAATACAAAGTCCCCCCCTCTCTTGTGGAGATCTATTCGATGTAATCTTCTTTTTGCGGTGTGTCTGTTGAGACCGATGAATTGTGGGTTTATGATCAAGTCTATCTATGAATAATATTTGAATCTTCTCTGAATTCTTTTATGTATGATTGGTTATCTTTGCAAGTCTCTTCGAATTATCCGTTTGGTTTGGCTAACTAGATTGGTAGTTCTTGCCACGGGAGAAGTGCTTAGCTTTGGGTTCGATCTTGCGGTGTCCTTACCCAGTGACAGAAGGGGCAGCAAGGCACATATTGTATCGTTGCCATCGAGGATAACAAGATGGGGTTTATTTCATATTGCATGAATTTATCTCTCTACATCATGTCATCTTGCTTAAGGCGTTACTCTGTTTTTAACTTAATACTCTAGATGCATGCTGGATAGCGGTCGATGAGTGGAGTAATAGTAGTAGATGCAGAATCTTTTCGGTCTACTTGTCACGGACGTGATGCATATATACATGATCATGCCTAGATATTCTCATAACTATGCTCAATTCTGTCAATTGCTCAGCAGTAATTTGTTCACCCACCGTAGAATACTTATGCTCTTGAGAGAAGCCACTAGTGAAATCTATGGCCCCCGGGTCTATTCTCATCATATCAATCTCCATCACTTTAATCTTGCTTTGCTTTTTATTTTGCTTTTACTTTTTACTTTGCATCCTTATACCAAAAATACCAAAAATATTATATCTATCAGATCTCACTCTCGTAAGTGACCGTGAAGGGATTGACAACCCCTAATCGTGTTGGTTGTGAGTAGCTATCGCTTTGTGCAGGTACGAGGGACTTGAGCGTGGCCTCCTACTGGATTGATACCTTGGTTCTCAAAAACTGAGGGAAATACTTACACTACTCTGCTGCATCATCCCTTCCTCTTCGGGGAAAACCAACGCAAGCTCAAGATGTAGCAAGAAGGATTTCTGGTGCCGTTGCCAGGGAGTCTATGCAAAAAGTCAACATACCAAGTACCCATCACAATCCCTATCTCTCGCATTACATTATTTGCCATTTGCCTCTCATTTTCCTCTCCCCCCAATTCACCCTTGCCATTTTATTTGCCCTCTCTCTCTATCCTTCCTCCCGATTTGCCTCTTTTTGCCCGTTTCTTGTTTGCTCATATGGTTGGAATAGTCGTTCATTTATTACTAAACAGAGAACCTAAGATTTATGGATCCTCACACGCTTGCTAATCTTTTTAAGAGATCCAGTTATGTTGAACCAATTGCTAGTGAGTTTTGTGCACTAGATTATCTTTATGAAGTTTTGCTTGAAATTCTTGAATCTGAAAATTGCGATGAAGTATTTTATGAAGTGATTAATGATAGATATTTGAATAAAAAGAAGGATTGCAATGATGTTATTATAAATTCTATTAATGTCAATTATGCTAATAATATGCAAAACCCTAAGCCTGGGGATGCTAGTTTTGCTATGCCTACTACTTGTTGCAATGATCATGATTGGGGTGATTCTTCTTATGATCTTGAAAATTTATTTAAGCCCCATGATGAATATGAGATTGATAATAGTGTTTGCAATATTATTGAAAGTGGGTTTGGAAGAGTGTCAACTTTAGATCCCACATATTTGGAGAATGATCAATCTTATAAAAATCTTGATAAAAGTGGGTTTGGAGAAGTCATGACTTTAGTTAATGTTAATCCCACTATTTTGGAAGAGTGTCAACTTTGGATGCATGTGGATCATTTTGAAAATATTTTATGTGATAGCTATTTTGTTGAATTTGCTTATGATCCTACATGTAATTACTATGAGAGAGGAAAATTATGGTGGTAGAAATTTTCATGTTACTAAATTACCTCTCGTTATGTTGAGATTGCTATTGTTTCTTTCCTCTTCCTTGCATATGCTAGTTTTTGCTTGCCTTGATAATTTGTTTTGCCTATAAGATGCCTATGCATAGGAAGTATGTTAGACTTAGATGTGTTTGTCACATGCTTTATGATGCTCCTTTTGTGCTTCAATTCTTGTCTTTCATGTGAGCATCATTAAAATTATCAATGCCTAGCTATAAGGCTTTAAAGAAAAGCGCTTGTTGGGAGACAACCCAATATTTTTCCTTGATGTTATTTAATAAATAAATTATTTAGCCTCTGTTTTGGTTGTGTTTTTTGTGTCTAATTAGTGTTTGTGCCAAGTCTTGTTGAACTTGCTGTAAAAAACAGAAACTTTAGCGCTCACGAGAACTGTTGTCATTTTTATTTGAAGAGTGATATTTAGTTAATTATTTTTGCAGATGATTAATAGATAAATTCCTCACGTCCAGAAATTTATTTTAGAATTTTTGGGGTTCCAGATCTTGTGCTAGCTACATATTACTACAGACTGTTCTATTTTTGACAGATTCTGTTTTTCGTGTGTTGTTTGCTTATTTTGATGAATCTATGGCTAGTAAAATAGTTTATAATCCATAGACAAGTTGGAATACAGTAGGTTTAACACCAATATAAATAAAGAATGAGTTCATTACAGTACCTTGAAGTGGTCTTTTGTTTTCTTTCGCTAACGGAGCTCACAATTTTTCTATTTTGAGTTTTGTGTTGTGAAGTTTTCAAGTTTTGGGTGAATTCTTTTGATGGATCATGGAACAAGGAGTGGAAATAGCCTAAGCTTGGGAATTCCCATGGCACCCCCAAGATAACCCAAGGACACCAAAAATTCAAAGCTTGGGGATGCCCCAGAAGGCATCCCCTCTTTCGTCCACTTCCATCGGTAATTTATTTGGAGCTATATTTTTATTCACCAACATGATATGTGTTTTGCTTGGAGCATCTTGTATTATTTGTGTCTTTGTGTCTTAGTATGCCACAATCATCCTTGCTGTACACACCTTTTGAGAGAGCCATACATGAATTAAAATTTGCTGGAATACTCTATGTGCTTCACTTATATCTTTTGAGCTAGATAATTTTGCTCTATGTGCTTCACTTATATCTTTTGAGCTAAGTAGTTTTGCTCTATGTGCTTCACTTATATATTTTGAGCGTTATAATTTTGCTCTATGTGCTTCACTTAGATCTTTTAGAGCACGGTGGTGGATTTGTTTTAAAGAAACTATTGATCTCTCATGCTTTTCTTAAATTATTTTGAGAGTCTCTTAATAGCATGGTAATTTGCTTAATAATAATATGCTTGGTATTCAAGATTTTTGAAACTTCCTTTTGAGTGTGTTGAATACTAAGAAGAGATTGAAGCATGATAATTGTTTTGAGATATGGAGGTGATAATATTAAAGTCATGCTAGTTGAGTAGTTGTGAATTTAAAGAATACTTGTGTTAAAGTTTGTGATTCCCGTAGCATGCACGTATGGTGAACCGTTATGTAACGAAGTCGGAGCATGATTTATTTATTGATTGTCTTCCTTATGAGTGGCGGTCGGGGACGAGCGATGGTCTTTTACTACCAATATATCCCCCTAGGAGCATGCGCGTAATACTTTGCTTTGATAACTTCTAGATTTTTGCAATAAGTATATGAGTTCTTTATGACTAATGTTGAGTCCATGGATTATACGCACTCTCACCCTTCCACCTTTGCTAGCCTCTCTAATACCGCGCACCTTTCGCCGGTATCATACACCTACCATATACCTTCCTCAAAACAGCCACCATACCTACCTATTATGGCATTTCCATAGCCATTCCGAGATATATTGCCATGCAACTTTCCACCATCTAGTTCATCATGACACATTCATCATTGTCATATTGCTTAGCATGATCATGTAGTTGACATAGTATTTGTGGCAAAGCCACCATTCATAATTTCTTCATACTTGTCACTCTTGATTTATTGCATATCCCGGTACACCGCCGGAGGCATCCATATAGAGTCATACTTTGTTTTAGAATCGAGTTGTAATCATTAAGTTGTAAATAAATAAAAGTGTGATGATCATCATTCAATAGAGCATTGTCCCAATAAAAAAAAGAAAGCCCAAAGAAAAAAGAAGTCCCAAAAAAAGAAAATAAATAAAAAGGGGCAATGTTACTATCCTTTTTTCCACACTTGTGCTTCAAAGTAGCACCATGATATAGCGAGTCTCATATATTGTGCTTCAAAGTAGCACCATGTTCTTCATATAGAGAGTCTCATATGTTGTCACTTTCATATACTAGTGGGAATTTTACATTATAGAACTTGGCTTGTATATTCCAATGACGGGCTTCCTCAAATTGCCCTAGGTCTTCGTGAGCAAGCAAGTTGGATGCACACCCACTTAGTTTCTTTTGTTGTGCTTTCATACATTTATATCTCTAGTGCATCCATTGCATGGCAATCCCTACTCACTCACATTGATATCTATTGATGGGCATGCATAGACCGTTGATACGCCTAGTCGATGTGAGACTATGTTCCCCTCCTTTTTGTCTTCTCCACAACCACCATTCTATTCCACCTATAGTGCTATATCCATGGCTCACGCTCATGTATTGCGTGAAGATTGAAAAAGTTTTGAAAAAGTTAGAGTATGAAACAATTGCTTGGCTTGTCATCGGGGTTGTGCATGATTTAAATACTTTGTGTGGTGAAGATGGAGCATAGCCAGACTATATGATTTTGTAGGGATAACTTTCTTTGGCCATGTTATTTTGAGAAGACATAATTGCTTTCTTAGTATGCTTGAAGTATTATTATTTTTATGTCAATATAAACTTTTGTCTTGAATCTTTCTAATCTGAATATTCATACCACAATTAAGAAGATTTGCATTGAAATTATGCCAAGTAACACTCCACATCAAAAATTCTCTTTTTATCATTTACCTACTTGAGGACGAGAAGGAATTAAGCTTGGGGATGCCTGATACGTCTCCAACGTATCTATAATTTTTGATTTCTCCATGCTATATTATCTACTGTTTTGGACTATATTGGGCTTTAATTTCCACTTTTATATTATTTTTGGGACTAACCTATTAACCGGAGCACAGTCAAAAAAAAAACCTATTAACCGGAGGCCCAGCCCAGAATTGTTGTTTTTTTGCCTATTCTAGTGTTTCAGATAAACGGAATATCAAATGGAGTCCAAATGGAATAAAATCTTCGGGAACGTGATTTTCTCACTGAACGTGATCCAGGAGACTTGGACCCTGCTCCAAGGAACAAAAGAGGCGGTCACGAGGGTGGGGGGCGCCCCCCTAGGGCGCGCCCCCTGCCTCGTGGGCCCCTCGTTGCTCCTCCGGCGTACTTCTTCCTCCTATATATACACACGTACCCCCAAACGATCAGAATAGGAGCCAAAAACCTAATTCCACCGCCGCAACTTTCTGTATCCACGAGATCCCATCTTGGGGCCTGTTCCGGAGCTCCATCGGAAGAGGGCCGTCATCACGGAGGGCTTCATAGCCCCTCCGATGAAGTGTGAGTAGTTTACCTCAGACCTTCGGGTCCATAGTTAGTAGCTAGATGGCTTCTTCTCTCTCTTTGAATCTCAATACAAAGTCCCCCCCTCTCTTGTGGAGATCTATATGATGTAATCTTGTTTTTGCGGTGTGTTTGTTGAGACCGATGAATTGTGGGTTTATGATCAAGTCTATCTATGAATAATATTTGAATCTTCTCTGAATTCTTTTATGTATGATTGGTTATCTTTGCAAGTCTCTTTGAATTATCCGTTTGGTTTGGCTAACTAGATTGGTAGTTCTTGCCATGGGAGAAGTGCTTAGCTTTGGGTTCGATCTTGCGGTGTCCTTACCCAGTGACAGAAAGGGCAGCAAGGTACATATTGTATCGTTGCCATCGAGGATAACAAGATGGGGTTTATTTCATATTGCATGAATTTATCTCTCTACATCATGTCATCTTGCTTAAGGCGTTACTCTGTTTTTAACTTAATACTCTAGATGCATGCTGGATAGCGGTCGATGAGTGGAGTAATAGTAGTAGATGCAGAATCGTTTCGGTCTACTTGTCACGGACGTGATGCCTATATACATGATCATGCCTAGATATTCTCATAACTATGCTCAATTCTGTCAATTGCTCAACAGTAATTTGTTCACCCACCGTAGAATACTTATGCTCTTGAGAGAAGCTACTAGTGAAACCTATGGCCCCCGGGTCTATTCTCATCATATCAATCTCCATCACTTTAATCTTGCTTTGCTTTTTATTTTGCTTTTACTTTTTACTTTGCATCTTTATACCAAAAATACCAAAAATATTATATCTATCAGATCTCACTCTCGTAAGTGACCGTGAAGGGATTGACAACCCCTAATCGCGTTGGTTGCGAGTAGCTATCGCTTTGTGCAGGTACGAGGGACTTGAGCGTGGCCTCCTACTGGATTGATACCTTGGTTCTCAAGGACCAACAGACAAGAGATAGTCGAACAAAGTGACAAGTGCTTGATGTGGACTTGAGATCAACCTTGTCACCAGCACAATCAACATCTGAGGCCCTGTTTGGTTTGGCTGTGGATTTCTAAAAGCAGCTGTCAAAAATCTGCTATGGAAAAACAGCTATGGAAAATCTGATGTGAAAAAGATGTAGGTCATTTGGCAAACCAGCTGATACAGCTTTTTCAGATTTTGGCCCGCAGCAGAATCAGATTTTGGAAAGCACGTCCTGCGCTGCTTCCGCTTTTGGTTTAGATTTTGGCAGCAGATTTCTGGAATCAGATTCTGCTGGATTCACCCTTTGGTTCAGATTCTGCTGCACGGCAGCGGAATCCATTGATAAAAGCTGAACCAAACAGGGCCTGAGAATCCAACTATATCAAACTCTGAGCCCTTTGTATACCATAATCCTAGCATTGGGGTGTGAGCCAAATATCGAAGTATTCGCTTCACGGTGAGGTGATGTGATTCCTTTGGTGCCGCTTGGAATCAGTCACACATGCAAACGCTAAGCATTATATCTGGCCTAGATGCACATAAGTACAATAAAGAACCAATCATGGAGCGGTATACCTTTTGCTCGAACTCTTTACCATTGTCGCCGGAGCCCACTTGACCTTTGGTTGGCATTGGTGTCTTGTAACCTTTGAAGTCTTGCATTCCAAACTTCTTTAGACAATCCTTGAGGTATTTTTCTTGTGATATGAAGATGCCATTTCTCTGTTGATGGATTTGAAGACCAAGGAATTTTTAGCTCCCCCATCATGGACATCTGATATTGCTCTTGCATCATATGCTCGAACTCATCACTGTATCTTTTGTCAGTGCAGCTGAAGATAATGTCATCCACATAGATTTGGCATACAAACAGTTCTCCATCATATGTCTTCATGAAGAGAGTGGGATCTAGAGAACTAGGTTTAAATCCTTTGCTCTTCAGGAAGTCTTTGAGAGTGTCATACCAAGCTCGAGGAGCTTGTTTGAGGCCATACAGTGCCTTGTTGAGCTTGTAGACCATATCAGGATGCTTTGGATCTTCAAAACCAGGTGGTTGATCTACATATACTTCTTCTTCAATTTTGCCATTGAGAAAAGCACTCTTCACATCCATTTAATATAGGAGGATGTTGTTGTGGTTGGCATAGGCTAGCAGTATACGAATGGCTCCAATCCTAGTCACGGGAGCAAAGGTTTCATCGAAGTCAATTCCCTCTACTTGCGTGTAACCTTGAGTAACGAGGCGAGCTTTGTTTCTGACAACTTGACCATGTTCATCTTGTTTGTTGCGATAGATCCATTTGGTGCCAATAATGTTGTGCTTGCGAGGATCAGGATGTTTGACTAGCTCCCAGACATTGTTGAAGCTCTTCTTGAATAGCTTGAATCCATTCAGGTTCCATGAAGGCTTCATCAACTTTCTTGGGTTTGGATATGGAGACAAATGCAAAGTGCCCACAAAAGTTTGCTAGTTGAGAAGCTTTTGATCGAGTAAGAGGACCAGGTGCACTAATTCTATCAAGAATCTTCTCAATCTGAACTTCATTAGCAACCCGAGGATGAACAGGGCGAAGACTTTGCTCTTGCTGATCGTTCTTTATCTTCAGCATTGTTTTCAGGCTCAACATTGTCTTCACGTTGAGTCAGAGCTGGAATGACAATCTCCTCTTTTGCCTGTTGATACGTCCATTTTGCATCACGCTTTTATATCGATATTTATTGCATTATGGGCTGTTATTACACATTATGTCACAATACTTATGCCTATTCTCTCTTATTTTACAAGGTTTACATGAAGAGGGGGAATGCCGACAGCTGGAATTCTGGGCTGGAAAAGGAGCAAATATTAGAGACCTATTCTGCACATCTCCAAAAGTCCTGAAACTCCACGGGAGCACTTTTTAGAATATATAAAAAATCTTGGGCGCAAGAAGTACCAGAGGGGGGCCACCCACCAGCCACGAGGGTGGGGGGCGCGCCCCCCTGCCTCGTGGGCCCCCTGGTGGCCCTCCGATGCCCATCTTCTGCTATATGAGGTCTTTCATCCGAGAAAAAATAATAAGCTAGCTCATGGGACGAAACTCCGCCGCCACGAGGCAGAACCTTGGCGGAACCAATCTAGGGCTCCGGCGGAGCTGTTCTACCGGGGAAACTTCCCTTCGGGAGAGGGAAATCATCACCATCATCATCACCAATGATCCTCTCATTGGGAGGGGGTCAATCTCCATCAACATCTTCACCAGCACCATCTCATCTCAAACCCTAGTTCATCTCTTGTATCCAATCTTTGTATCCAAACCTCAGATTGGTACCTGTGGGTTGCTAGTAGTGTTGATTACTCCTTGTAGTTGATGCTAGTTGGTTTATTTGGTGGAAGATCATATGTTCAGATCCATTATGCATATTAATACCCCTCTGATTATGAACATGAATATGCTTTGTGAGTAGTTACGTTTGTTCCTGAGGACATGGGAGAAGTCTTTCTATAAGTAGTCATGTGAATTTGGTATTCGTTCGATATTTTGATGAGATGTATGTTGTCTTTCCTCTAGTGGTGTTATGTGAACGTCGACTACATGACACTTCACCATTTTTTGGGCCTAGAGGAAGGCATTGGGAAGTAATAAGTAGATGATGGGATGCTAGAGTGACAAAAGCTTAAATCCTAGTTTATGCGTTGCTTCGTGAGGGGCTGATTTGGATCCATATGTTTCATGCTATGGTTAGGTTTACCTTAATACTTCTGTTGTACTTGCGGATGCCTGCAATAGGGGTTAATCATAAGTGGGATGCTTGTCCAAGTAAGGACAATACCCAAGCACCGGTCCACCCACATATCAAATTATCAAAGTACTGAACGCGAATCATATGAACGTGACCAAAACTAGCTTGACGATAATTCCCATGTGCCCTCGGGAGCGCTTTCCTTCATATAAGAGTTTTTCCAGGCTTGTCCTTTGCTACAAAAAGGATTGGGCCATCTTGCTGCACCTTATTTACTTTTATTACTTGTTGCTCGTTACAATTTATCTTATCACAAAACTATCTGTTACCGATAATTTCAGTGCTTGTAGAGAATACCTTGCTGAAAACTGCTTATCATTTCCTTCTGCTACTCATTGGGTTCGACACTCTTACTTATCGAAAAGGCTATGATAGATCCCCTACACTTGTGGTCATCACCTGTTCCTCGATGGGGATGATTTCTCCAGTACCCATTAGCTTAATAGTTTCACTAGGAGAAGTTTCATCTAGCACATTTGGCAGGTGCTCTCTTTGCGAGCCGTTAGTCTCATCGAACCGCACATCTACAGTTTCAACCACTTTATAGTGAAAGAGGTTGAAGACTCTATACGTGTGTGAATTCTTTCTATAACTAAGCATAAAACCTTCATGTGCTTGCAGTGCAAATTTGGAAGTGTGATGTGGATCCTTGTTCCAGCACCTAGCACCAAAGACTTTGAAATAGCTTACGTTTGGCTTCTTACCAGTGAGTAGTTCATAAGATGTCTTCTTGAAGAATTTATGAAGATAAACTTTGTTGATGATATGGCAAGCAGTGTCAATAGCTTCAGGCCAGAACTTTCTTGGAGTATTGTCCTCATCAAGCATCATACGAGCCATATCAATAAGGGTCCTGTTCTTGCGCTCCACGACTCCATTCTGCTGAGGTGTGTATGGAGCAGAGAGCTCATGAGTGATGCCCAGTGTATCAAGTGTCGAGGCCTGTGTTCTTGAATTCCGTGCCATTGTCACTCCTGATGTGCTTGATCTTGATGCCATAGTTGGTCATGGCGCGATTGGCAAATCGTCGAAAGACATCCTGCACTTCAGTCTTATAGAGAATTATGTGAACCCAACTATATCTAGAATAATCATCAACAATCACGAAGCCTTAAAGATGTGCAGTGGTAGTAAGGGTAGAGTAGTGAGTAGGGCCAAATAATTCCATGTGTAACAGCTCGAAGGGACGTGAAGTTGTCATGATTGTCTTAGAGGGATGTTTCGCCCTAGTCATTTTCCCGGCTTCACAAGCACCACATAGATGATCCTTCTTGAACTTGACGCCCTCGATGCCAATAATGTGCTTCTTCTTCATGAAAGTGTGCAAGTTCCTCATGCCCGCATGTCCTAGCCTTTGATGCCAAAGCCAACACTCTGAAGCTTTTGCTAGAAGACATACGACAAGCTATGGTCCTGTGGAGAAATCTACCATATATAGATCACCTCTTCATAACCTTCGAAGACTAGAGATTTGTCAGAAGCCATAAGCACAAGACAACAATATTTTCCAAATATCACAATCATGTCAATATCGCAAAGAATTGAGACAAACATTAAGTTGTATCCAAGGGATTCAACAAGCATCACTTTATCCATGTGTTGATCCTTTGAGATAGCAACTCTACGTAGGCCCAATACCTTGCTTTTACGAGTGTTAGCGAATGTGATATGACTTTTAGTAGATGGTCGAAGAGTTGAATCCATGAGAAGACTTCGATCACTAGTCATGTGGTTAGTGCATCCACTGTCCATAATCCATTCAGTAGCTTTCGGAGTTGTACCCTACAGTGTAGTTAGTAGGATAGGCTTCACTAAGAGTATTGTGAAGCACAAACATTTTACGTACAAGCATACTATCAAAATTAAGATTATTAGATGATAAGATGGGATGTTCATCAAGAAATCCAGGGACGAAATAAAAGGTAAGACCCTTTTTGCACTTTATCTTGCGTCCCACAAGATGTTTTAGGTCCCTAGCATTGTCTTCAGAAGTCAATGAATTTTGGCTGGAGGCCCGACCCTGCAAGAGAAGTTAATTCTTCTTAACCACCCACATCTTAAGGGGTGGCTTAGAAGCAATGAGTCTAAGTGCAACATCTGAGAACTTTGGCTTTGGAGCCCTAGCAAATAGTTTTGCAGGAAGTGAATACTACTCAAAGGAACATGCAGAAAAATTCTTTGATTTGTGAACATGGCAGTTTGAAGAAACACACTCATACTCATGAGTCTGATGATAGTTTCCCTGCAAAACATTGGTGTTAAGGGTGTCCTTGTGAGGTCCTCTGTCTGTATGAAGCCTTTGGTCCATATGAAGACTTTGATCTGGGGTTTGTCTTCTTCCCCTGTGGTGTCAAGATGACATTCACAAGTAGCTTCTCAAGACGACTTTTGGGAACCCAGATCTTCTTCATAGGTGACCGATTCCTGCAGTTAGTTGCAATAAACCTGGAAAACACTTCACCGTTCTAATTCTTGAACATTTTATAGTTTGAGTCAAATGACTCATCAATGATAATAGGGTTAGCACAAGTGAAGCCAGATAAGGTGGATGGATCTACTGAAGGACCCTTTGCGGCAACCCATGTGGTTTTGGGGTACTTCTCAGGCTTCCAGTAAGAACCATCAACATTCATTTTCCTCTTGAAACCAACACCCTCTTTCCTAGGGTTTCGGTTCAGAATCTGTTTCTTGAGGACATCACATAGTGTCTGATGCCCTTTAAGGATTTTATACATGCCCGTTTCAAGCAACGTCTTCAACCTGGCATTCTCATCAGTAATAGTAGTGGTATCCTCAGAAGAGGGGTTAGTTACCACATCAATAGTTGAAGATAATGCAACTTCAGAAGCAGTAGAACATTCAGCAACAGAGGTAGCATTGTCACGCTCAAGAAATTTTAGGCAAGGTGGCACAAAATCTTCCTGACCAGAACTGATCTGTTGAGCGAGTAATGAATCATTTTCTTTTTGAAGATCTTCATGAGACGCTCTCAGTTTCTCTAGTTCTTGCTTCCTTTGAAGATAATCATAGGAAAGCTTCTCATGAGTGGCTGAGAGGTTTTGATGACGACTTTTAAGTTCCTCGTACTTAACATGAATATTTTTGATGTCTTCGATTAAGGATTGAGTTCGATTCATTTCCTCGTCCAACAAGTCATCACTTTTGTCTAGCAATTTTTGAATCTTTTCCATGGCTGTTTGTTGTTCAGTTGCAATTTTAGCAAGAGTCTTATAACTGGGTTTGGATTCACATTTAGAGTCATCTTCACTGAAGGTCTGAAAGTAAGCATCGTGAGAGTTTACCTTGGCACCTCGTGCCATGAAGCAGTAGGTGGCAACAGAATCGTCATCATCATTCTCTTCAACGTCGGCTTCGTGACCATTGTCTTCAGTGTTGAAGATGGACTTGGTGATGAATGTCGAAGCTAGAGCCAGGCTTCCACGCCTTAATCAGACTCCTCCTCGGACTCCACCTCTCCTCCTCAGAAGCAGACTCCTCCTCTGAATCCATTTCCTTCCCAATGAAAGCACGTGCCTTTCCAGGTGAGCTCTTCTTGTAAGATGAAGACTTTGATGAATACTTTGAAGAAGACTTTGAGGTTTTCTTCTTCTTTTTGTCGGCGGAGTCATATTCCTTGATCTTCTTCTTTTTATTTGCTTCCTTGTCCCATTGAGGACATTCAAATATGTAGTGACCTGGCTTCTTGCATTTGTGGCATGTTCTCTTCTTGTGGTCACGAGTGGAAGCCTCATCGTTCTTGGAGATGGATCTTGAAGACTTTCCGAAGCATTTCTTCTTGGAGAACTTTTGGAACTTTCTCACAAGCATTGCTAGCTCTTTGCCAATGTCTTTAGGATCATCAGAGCTGCAGTCAGATTCTTCAAATGAGGATACAACCTTTGCCTTCAAAGCACGAGATCGGCCGTAATTGGGACCAAATATATTTCTCTTCTCAGATAGCTGGAACTCATGTGTGTTGAGCCTCTCAAGTATGTCAGATGGATTGAGATCTTTAAAGTCAGCGTGTTCTTGGATCATCAAGGCCAAAGTGTCAAATGAGCTGTCAAGTGATCTCAATAGCTTCTTCACTATTTCATGCTTGGTGATCTCTGTGGCGCCAAGTGCATGAGGCTCATTTGTGATATCATTGAGGCGGTCGAAATTGAGCTGGACATTCTCATTGTCATTCCTCTTGAATCGTTTGAACAGATTGTAGAGCACATCTATTCTTGAGTCTCTCTTGGTTGAGACGCCTTCGTTGACCTTGGACAACGAGTCCAAGACCAGCTTCGCAGTTTCTAGAGCACTGACACGGCCATACTACCCTTTGGTCAAATGACCACAGATGATGTTCTTGGTAGTTGAGTCCAATTGCGCGAATCCCTTGACATCAGCAGCGGTTACGCCTTCATCGACTTTGGGAACTCCAGTCTTGACGACATACCAGAGGTCGATGTCAATGGCTTCAAGATGCATGCGCATCTTATTCTTCCAGTAGGGGTAATCAGTGCCATCGAAGATGGGGCACGCAGTGGAGACTTTGATTATCCCTGCAATCGACATAGCTAAAAGTCTAGGTGGTTAAACCAAAACACACAGAAGAAGGGAGCACCTTGCTCTGATACCAATTGAAAGTGCTAGTTATCGACTAGAGGGGGAGGGGTGAATAGGTGATTTTTATTAAAGTCTTCAAGATAGGCAATGTCTTTGAAGATAGACAACCAAATGCAACCTACACAGTATGCACCGAATGATAAACTACACGAGACATGCTATAGTCAAGAGAACATGGCAAGGTAAGCACAAGGACAAATAGCTGCTAGGTAGAGTGGACTAGAATAGGGAGATCGTACGAAGATAAATCAATGCAATCAGAGAGAATGTCTTCACATAGTGAAGTCAACCAGGGCAAACAAGCATTAACTTGACGAAGCTAAACAGTAAGTAAGGGTGAAGTGATAGAACCGGTTGCTTGGTGAAGACAAGGATTTGGTAGACCAGTTCTAGTTGTTGTGACAACTGTATGTCTGGTTACCCTACTGCAGGATGATGCTAAAGCGACACTACGATCAGAGACCCTTTGACGAAACTGTGTGCAATGCATTAATCGCAAACGATGATGTAAAATAACCGTCAAAAAAGATACAAAATGTTTGCGATGAAGGATACATCAAACACGGTTCATATTTTAGTTGCGTGTGCGATGAGGGGCATACGGTTCAGTTAAATGAACTGTTTGCGATGAGGTAGAACAAAATAAATAGGCAACCAGATGAAGGCATGTGTGATATACGACATATAGTTCACTTGGATAAACTTTTTGTGATGAGGCGGAACAACAGAAACGGGCAGCCAGATGAAGGTGTGTGCGATATACGACATACAATTCACTCGGAATAACTGTTTGCATTAGGCCAAGAGAACAGAAACGGTTCAACTTAACAAGATGTGTGTGATACGCGGCAAACATGTCTGTAACCAGAAATGTGTGGGAAGACTGATAACAACACAGACGATTCATGTTAACAAGCCATGTGTGTTGTGGGCAAACGATTGCTGGTATACAATTGTCAGTGATTGATCAAATCATCACCGACGGGTTCCATTGTGTAGTCTGTGTGCGATGTGATTTGTTCTGTCTACAGAGCATCAACATATATACTTAAAAAGACAACATTGCAAAACCAAATTAAGCATACAATTACACAAGTGACTACACACATAACATTTCCACACACCAAAGTAAGCAATTACATGCATATTAAACTAGGAGAAACGATGATCTAATCATATACTTATTGTTGCGACGCCGCTTGCCATTGCTCTGCTTTAGGCTGGATCCCTGTCAGTTTTGGGGAAGAAGGCACTTCCTCATGTCAACGATCCGCTTGTACATGTCGTAGCTCGTGTACGCCTCCTTGGCCGCGTACAGGACGTGATCTTTGTCGAGTTTCTCCATCCAGGTCGAGTGCCAGGCACGCTTGTCCTTGTTGCAGGAATCCTTCATGTCTCTATAGTAGGGGTCGATGATGGCCTCGACGAGGTGAACCGGTGAGTCCTTCTCATGCTCCTTGCTACCCTAGATCTTGTATTGGCCCTGGATGTCGACAAGATTCTGGCAGGCGATGCCCGAATTCTTGAGCACCTTTACATCGTTGGTGATGTCCACCGTAGCGAACGGGTAGTGGGGGCTGTTGACAAACCTAGCGAAACGCTCGCAAGGCCTTGTGGCCAAGTAGTAGTGGTAGACGAGGACGTGGTTGCACATGCACATCTAGGCGACGACGACCTTGGGACCAGACCCGTCACGAGCGGGTGTACTCGTGGTCAAACCTGACCTCCTTGTACTTCTGCTCGGCAAGCAAAAGCTCCATGATGTGGATGGAGTGATCCACCCAGACCGGGTTGTTGGTGCACACCACCGAGAGCTCCGTGAACCTTATGTGGGTGTCCACCATGGCATGCATGGTGAACTATTGCTCGTCGTCGGCAGCCACTCGGAGTGCCATTGGAGCCGCATAGGATACCCTCTAAGAATTTGTCGTGGTGGGCGTGCTTCTTGCAATGGTGGGGCGCGATCGAAAGGATGAAGAGACACAAGGGTTAAATGGCTGCTGTAATAAATGGGGGCCGGCCGACTTGTAATCGTCATGTCTTGTCACGGCGTTCATAGCGGAGGATTCCAGTGCACGCTTGACAACACCGCACCACATGCATTTCGTTTGACCACGCGTGGGCTCGAAGAGGCGCCAAATGTATCATCGGTGAGCCTATTCCCGCGCTACTGCGCAAGCTTCCCGCCCAGTTAGTTTGGCCACGCGTCGGCTAGAAGAGGGACAAATCATTGGCGTTTATTGGCAAAAATCTTTGTGAAAACAAAGTGTGTGGAATGACTTCAGTCATAAGTTTACCCGTTGGTGATGAAGTCAAAGTTACACATAAGGGTGATGATGGACACTCGAGTGCGATAATTAATTATGTGCTCTACAGGGCACACGGTTGAAGAAACCAACTGTGTGCAATAATGTTGAAGATCAAAGTCGAGTTAGCTATACATATCGTGTGCTATGAGATCGACAAGGTAAACAGATTTGAGAATGGTTAATAAAATGTAAGACCATTGCATATTAAGGTCAAAATAGCGCTACCAATATAGGAGTCTCATACGATGCCATTTCAACAATAGTACCACAAAAGTTCAAAATATTACAAGGTTTAGATTCCAGAGTTATATGGCTCAAATTCGAAGATTACAAGGTTCAAACTGATACTAGAAATGAAATTCAGCTCATCAGCTGAAAACGCTCGTGCTGATCCACTGAACATGGATATCAGAGAGGTTCAAACTAATATTACCACTTCTAAGTCTGGTTTCGAAACCTCATAAGTTTTGCAAAGGGGTCAGCCACTAAGAAGTCATGTATGGAGTTGACACGATGACTTCCGATTACTCTGTCATCTGAAGTTCCAAAATGAAATTCAGCATTTTTGGAGCCTATTCCATTCTGCTGCAGCCGCCGGCGCTGATCAACAAACCATTCATTTTTGCGAAACAAGTGTAGGGAAAACCTCGTTACCTTCAACACCCTTACTCTGACAACAAAGAACCTGGTGGATAAAATCTCCAGTAAGGTCCCTCGGTAGGAGTTCAAAGTAATTTCTGAGAGATGCAGATCTAGGCATTTAACGTGATTGTTATATTGTATCATATTATCCACCACTGGGCCTAATCCTATCGGCAAAAGAAGAAAACGTGTTAGTTCCTACATGCACTTTTGAACACTACTACATGCCTATTTGGTTTGCAGGATCTGTAAAATGCACTAACATGCCATCTTCGATCTGACATGATTAACATGTGCATTTGATTACTGATACGTCTCCAACGTATCTATAATTTATGAAGTATTCATGCAGTTATATTATAATTCTTGGATGTTTTACAATCATTTTATAGCAACTTTATATCCTTTTTTGGGACTAACATATTGACCAAGTACCCAGTGCCAGTTGCAGTTTTTTGCTTGTTTTTTACATCGCAGGAAATCAATATCAAACGGAGTCCAAACACCGCAAAACTTTTTTTGGATTTTTTGTGGACCAGAAGACCACCAATGGGCCAGAGCAGCACCTCAGGGGTGCCCCGAGGGGGGGTCCAACCCACCAGGGCATGCTTGGGGGCCCAGGCACGCCTAGGTGGGTTGTGCCTACCTCGGTGGCCTCCCGCCCCCGCTCTTTACCCTATAAATTCCCAAAAATTCCAAAACCCTCGGGGGTTAACCTAGATGAAAAGTCCCGCCTCCACAAGGCTCTGTAGCCACCGAAAACCAATCTGGACCCTTTCTGGCACCCTGCCGGAGGGGGAAATCATCTCTGGTGGCCATCTTCACCATCCCGACGGCCACCACGATGAGGAGGGAGTAGTCCACCCTCGGGGCTGAGGGTTTGTACCAGTAGCTATGTGTTTAATCTCTCTCTCTCTCTCTCGTGTTCTTGAGATGGCACGATCTTGATGTATCGCGGGCTTTGCTAATTATACTTTTAAGGGTGGAATATGATACGTCTCCAATGTATCTATAATTTTTTATTGTTCCATGTTGTTATATTATCATTCTTGGATGTTTTACAATCATTTTATAGTCATTTTATATCATTTTTTGGTACTAACCTATTGACATGGTGCCAAGTGTCAGTTCTTGTTTTTTGCATGTTTTTTACATCACAGGAAATCAAGACCAAACGGAGTCCAAACGCATCGAAACTTTTTGTGGAATTTTTATGGACCAGAAGACACCCAATGGGCTGGAGAAGCACCTGGGGGTGCCCCGAAGGGGCACAACCCACCAGGGAGGGCCTGGGGGCCCAGGCGCGCCTAGGTGGGTTGTGCTCACCTCGGTGGCCTCCCGCACCCCCTCTTTACTCTATAAATTCCCAAAAATTCCAAAACCCTCGGGGGTTAACCTAGATCAGAAGTTTCGCCGCCGCAAGGCTCTGTAGCCACCGAAAACCAATCTAGACCCTTTCCGGCACCCTGTCGAAGGGGGGAATCATCTCCGCTGACCATCTTCACCATCCCGGCGGCCACCACGATGAGGAGGGAGTAGTCCACCCTCGGGGCTGAGGGTTTGTACCAGTAGCTATGTGTTTGTAACATCCCAAATTTTCAATTTGGATGTTATACATAGGTTATCATATGCATATCATATTTTATTTGCATTTTAGTTCTGATCCTAGAAATCCTAAGCAACTCAAGGACCCAAGGAGAGAGTTGGGGATTTCAATTATTTTCATATTTGAATTTTTTCTCAAATTTGAAAAGAGCATCAATTTGGTTTTAATATTTTTTTCTCTCCAAATATTTGCAATATTAAAAATAAAAGAAGAGAAGATAATATGACTTCTTCAAAAGAGAAGGAATATTGGAGAAGAAAAATGAAAATCAAATTTATACTTCATTTGGATTTTATTTGCTATTTTATTTGAATTAGAAAAATATTGCATTTTTTAAAATTGTATTTCTAGACCAGAAAAATGTTCACTTTGTTCTAAATATTAGGTTTAGACGGTGAAAATTGTTTCTGGTATTTTTAGGATTTTTTATTTTATTAGGATTTTTTTCTTCGGGTGATTTTTTTATAAAAAGTTGGACCAAACTGGGCCAACGGCCCAGCCGGCACATGAGCCGCGCCGCCTTCGCCCGAGTCTGCCCCGCGCATGGCACTGCCGCCGCTGAAGAAGGAGACCGAGCCAGACTCCTCGGCCTCGGCCCCTTCCCTAAGCCGCCGAGCCCCCCGGGCCTTTATATTGCGCCGCCCTGCCGCCGCCTCCACCCCACACCACCGCCGCAGCCGCCGCCTCCTCGCTGCCGCACCGCCGCCTTGCGCCGCCGCCCGCTCGCGCTGCCGCCGCACCCCGTGATCGCGTCGCCGCTTTGCGCCGCCGCTCGCCGCAAGCCACCGCCTCACCGGAGCCCCGCCTCGCCGTCGTTTCGCCGTCGCCCGCTGGATCTCGCTGTCGGTCAACCCCGGCTAAACGGTATAAAACCTTTCGATTTTTTGGGTTTTTGTTAGATCGGTATAGATCATTTTTTTGGTTTCGCTAATTAGCAAGCGTTCGTTCGAACATCTCTGTTAGTGAACGTATTCGCTCATTTGACCCTGATAGCGAACGTTCGTTCGATAGCATTTTATTTTTATTTTATTCTCGGCCAGGGACCTATCCGTGATTATTTTTATCATAGATTAGCCCCTGATTTTCAAACCCTCACAACTTTTCAACCGTTTGTCCAAATTCGACGAAACCAACACCAAAATCTGCATCTTGTTCCCCTCTTTCCAGATAATCAACTTGAACATCATTTTGACAATTTAAAATTTGGTTTCAAGCAGTTTTGATTTCGAACTTCTTTTGATCATAGTTTGAGTTTCGTAGCTCTGAATTGATTGGTTCTTTTTGCAAATCGAAGCTCTTCAGTTGAACTTTCAGTTTGGATCTTTTTATTTGAGTTTTACCCTTGCATCCTATGCTTGATTGCTTATGTATGTTATTGTTTGTTTACGATAGAGTTTCCGGAGTGCGAAGCGTGCTACTACGAGTCACTAGGGTTTTCAGATCGTCAGCAAGGCAAGTAACACTTTGATCATATCCCTTATTACCCAGTTTTTATACATTAGTTTCAATCCTCAAACACTGCATGATTAGGACTTGAATACTTGTGGGTACTGGGAAGTAGCGATGAGGTAGTACCTATTGCCTTTATTTTCAACCCTGGGAGTTACTTCTACGTATGCTTATACTGCTGTGCTATGCTTATAGACGTGGTTTGGTTTTTGAGAGAATTCATGAAAGTTGTGGGAGTTATTATTAACTAAGGGTAACTTAAGGTGGCTACTTTAATACACATCTGGGTGGATTGGTTGGGGCACCCTGGAGCACCCAGTGGTTTGCCCGGGCACCTGGAGAACCCAGTGCTTGCCCAAGGGGATCCCGGAGTACCCGTGTGATCACCCTATGGAATGCCACCCAGGCTCAAAGGGATCATAAGATTATTCATGCTAGAAACTTCCGTGTGCAGCCACAAGCCATTATGGGCTCTGGCATAGTTGAGTATGTTGTGTGACCTCTTTCAGCGGTAGGATAGCAGATGTAGGGAGAAAGTAGGTGGTACTGTCTACCCAGAGTAAAGAGTTAATGCTTCGAAAAGATTGTGTCTCGATCATCCGTTTCTCAAGCAACATGTAGTGCGAGAAATTCAACGGAGGAGATCGAGTCTTGTGTGGAAAAGTGCGCAAACCTCTGCATAGTGTATAAACTAATAATGATTAGCCGTGTCCACGGTTATGGACATCTTGAGTATCTGGTACTTGAATTATTAAGTTGATCTAATCACTCTACTTAATTAACTTGTTGGGTTATAATTATTATTTTGGGATTGAGTTGGAGGAACCTTCTCAATAATGTCATAAAATTTGTAGTTAGATAAAATATATTCCTTTGCTGTAGGGAAAAAATTGGCTTTATGCAAAATTAAACTTAGAGCCTCCACCAGCCAAATATGCATGTAGTGATAGCCATTATTCAACATTGCTCTACAGTGTGAAATTGCCAATACATTCAATGTACTAACCTACATGGCTGCAACGTCTCATGTTGCAGGAATCTTTTAACGAGTAAGTGATACATTAGGGTTACGATTTCTACACTCAACTTTGCCGTTGGTGTTGATGGGAATCCACAACCTTGTTGTTACTTCCGCTATTTGGATTGAGGTAATAGTATTTACGTTACTTTATACATGTGATTTACCTCTGTTATAAATCCTCGAGTTCAGTGGAGCCACCATACCGAGGATGAAGCCACCTGGGAACGAGAAGAAGACCTACGGAAAGACCACCCGCACCTATTTTCTAGCCAACCGGAATCTCGAGGGAGAGATTCATCTTAAGGGGGTAGGTTTGTAACATCCCAAATTTTCAATTTGGATGTTATACATAGGTCATCATATGAATATCATATTTTATTTGCATTTTGGTTGTGATCCTAGAAATCCTAAGAAACTCAAGGACCCAAGGAGAGAGTTGGGGATTTCAATTATTTTCATATTTGAATGTTTCTCAAATTTGAAAAGAGGATCAATTTGGTTTTAATATTTTTCTCACCAAATATTTCCAATATTAAAAATAAAAGAGAGAAGATAATATGACTTCTTCAAAAGAGAAGGAATATTGGAGAAGAAAATTTAAAATCAAATTTATATTTCATTTGGATTTTATTTGCTATTTTATTTGAATTAGAGAAATATTGTATTTTTAAAAATTGCATTTTTAGACCAGGAAAATGTTCACTTTGTTCTAAATCCTAGGTTTAGATGGTGAAAATTGTTTATGGTATTTTTAGGATTTTTTTTTTCTTCGGGCGATTTTTTTATAAAAGATGGACCGAACTGGGCCAATGGCCCAGCCGGCCCATGAGCCGCGCCGCCTTCGCCTGAGTCCGCCCCGCGCACGGCGCTGCCGCCGCCGGAGAAGGAGACCGAGCCAGACTCCTCGGTCGGCCCCTTCCCAAAGCCGCCGAGCCCCCCCGGCCTTTATATTGCGCCGCCCCGCCGCCGCCTCCACCCCACACCGCCGTCCCAGCCACTACCTCCTCGCAGCCGCACCGCCGCCCGCTCGCGCTACCGCCGCACCCCGTGATCGCGCGGCCGCCTTGCACCGCTGTTCGCCGCAAGTCGTCGCCTCGCTGGAGCCCTGCCTCACCGTCGTTTTGCCGCCGCCCGCCGGATCTCCCCATCGGTCAACCCCGGCCAAAATGTATAAAACTGTTCGTTTTTTTGGGTTTTTCGTTAGATCGGTTTAGATTGGTTTTTTTGGTTTCGCTAATTAGCGAGCGTTCGTTCGAACGTCTCTGTTAGCGAACGTATTCGCTCGTTTGACCCTGATAGCGAACGTTCGTTTGATAGCCTTTTTCCTTTTATTTTATTTTCGGCTAGGGACCTATCCGTGATTATTTTTATCACAGATTAGCCCTTGATTTTCAAAGCCTCACAACTTTTCAATCGTTTGTCCAAATTCGACGAAAACAACGCCAAAATCTTCGTCTTGTTCCCCTCTTTCCAGATATTCAACTTGAACATGGTTTTGAAAATTTAAAATTTGGTTTCAAACAGTTTTGAATTCGAACTTCTTTTGATCATAGTTTGAGTTTCATAGCTCTGATTTGATTGATTCTTTTTGCAAATCGAAGCTCTTCAGTTGAACTTTCAGTTTGGATCTTTTTATTCGATTTTTACCCTTGCATCATATGCTTGATTGCTTATGAATGTTATTGTTTGTTTATGATAGAGTTTCTGGAGTGCGAAGCATGCTACTACGAGTCACTAGGGTTTTCAGATAGTTAGCAAGGCAAGTAACACTTTGATCATATCCCTTATTACCCAGTTTTTATGCATTAGTTTCAATCCTCAAACACTGCATGATTAGGACTTGAATACTTGTGGGTACTGGGAAGTAGTGATGAGGTAGTACCTATTGCCTTTATTTTCAACCCTGGGAGTTACTTCTACGTATGCTTATATTGCTATGCTATGCTTATAGACATGGTTTGGTTTTTGAGAGAATTCATGAAAGTTGTGAGAGTTATTATTAACTAATAGAAACTTAAGGTGGCTACTTTAATACACATCTGGGTGGATTGGTTGGGGCACCCTGGAGCACCCATCGGTTTTCTCGGGCACCTGGAGAACCCAGTGCTTGCCCAAGGGGATCCCGGAGTACCCGTTTGATCACCCTATGGAATGCCACCTAGGCTCAAAGGGATCATAAGATTATTCATGCTAGAAACTTCCGTGTGCAGCCACAAGCCATTACGGGCTCTGGCATAGGTGAGTATGTTGTGTGACCTCTTTCAGTGGTAGTCTAGCAGATGTAGGGGGGAAGTAAGTGGTACTGTCCACCCAGAGTAAAGAGTTAATGCTTCGGAAAGACTGTGTCTCGATCATCCGTTTCTCAAGCAACATGTAGTGCGAGAAATTCAATGGAGGAGATCAAGTCTTGTGGGGAAAAGTGCGCAAACCTCTGCATAGTGTATAAACTAATAATGATTAGCCGTGTCCCTGGTTATGGACATCTTGAGTATCTGGTACTTGAATTATTGATTTGATCTCATCACTCTACTTAATTAAATTGTTGGGTTATAATTATTATTTTGGGATTGATTTGGAGGAACCTTCTCAATAATGTCATAAAATTTGTAGTTAGATAAAATATATTCCTTTGCTGTAGGGAAAAAATTGGCTTTATGCAAAATTAAACTTAGAGCCTCCACCAGCCAAATATGCATGTAGTGATAGCCATTATTCAACATTGCTCTACAGTGTGAAATTGCCAATACATTCAATGTACTAACCTACATGGCTGCAACGTCTCATGTTGCAGGAATCTTTTAACGAGTAAGTGATACGTTAGGGTTATGATTTCTACACTCAACTTTGCCATTGGTGTTGATGGGAATCCACAACCTTGTTGTTACTTCCGCTATTTGGATTGAGGTAATAGTATTTACGTTACCTTATACATGTGATTTACCTCTGTTATAAATCCTCGAGTACTGTGTGTGTTAGCATACCGATCCAGGGATGACACTCAAGCACAGAGACTTGACCGTCTGACGTCGGGTCGCTACAGTGTTTAATCCCCCCTCTCTCTCTTGTGTTCTTGAGATGGCATGATCTTGATGTATCGCGGGCTTTGTTAATATAGTCAGATCATATGGTGTTGTCCCCTCTCTATCTTGTTGTTATGAATTGAGTTTTCCCTTTTGAGATTTTGTTATTATCGGATTGAATACTTTTATGGAATTGAGAACACTTGATATATGTCTTGCAATTGAATACTGGTGGTGACAATGGGGTATCATATTGATTCACTTGCTATATATTTTGGCACTCAACTCATGGATTCCCGAGGTGACATTGGGGTAATCTACGCATAGGGGTTGATGCACGTTCTTGTCTTTGTTTCTCTGGTAGAAATCTTGGGGCACTCTTTGAAGTTCTTTGTGTTGGATCGAGTATTATGAATCTGTAATTATTTGGTGTTATTTTAGTACAAACTCTTGGATAGATCGATCGGAAATAATAGCTTCGAGGTGGTTTCGTACCCTACAAATGATTTCTTCGTATGCTCTCCGCTAGATAGGAACTTTGAAGTGATTCCTCGTTGCACATTGAGGGATGGTTATATGGTCCAATTATATTAGCACTGTTGAGAGATTGCACTAGTGAAAGTACGGACCCTAGGCCTCATTTTCAAGCATTACAATACCGTTTTTGTGCCCGTTTACTATTTGCTACCTTGATGTTTTTATTTATTCAGATTAAAATATATATTTCTACCATCAATATTACACTTTTATCACCATCTCTTCGCCGAACTAGTGCACCTATACAATTTGCCATTGTATTGGATGTGTTGGGGATACAAGAGATTTCTTGTATTTGGTTGCAGGGTCGTTTGAGAGAGACCATCTTCATCCTACACCTCTCGCGGATTGATAAACCTTAGGTCATCCACTTGAGGGAAAATTTCTACTATCCTACAAAACTCTGCACTTGGAGGCCCAACACGTGTCTACAAGAATAATGTTGCGTAGTAGACATCAAGCTCTTTTCTGGCGCCGTTGCTGGGGAGATGAGTGCTTGAAGGTATATCTTTAGGTCTTGCAATTGAATATTTTAGTTTCTTGTTTTATCACTAGTTTAGTTTATAAAAGAAAACTACATAAAAATGGAGTTGAGGTTGCATCATATTATTGATAATCTTTATAATATCTTTCTTGAAAATGATGGTTCGAAAATTGTGCTCAATTGTTAGAAGAAGAAGTCAATAAAATGTTTGGCACAAAATATTTGAATGATGCGCATGATTTCAATGTTGTTAGTATGAATTCTTTGAATATCCATGATGCTAATGATATGCAAAGCTAGAAGCTTGGGGATGCTATGTTTGATGAAGATGATATTTTTTGTCCCCCAAGTTTTGATGTGCAAATTTATTATGATGAAAGCATGCCTCCTATTTATGATGATTATATTGATGAAAGTGGGTTTGGAATAGTGTCAACTTTATGAAGTAATGATCCCACTATTTTGGAAGGTCTTGAATCTTATTGTGATAATTATGAAAGTGGATTTGGAGAGGTCATGACTTTATTCAGTGATGAATCCACTATTTCGAAAGAGGTTCCAATTGATTATGAGCACAAAGTTGCTATCTATGATGATTATGGTGATGACTTGTATGCTATAAAGAATAATGATAACCATGAAACTTGTCATCATGATTTTAATTTTCACTCTCATGATAGTTATTTTGTTGAGTTTGCTCCCACTACTATTGATGAGAAGAAATTTGCTTATGTGGAGAGTAATAAGTTTTCTATGCTTTTGTGTCATGAAAATAATGCTTTATGTGATAATTATATTGTTGATTTTCTTCATGGTGCTACTGAAAATTATTATGAGGGAGGAACTTATGCTTGTAGGAATTGCAATAATATCAAGTTTCTTCTCTATGTGTTGAAAGTTTTGAAGTTATGCTAGTTTTGCCTTCATATGCTAGTTGATTCTTGTTCCCATAAGTTGTTTGATCACAAAATCCCTATGCATAGGAAGTGGGTTAGACTTAAATGTTCTAGTCATATGCTTCATGATGCTCTCTCTATGTTTCAATTCTTATCTTTTATGCGAGCATCATTGAAATCATCATGCCTAGCTAAAAAGGCATTAAAGAAAAGCGCTTGTTGGGAGACAACCCAACACTTTTACCAACTGTTTTTGTGTGTTCACATAATTAGTCTACTATAGTAATCATGTTTTCTTGCTTTTGTTTCAATAAAGTGCCAAGTAAGACCTTTGTGATGGCTTATGATGATAGTTGATTTGATCTTGCTGAAAAACATAAACTTTTGCGCTCAAGAAAATAATTCTCATTTTTAATAGAAGCGTGATAAAATTATGATTATTTTTGAAGAAGATTAACAGACAAATTACCCAGGTTTTACTATTTTTTCAGAAGTTTTGGAGTAGCAGAAGTATGGTTGGAGTACAGATTACTACAGGCTGTTCTGTTTTTGACAGATTCTGTTTTCAGTGCATAGTTTGCTTGTTTTCTAGTTTCTATGGCTTATATTGCTCCATATAAATTGTTGAAATAATATTATACAGAAGGAATTGTGTGATAACAATTATGAATCTTGTCTTTGGCAGTACCAAAAGTGAAATGGTTTACTCTTTATCATACTAACCTATCTCACAAAGTCCCGTTAAGTTTTGTGTGATTGAAGTTTTCAAATTTTGGGTGAGATGTAGATATGATGAGAATAAGGAGTGACAAGACCCTAAGCTTGGGGATGCCCAAGGCACCCCAAGGTAATATTCAAGGAATATCCAAGCAACTAAGCTTGGGGATGCCCCGGAAGGCATCCCCTCTTTCGTCTCCAACATTATCGGTAACCTCACTTGGAGCTATGTTTTCATTCGTCACATGATATGTGTTTTGCTTGGAGTGTCAATTTATTTTGCTAGGATTTACTTTCTGTTATTTAGAATAATATTTTGCACCTGTTATTTCGATAAAAATGTCAAGTATAGCCTTTGCCATGCTTATCTTGCAAGTCTACATGTTGCTGTTTGAAAACAGAAAGTTTACCGCCATTGCAAAAATTCCATAGAAAATTCAGAATGTGATAAAATGTTGAAACTTTTTGCAAAATGAGGTCTGATAAATTTTCTATAGTGTGGCAATTTTTCACAACTTTTGGAGTTATGGAAGTATTGATACTCTTGCATTCTTTAGAGACTGTACTGTTTGGTAGATTGCTGTTATGTTTGCATTGTTTGCATATGTTTGCTTGTTTAATGATTATATTTGAGGATAGGAGTATTAAATATGCAGAGGCACTTTAGTATGCAATGTTGAATTATAATTTTAGTGATTTGCTAGATTAGAGAATGATAAGGTTTTGGCATTGGTTTACACTAACTTATCTCACGAGTCCTTGTTGAGTTTTGTGTGGATGAAGCTTTTGAGATTTAGGAAAACCGTGATATGAGAAGAATGAAGGAGACAGAAAATCTCAAGCTTGGGGATGACCAAGGCACCCCAAGATAATATTTCAAGAAGTCTCAAGCATCTAAGCTTGGGGATGCCCTGGTAGGCATCCCACCTTTCTTCTTCAACAATTATCGGTTAGTGTCGGTTGAGCCTAAGTTTTTGCTTCTTCACATGATGTGTGCTATTCCTAGAATGTCATTTTATTTTCATTTTGCTTGCTGTTTTAATAAAGTACTTACATCTGAAAGTTTTTAAATAAAATAGAGTCCTCAAATAGTTGCCAGGGAGGCTAGGTAAGCGGCATTCACATCCCGACAACAAAGCTCTTTTCTATGAAATTGCTCTAGTGGTTCACTTATATCTTTTGAGCACGGTGTGCTTTAGTATTTTTGAAGAAATTCTATCTTGCTTCACTTAAATTAATTTGAGAGAAATAAATATTATGCTCATGATCTTCATTTATTTCTTTTTGGAGTAGTTTGTCATTTACTCTTGTGCTTCACTTATATCCTATGAGTAAATTGTTGAATAAATTGAATGTCATGAAGTTGAAATCATATCATGCCTAGTGGTAGCTTCACATCGGGTTTAGAAAGTGAAATCTTTTGAGGCTTGACAATCACAATATTGATCATACAAGCAATTCACGAATAATTTGTAGAAGGAAGAGAACTTTCACATGCAAATATACTATCCTGGAAATCTTTTGTGATTGTGAGCCCCCATCAAAATATTATATGCCAAAATTGTTGACGTTGGACAAGGAAGACAATGTACTGATTCATGTTTGTTCATATTCACATAGAAGTTATATTGTCATAGATCCTTCAACATGTGGTGCTTGCCCCCCATCTTTGATAGCCAAAAATCCCGCACCGAGTAGAGATACTACTTGTGCATGCAAAAACCCTTAAACCCAAATCTTATTTTCAAGATTCCACCATACCTACCTAAGGATTGAATAAGATACTTCAAGTAAGTTGTCATCGGTGCAATAAGGCAATAAAATTTGCTTCTAAAAGTGTTAGATCATTTAGTGTAAGAGAAAATTGAACGTTGTACGAACTTGTGATGGCAAAGAACAAAAGCGACATACTGCATAATAAAGGTTGCTATCATAAGGGGCAATATAACATGACGTTCTTTTTCACTAAGGGGTTGAGGATACAAACAAATAAGCGCATGACAACCTCTGATTCCCTCTGTGAAGGGCCTATCTTTTACTTTTATGTATTTACTTTTATGCAAAGAGTCAAAGTTCTTCTCTCTATTCCTTTTTATTTTTCTCTTTTGGCAAGCATCATGTGGTGAGGAAAGATCTAGGCACATATATCCAGTTGAATATGGGTAGCGTGACTTATTATTGTTGACATCACCCTTGAGGTGAATATGTTGGGAGGCAAAACAATAAGCCCCTATCATTCTATGTGTCTCGTTGAAACGTTTTGCTCATGTGTATATGGTGAGTGTTAGCAATCATAGAAGACTATATGATGGTTGAGTATGTGGGGCTCTTACTTAAACTATGTTGAATAAGTTGAATTGAAATTGGTTGGTGACTGAGAACATAGGTTGTTGAGTTTCAAGAGAATTCATTGTTCGAACGTTAACATGTGAATTGGTTGCTACTATAACATGAGAAGTTATATAAGAAAGAATTGCTGTCATGATGCTAGGAAAAGTGGTTGAAATTATCATTGATCAAACTTATGCACTTTGCTAGCATTCACACTTCATAAATTATTTCTTTTCTCATTTACCTACTCGAGGACGAGTAGGAATTAAGCTTGGGGATGCTGATACGCCTCCAACGTATCTATAATTTATGAAGTATTCATGCTGTTATATTATCATTCTTGGATGTTTTACAATTATTTTAGAGCAACTTTATATCATTTTTGGGACTAACCTATTGACCCAGTGCCCAGTGCCAATTGATGTTTTTTGCTTGTTTTTTACATCGCAGGAAATCAATATCAAACGGAGTCCAAACACCGCAAAACTTTTTGTGGATTTTTTATGGACCAGAAGATCACCAATGGGCCAGAGCAGCACCTGGGGGGTGCCCCAAGGGGGGTCCAACCCACCAGGGCGTGCTTGGGGGCCCAGGCACGCCCAGGTGGGTTGTGCCTACCTCGGTGGCCTCCCGCCCCTGCTCTTTACCCTATAAATTCCCAAAAATTCCAAAACCCTCGGGGGTTAACCTAGATGAGAAGTTTCGCCTCCGCAAGGCTCTGTAGCCACCAAAAACCAATCTAGACCCTTTCTGGCACCCTGCCAGAGGGGGGAATCATCTCAGGTGGCCATCTTCACCATCCCGACGGCCACCACGATGAGGAGGGAGTAGTCCACCCTCGGGGCTGAGGGTTTGTACCAGTAGCTATGTGTTTAATCTCTCTCTCTCTCTCTCTCTCGTGTTCTTGAGATGGCACGATCTTGATGTATCGCGGGCTTTGTTAAAATAGTCGGATCATATGGTGTTTTTCCCTCTCTATCTTGTTGTGATAAATTGAGTTTTTCCCTTTGAGATTTCATTGTAATCGGATTGAATACTTTTATGGATTTGAGAACACTTGATATATGTCTTACAATTGAATACTGGTGGTGACAATGGGGTATCGTATTGATTCACTTGATATATGTTTTGGCACTCAACTCGCGGATTCCCGCGGTGACATTGGGGTAATCTATGCATAGGGGTTGATGCACGTTCTTGTCTTTGTTTCTTCGGTAGAAATCTTGGGGCACTCTTTGAAGTTCTTTGTGTTGGATTGAGTATTATGAATCTGAAATTATTTGGTGTTATTTTAGTACGAACTCTTGGATAGATCGATCAGAAAGAATAGCTTTGAGGTGATTTCGTACTCTACAAATGATTTCTTCTTATGCTCTCCGCTAGATAGGAACTTTGGAGTGATTCTTTGTTGCACGTTGAGGGATGGTTATATGATCCAATTATATTAGCACCGTTGAGAGATTGCACTAGTGAAAGTACGGACCCTATGCCTCATTTTCAAGCATTAAAATGCCATTTTTGTGCCCGCTTACTATTTGCTACCTTGCTGTTTTTATTTATTTAGATTATAAAAAAATATTTGTACCATCAATATCACACTTTTATCACCATCTCTTCGCCGAACTAGTGCACCTATACAATTTTCCATTGTATTGGGTGTGTTGCGGACACAAGAGATTTTTTGTATTTGGTTGCAGGATCGTTTGAGAGAGACCATATTCATCCTACACCTCTCACGGATTGATAAACCTTAGGCCATCCTCTTGAGGTAAAATTGCTACTGTCCTACAAAACTCTGCGCTTGGAGGCCCAACACGTGTCTACAAGAATAAAGTTGCGTAGTAGACATCGATTACAATCTAGAAAAATGTAGCCTTCTTCACAAGAGGTTGGAGTGGATGAAAAGTTCCTTAAGAAAACTAGTACATATGAATCCAAAGGAGAAATGCTTATGGATTGTAACCATATGGATCAAGCAACCAATATGGGGGGGGGACATGTATGTACTGGAATCCTCCAAAAGAATCCTTCAAAAATCATAGTACATTGTCATTGTAAAATTGGAAAAAGGTGTCACAAAATGAACTCCCTTATGGTTAACATTTAATAGGAAAGGAACATGACCTCGATATATAGCTTCTCCAGGCACGGAAAGCATCTCAGAAAACTGACAACTTGCTCCAAGTTGGGGCCGATAGATTCTAGTGTCAAGACCTTCACTGTGCGCAGTTTCGGGGTCAAGCTTGTCGGAATCATTTTATGGATGATAGACGAACATACATCTTCAAAATTATAAATAATGTTAATTTGTAAAGGAGAGGTGGAAGGCGGCTGTTGTACCTGAACGGGTGTGGATCCAATAACAAGTTTGGAGTATTTGTCAGACGAGTAGCCCACCACTGTCAATTTGGGTGCAGAAATGACATTGATTCTTGTTGGACCTTCTTGACCAACTACAAGTAATCTCTCAAGTGCAGGTGTGTCCTTAATGAACATACCATGGAACACATCTTGTGATGTCTTCTTGCCACACCAGCAACACACATAAATAGTCCAGAGAGTCATGGAGGTGATGTGGAAGCTACTCAACCCATTGATTTCCTGAAGACGAAGGTACTCGAGTGCAGTATAGCCACAGAACAGGCGCTCCACATCACCATTTGGGAGGAAGATGCGACGAGCTCGAGGTGCTTCAGTCATGGTATAATAAGAGCGGGCGTGTCATTAAGGGGGGATGGCAGTTCCTGAGCGCGGACATTGGCAGCGAGCGCATATGCGCATCATCTAAAGTGAGATCCTCGAGCTGATCTAGGGCGGAGGATCAGAACCAATCATCAAGCTTGGCTTGGTCCTTGCCGTTGGAACAGAACTTGCCCATTCTAAGGCCTCTGGTTTGGCCAAGGTGACTGTCGAGGATCTTGGAGAACACATCCAAGCTTTTGCGATAGCCATGGTAGAGCTCATGGGTGTCGATGAGGTCGAGAGGGGTGTGTTACATAGGGGGCGCCACTGCCGGGAAAGGATGGTTGTCTGCACCCCATATTTGATTGGGAGGAGGGAGAGTATGACTGTCAACATATCACCGGGGAGGCTGCCGATGAAGTCTAGGCCTGCTTGTGACGCCCTGAGACCGTTGCGCCAGGTGTCTTCCAGTTATTCGCTGTTGTTGCCTTGTCATTTGCTTGCGTGTCACATCTTGTCATGTCATCATGTGCATTGCATCACCATGTTTTCAAAACTTGCATCCATCCGGGTTTCCCCGTTCCTTCCGTTGTCCGTTCTGAGTCCAGACACACTTGCACGCGCCCGCGGCACGTCCGAAATATTATTTTATAAGTGGCCGGAAAATGTTCTCGGAATGGGTTGAAAGTTGGCATGCGGTGTTGTTATGTTATAGGTAGGCCGCCTGCCAAGTTTCATCGCATTCGGAGTCTGTTTGACGCCCCAACGATTATCTATAGCGGCAATAGTAGTCGGTCTTTCGTCGGACGTTTCGGTCTCCGAAATTGCTGCCGGGCCTCTCTCCCTCTCTTCTCTCAGCTCGAGCCCTTCTGCACAGCCCACAAGTTCCAACCGATCCCTCGCATGCGTGTCCGAAACTTCCCCGGACCCAACCCGGACAGTTGTCACCGTTGGGTCCGGATCATCCCCAAACATCTACAAAACGTCTCCGTTTTGTTAATTGGACTTCCTAACATATTTTTCTCCGTCCGCCCGATTACGATCGGAGGGATGAGATAGCCCCTAGCCTAACCTACCCGCTATATATACTAGTCTAAACCGGGACCAAATCCCTAATTTCTAGGGATCCTACCTAGCACCACCGCCACTCTCTCGGGATCTCCTCCCGATCCACCTGCTCCTCTCTTTCCGCGCCTAGCCATCCCTTCGATCCACACATCCAGTTGATCCAGCTACCTCCTCGATTGGCAAACCGAACCAACCAGCTACCTCCTCCCGATATGCCTCCATGCCTCCTCCCAACGTTGACCGCAAGCCAGGAGCCCGAGCTCCTCTTCCCGAGCCGCAGCCACCCCGCAGCCGTCCAACCTCGTCGGCCACCAGGACCTCTGCTCCTCCTCTCTATCTTCTTCTCCTCCCTCTCCCATTTTCTTTCTCTCTCACGCACCTCCCTCTCTCTCAGGTACGCCATGAGCAGCACCATGGATGGGCTCCTCCAGCCGACGCCAAGTCCCTCCGCTGCGGCCTGCTTCACTTCGAACCTACGCTTGGACTCCCCTCCGCCGGCCTTCAACGCCGTCCAGGACCCGAATCCGCCCCTTTGCCCCGCTCGATGGAGCTCTGCTCCCAGCCACCGCTGCCCTGCTCGCCTCCTCTGCTTCGACCTTGCGCGAGGAGGATGACCCAGTGCCAAGTCCCGCTTGCCCGTGCCCGTTGACTCTGTCTACGAAGCCCAGCTACCTACCAGTTGCAGCAGCGCGTTGGTCCAGCCCCGCCAAGGCCCACCTCCAGATCCGGCTTGCCTTGGCTTTCTCCATAGATCTGGGCCTTGGCCCATGGTGAGGCACCGGCACCCCAGCGCCCAATGTGCTCTGTACGCCCAGTTTGGGCCCGATAGGGTTTTTTTCCCTGCGCTGCGATTTTCTCTATTATCCAGCGAATTATTGTTTTACAGAAAGGTCCCTAAACTTCATGCATTTAATAACTTCACAACCGTGCATCGGATCTAAATAAATTATATATGAAAGTTGTTTAGAATTTTGTCTAGTTTAATAATATTCAACTTTCATGCATGTTTGAAATGTTTAAAATGCTGTTTGGTTAGATTTGCTCCTATGCCATGCTAAAATGCTTTAATTCATAACTAATTAACCGTAGCTCCGAACCTAATAATCTCTATATGTAAATGGAGTAGAAAAATTCCTAGTTTAACATGGTGTACTTGTTTTGCATGTTTAATAACTCTAAAATTGTGTTTAGGACAGAACAGTACCAAACCTAATATATGCATATGGGGATTTACCAGAATTGTTGTTCGTTGTTTCCGGCCTCATTTAAACTTGACTAGATAGGTAGTTTTACTTTGCTTCATCCTCTTGCCATGTTTAACAACATTTAATATTGTTGGGTACATAAACGAGATCGAACTAAATAACTTGAATGTGGTGTTTTGTCAATATGCACCCCGATGCATATTGAGCTCCACTTAACTTGTAGTGTTGTTTGTGCACTTTGCCATGCCATGCCTCATTAAACTGGACATGCATCATACTTGATTGTGCATCATGCCATGTTTATGTGGTGGTTGTTTACTATGTTGTTTGCTTCTTTCTGGTGTTGCTTCTTCGGGTTGGTTCCGATAACGTTGCGGTTGTGAGGATTCGTTCGACTTCGTCCGTTTGTCTTCTACATGGACTCGTTCTTCTTCCTTGCGGGATCTCAGGCAAGATGACCATACCCTCGAAATCACTTCTATCATTGCTTGCTAGATGCTCGCTCTATTGCTATGCCTATGCTACAATACCTACCACTTGCTATATCATGCCTCCCATATTGTTAAGCCAAGCCTCTAACTCACCTTGCCCTAGCAAACCGTTGTTTGGCTATGTTACCGCTTTGCTCAGCCCCTCTTATAGCGTTGCTAGTTGCAGGTGAAGATTGGAGTTTGTTCCTTGTTGGAACATGATTATTGTTGGGATATCACAATATATCTTATTTACTTTAATGCACCTATATACTTGGTAAAGGGTGGAAGGCTCGGCCTTATGCCTGGTGTTTTGTTCCACTCTTGCCGCCCTAGTTTCCGTCATACCGGTGTTATGTTCCTTGATTTTGCGTTCCTTACACGGTTGGGTTATAATGGGAACCCCTTGACAGTTCACCTTGAATAAAACTCCTCCAGCAATGCCGAACCTTGGTTTTACCATTTGCCACCTAGCCTCTTTTTCCCTTGGGTTCCGTGGACTCAAGGGTCATCTTTATTAAACCCCCCGGGCCAGTGCTCCTCTGAGTGTTTGTCCAAACTAGATCCCCTTGCAGCGCCACCTCGGGGAAACTCAAGGTTTGGTTTTAGTTGTACGGATTGCTTATCCGGTGTGCCCTGAGAACGAGATATGTGCAGCTCCTATCGGGATTTGTCGGCACATTCGGGTGGTGTTGCTGGACTTGTTTTACCATTGTCGAGATGTCTTGTAACCGAGATTCCGAGTCTGATCGGGTTATCTTGCGAGAAGGAATATCCTTCGTTGACCGTGAGAGCTTGTGATGGGCTAAGTTGGGACACCCCTGCAGGGATTTGAACTTTCGAAAGCCATGCCCGCGGTTATGGGTAGATGGGAATTTGTTAATATCCGGTTGTAGAAAACTTGACACTTAACTTAATTAAAATGCATTAACCGCGTGTGTAGCCGTGATGGTCTCTTTCCGGCGGAGTCCGGGAAGTGAACACGGTGTTGGAGTTATGCTTGAACGTAGGTTGTTCTAGGATCACTTCTTGATCATAGTTCATCGACCATGCTTTTGCCTTCTCTTCTCGCTCTCATTTGCGTATGTTAGCCACCAAATATGCTAGTCGCTTGCTGCAGCTCCACCACATAACTTTTACCCTTCCTATAAGCTTAAATAGTCTTGATCGCGAGGGTGTGAGATTGCTGAGTCCCCGTGACTCACAGATACTTCCAAAACCAGCTTGCAGGTGCCGATGATATTGTGCAGGTGATGCAACCAGGCTCAAGGAGGAGCTCGATGAAGTTCCTGTTCGTTATGTTGTTCCGTTTTCTAGTTGATCAGTAGTGGAGCCCAGTTGGGGCGATCGGGGATCTGTAGCATTAGGGGTAGTCTTCTTTTATTTTGGTTCCGTAGTCGGACCTTGGTTGTATCCGGTTGATGTAATTCTATATTCATGTATTGTGTGAAGTGGCGATTGTAAGCCAACTATGTATCCATTTCCTTATTCATTACATGGATTGTGTGAAGATTACCTCTCTTGCGACATTGCCTTCAATGCGGTTATGCCTCTAAGTCGTGCTCCGACACGTGGGAGATATAGCCACATCGAGGGTGTTATACTGCTGGAGTCGCTTGCGGTTCTTGCTCGCCCCGCCTCCGCTTGTTGGCAGCCCTGTTCTCCAGCTCCGGAGTCTACTTGTCAACGGCTCTTTCGGATAGAAGTGGGAGTACAGGGAATATTTAGGTAAAACAGGGCAATAGAAAAGTGTATTGTTAACTAGAAGTTATTAGGTAGGAATATAGTAAGAAGATGGAATAACAATTGGTTGCTTAAATAGTACACAATTCATTTGGTATTGCTGGGTAAGTCAACATGCAGATACTTGAAAAGAAAACTTACTTCAAACAAAGTCTGGACGGATGATATCGTCGAGGAAGTTAGCATATATCTCATGACCAGGCTCTTTTATGTGCAATGCAATTATAGTGCCAGCTTTCCGTACATAAAACTTAGAAATTTCTTTCCTAAGGCCAAAGCCAAAATAGGAGTCACCATGTTCATCAACTCTTAGAGTAGCAATGATTGTAAATCCATGGTTTGTGTTTAGTATGATATCCCTGCAGTATTGATTTATGTAAAGGGAAAGATTGTGCACTACAGATTCTATTGCATAGCAAGGGACACGCTGCAGAAAATTGTAGGATTGTTAAAGAAAATATGGTAACATGCAAATATGGGCCCAAATTGAAAAAACTGTACAACAGTTGAAATCGAAGGACAAAAATCTATAATTAAACAGATAGGATAAACATGATGTCATGGAAATATGAGAGTAATCGAGAGAACAATACATCATCAATTTGCCTAATATAGAAAGAAGAGGGAAAAAAATCCCCTTTGATGTATATGGTGCATGTGGCACCTTTTATCCAAGTGTAGCAATATTTAGTATATGTTTAGGAAAGAAGGCAATGCTAACCGATTTAGGGTGAGATTAAACATACCGCACACATCCTCAAGTCATCTGGTATGGTGAGTTGGAATGTCTGGCGGAGGCCGCAAAGTCCTGATGTGTCTGCGCACTGTACACTCTATGAATGAAAGAAACCCTCAAATCAACTCGAATAAAAATGAATTCACGGCAATTTCAGTCAGGTGATTAAAGGAGGCAGATGAATTGGGATAAGAGATGAGATAATATCTCATTAAATTAGTTACCTTGTTGTCCATGAGAAAGAACCCTAAGTACGGCAGATTCCCCAACCGAGTGGAGCTGGGTCGACCACGAGCAGCATTGAAAAAGTCTATGGTGATAGGCGGCGACAAGCGGAAGTGGCGAAATGCGGTGGGGTTTGCCAGCAGCCTGGCGGCGGCAGGCGGCGAGCTAAGTTGTTGCCGCCGCGATAGGCGGTGCCATGCATAGACGCGGAGGAGCTTGTGCAGGTGTGAGTGGGGACCGTAGGGGGTGGCGGGCAGGGTGAGGGTTTTTGTGACGTGGGGATGGTGAGGTTTTTCATTTTTCTTTTTTGAATTGGGTGGTGAGGGTTTTCTGTCCCACGAAGAATTTCGGAGGCAACGGTTTGCTAGAGCCAACCGTGTGTGATTGACACAATAGGCAAAATGAAAGTCATTGCACACAGTTCCAATTTTGGGAACCGTGTGTGATTGACGTACTATCTCCATCCTGGTTTATTGGTCCCCTTTGTAATTTGTACCAAATTTTGACCAAATATTTAACTAAGAAATGTTTATGCATGTCAGAAAAAATTATATCATTGAACACTATATTCAAATACACATCCAACGATATAATTTTTGCTGACCTGCACTAACATTTTGTCATTTAAATCTTTGGTCAAAATTTAAAACAAATTACAAAGGGGACCAAATAAACCAGGACGGAGGTAGATTCCAGCAACCAAACTGATCGCATTCATATCCCACACTTAGACACAAGTAAACATAGATAAACATACTCAGACATAGATAATAAGCATACAAGTACACAAACATAGTTCAACCATAAGTACATAGTTGAACCGTCACTAAGCATACTCAAGCGTACATAGTTTGATCCCACATCTCATCTCACATGCCGGCACGATCCTGAAGCTTCTCTAGGTACTCGGCGGACGCGTCGTGCGCCACCCTGCGAGAATACTTCCGCTTGAAGGAGCGAACGGCCCATCCTCTTGCATGCGCAAGAACACTTTGTTACGCGTCATGAAGCTTCTGGTTGCAAAATGGGCATTGATAGCCACCATTCCAGGTCCTAATATGCCTGTTATGCATTCTCGCATAAAGCTCCCTCGGGATTTGCCTCTTGTACCTCCTCTGGCCATCTTCATCCTCGATGTCCACATTGTCAGACAACACCTATACAAATAGTAGAACAAATTTGGCACCAAATCAAATGTTTACATGCCATGAAGTAGGATTAGGAATTTATGGCTATTTTTATACATATCCAGAGATTATGGTTCGATTTTTAAGCACAATCGTCTATTTACAGACCAATCTTGAAGGAAACAATGGTACAAACATATATGTAGGTCATTCAAAATCAATTGTCAAGTCCTGGCTAGGAATTATTAGCACGAACACTAACCCTAGTCGGATTACTAGCATAAATCATTTGCACAGATGAAACAACTAATCACTTATCACTTGTACCATTCAAACAATTAATACACTACACGGATATAACAAAACTTACTCAGATTTCATGGATTGAGAGAACATAACCATAGGATTTCTATTCCAAAAAGGGGAAGGCAGGAGTAACCAGAGAAACCCTAGGATCTATTTGACACATAAATGGGTATAGATGACTAACCAGTTGTCCATCGTCGTCGGAGTCATCGCTGGAGTGGTCATCGGAGTCGTCGCCGGGGTCGTCGCCCGAGTCGTCACCAGAGTCGGTGTGGAACTCCGTCTCCGGCTGTCGAAGCTCGACATCGTCGACGACCTCAGGGTGCAGCGATACCTCGCCGGCGGTGACGGCAACCTCTGTCTCCATCTCCACGCCGTGCTTCGATGCTTTAGTAGCCCCGACATCACCACTCCCTCCGATGGGGCGCTTCGGCGGCATCCTCATACACTGGCGGCTCTGAGGACAGGATGCAAGCAGAGAAAGAGGATTGTGTGTGTGGTGAGGATGGGGGGTGCGGCCGCTCGGGAACACCATTAATATGGAGTAGTGGGAGAGAGGCGGGCGGCGGTCAAACTGCTGGCTCGTCTTCCGGTGAGCCTGCACACCGGACTGCTGGCATGCCTACCGTCATTTCACACAGCTACTCGCACGCATCCTAATGACACTATGCAGTGAGCACACCTCCGTCAATTCACACACCTGCACACACGCCTCCCGGTCTGCCTACGCGGCAGACTGCTCGCATGCGTCCCGTCAACTAACGCCTGCTCGCACGGCACACAGGACACATGGCGGCACGTATATTGTTTTTCTATTTGGATGATTAATGCTGCCGCTTTATTATTTAACCAATGCATGGCACGTATCCATTGTTGGTCTAATTCTCACGGTTCGAATAAATAATCCGTTTGGGATATTGGTTCCCAACTATTAATAATCTCCCGTTTGTAAGAAGATAAAGATTACATCAAATCTGGTCTCAAATTTGACAAAAAAGTACAATGCCACTTAGTATTGGCGTCCATATGAAAACATGATAAGTTTCATGAACTTCAAATAAGTTTTGGATGTACTAGAATTTCAAAATCAAGATTCTCAATGTTTGAAATTTCTTGCATGGGGAGTAAACATGCACCCAGTGAGACACATGTGTTTACGCAATCCATTTAGGTGCACTGTCACGTGTGCATGTAGCTCAAATTTGATTTTTGCACATTATACCCGTAGAAAATCAATCAATGTACTAAAATGTCTTAATGATCTCTATTTTTTTCGAAATTAAAACATCCCTCCTTTCGTAACATATGTTCACCGCGGGATAATTTAACATGCATCGTACTTGCGGTGGATTCGTGATGTGTGTGTGTGTCTGGGGGGTGGCGGGTGGCTCAAAGTACACTACAAGTTGTGAGCCACCGTGTGGGTTGGCCGTTTTGTTAGGCAGGTGCCTGATACGTCTCCGTCGTATCTACTTTTCCTAATGCTTTTCCTCTTGTTTTGGACTCTAATTTGTATGATTTGAATGAAACTAACCCGGACTAACGTTGTTTTCAACAGAACTACCATGGTGTTGTTTTTGTGCATAAATAAAAGTTCTTGGAATGGAACAAACTTTGCAAGGATTTTTTATACAATAAAAGAGAATTTTTGGAGCCAAGAACCACCAGAGGGGGGCACCTGGGTGGGCACAACCCACCAGGGCGCGCCACCCCCTCCAAGCGTGCCCAGGTGGGTTACCCCCACCTGGTGGTCCCGCTAACCCTGTAACCGACACTATAAAATCCTATTTTTCCAAAAAAACAGAGAGAAAGAATTATCACGTTCCACGATACAGAGCCGCCGCCGTCTCATGTTATTCATCGGGAGGCCAGATCTGGAGTCCGTTTGGGGCTCCGGAGAGGGGGATCTTCGATCTTCGTCATCACCAACCCTTCTCCATCACCAATTCCATGATGCTCCCCACCGAGAGTGAGTAATTCCTTCGAGGATCGCTGGTCGGTGAGGAGTTGTATGAGATTCATCATGTAATCTAGTTAGTTTTGTTAGGGCTTGATCCCTAGCACCCACTATGTTCTGAGATTGATGTTGCTATTACTTTGCCATGCTTAATGCTTGTCACTTTGGGCCCGGGTGCCATGATTTTAGATTTGAACCATTTATATTATCACCATTATATCTATGTTCTAGATCCGATCTTGCAAGTTATAGTCACCTACTACGTGTTGTGATCCGGCAACCCCGGAGTGACAATAGTCGGGACATTTCCCGGTGATGACCGTAGTTTGAGGAGTTCATGTATTCCCCGTGTGTTAAATGCTCTGTTCCGGTTCTCTATTAAAAGGAGGCCTTAATATCCCTTAGTTTCGAATAGGACCCCGCTGCCACGTGAGGGTAAGACAAAAGATGTCATGCAAGTTCTTTCCATAAGCACGTATGATTATTTATGGAATACATGCCTACATTATATTTATGAACTGGAGCTAGTGCCGTATCGCCCTAGGTTATGACTATCACATGATGAATATCATCCAACAAATCATCGATCCAATGCCTACGATTTTCCTACATGTTGATCTTGCTAAGTTACTACTGCTATTGTTAATGTTGCACTTGCTATAAAACTACTGCTATCACTGTTACCATTACTATTGCTGCTGCTACTATCAAAACTATCATACTACTTTGCTACTGATCTCTTTGCCCCAGATAATTAATCTCTAGGTGTGGTTGAATCGACAACTCAGCTGCTAATACTTTCAAATATTCTTTGGCTCTCCTTGTGTCGAATCTATAAATTTGGGTTGAATACTCTACCCTAGAAAACTGTTGTGATCCCCTATACTTGTGGGTTATCAAGACCTTTTTCTGGCGCCGTTGCCGGGGAGCATAGCTATATTTGTAGAGTCACTTGGGATTATTACCAATTTATCACTATGAAGAATCAGAAGGATGCGAAGACTAAGATTTTTCCCTCTAAGACGAGGGGAGGTAAGGAACTGCCATCTAGCTCCGCTTTAGATTCACCTTCAGTTATAAGTAAACTTGCAACACCACCACATGCTACTAATCCTGATATGTCGCAAGTAATTGATGATGCTACTTCTGCTATGAATGATACTTATGATGATGCTAGTACCTTGCTTGATGATAATGTGCCACTAGGTGAATTTCTTGATGAACAAATTGCTAGAGTAAGATATCATGATATTGTTGAAACTGATGATGAGCTTGAAACTGAAAATCTTGAAACACCTATTAGAACTAGCCCTCCTAGATATGAATTGCCAAAGGTACCGGAAGGTTATGTTATGGGTGAGGAGGCAACTAGAGATATTCTTGCTTGTAAGGATAGAGATGACCTAGAGAAATTATTATGCAAGTACAAAGAAAAATCTTTGAATGCTAGAATGAAATGTGATCCTAAGTTTGCTACTTCACCTATCTTTATTGATGATAAGGATTATGAATTCTCTGTCGACCCAGAGTTAATTAATTTGGTTGAATCCGATCCTTTCCATGGTTATGAAACTGAAACTGTTGTGGCACATCTTACTTAGTTGAATGACATAGCCACCCTTTTTGCTCATGATGAGAGAATTCGCTATTACTATATTCTCAAATTATTTCTGTTCTCATTGAAGGGTGATGCTAAAGCTTGGTACAATACTCTTTCTCCTGGTTGTGTGCGTAGTCCCCAGGACATGATTTATTACTTCTCTGAAAAATATTTCCCTGCTCATAAGAAACAAGCTGCCTTACAGGAAATATTTATCTTTGCGCAAATTGAAGAAGAGAGTCTCCCACAAGCTTGGGGGAGGCTTCTCCAATTGCTTAATGCTTTGCCTGATCATCCTCTTAAGAAAAATGTAATACTTGATATCTTCTATAATGGACTAACCGATGCTTCTACGGATTTCCTAGATAGTTGTGCTGGTTGAGTTTTCAAGGAACGAACTATTGGGCAAGCTAAAGAATTATTGAATAACATATTGAGAAATTATGATGATTGGACTCTTCCTGAACCACTGTCTAAACCCACTCTGAAGAAGAGGGGCATTTTATATCTCAGTCCTGAAGATATGCAAGAGGCAAAGAAATCTATGAAGGAAAAGGTATTAAAGCTGAGGATGTCAAAAATTTACATCCTATTGAAGAAATACATGGGCTTGATACACCACCACTACCTAATGTGGTAGAGGTAAATTCTCTAATGAAATTCAATGATAATGATAATCCTCACAATATGAACCCTAGCCAATGCCTTTATGAGTTTGAGAATTACATTAGAAAACAAGATCACTTCAATGCAAATGTTATGAAACAATTGAAATACAATTCTGATATGATTGCTCGCTTGAGTGACTTGTTATTTAGAATCTCAAATGATGTTAGAGGTGTGGGGAAGCATGCTTCTATGATTCAAACTCAGTTAGAACAAGTTGCTAAATCTCAAAGAGAGTTGTTAGATGAAATGAATAGTAATATCAATGATCATGCTGTTAGAGTAATGACTAGAGGAGGTAGTATGAATCAGGAACCACTTTATCCTGAGGGACACCCAAAAACAACTGAACAAAACTCTCAAAGAGTTAACACCGATACACATAGTTCTTCTAAAAAAAGAAGAAGAAAAATGATAGGACTTTGCATGCCTCTAGTGAACCTGAAGTAGAAAAACCTCCTGATAATGATAATGAAGTTTCTATCTCTGATGTTGAAAATCAATGTGGTAGTGAACACTCACCTTCTGATAATGAAAAAGATAATGATGAGGTTCAAGAAAATACCCAAACAAATAATAAAGAACAAGACAATGATGTTGAGATAGAACCACTAGTTGATCTTGATAACCCACAACCCAAGAATAAAAGATATGATAAAACAGACTTTGTTGCTAGAAAACATGGTAAGGAAAGAGAACCATGGGTTAAAAAACCTATGCCCTTTCCACCTAAGTCAACTTAGAAGAAAGATGATGAAGAATTTGAACGCTTTTCTGAAATGCTGAGGCCAATCTTTTTTGCGTACTCGCTTGACTGATATCTTAAAAATGCCTCCTTATGCAAAGTACATGAAAGACATCATCACCAATAAGAGAAAAATACCGGAAGCTGAAATCTCCACCATGCTTGTTAATAATACTTTTAAGATGGAGTACCTAAAAAACTTGGAGATCCGGGGATACCAACTATACCTTGCTCTATCAAAAAGAATTATGTGAAAACTGCTTTATGTGATTTAGGAGATGGTGTTAGTGTTATACCTTTTTCTTTATATAAAAGACTTGATTTGAATAAAATCACACCTACTAAAATATCTTTGCAAATGGCTGACAAATCAACTACCATACCTCTTGGTATCTGTGAGGATGTGCCAGTTGCTGTTGCTAATGTTACTATTTTGACTGACTTTGTTATACTTGAGATGCTCGAGGACGACAACATGTCGATTATCCTTGGTAGACCCTTCTTGAATACTGCAGGGGTTATTATTGATTGCAGTAAAAGCAAGGTCACTTTTCATATCAATGGTAGTGAGCATACGGTGCACTTTCCGAAGAAACAATTCCAAGTGAATGGTATTAATGCTATTGAAAAATCTCCGACAATCACTATTGGAAGTTTTCAACTACCTCTACCTACTGTTAAAAAGAAATATGAAATGCTTATTGTTGGGGATATTCATATCCCCGTTGAGGTAACTTAGTGATTTATGAAAGTTCTTCGGTTTCATGTTAATCGAAAGTGGTTGTTAATAAGACTTGATCAACCTTATTAATGGATCATTTTTGAGAGGCGTGAAGTTGATGAATTTAGTAAGCACCGCCTTCTGTCCCTACCTTTTGTTTTCTAATTTTATTAGTTAAATAAAATAAAATCCCATGTTTTGTCTGTTTTCTAAATTTCCCGTGCAATAAAAAAATGACCCAAAAATAGAAGTTCTCAGAATGCTTTGAAAATTTAATACGATTTTTTCTGAATATTTAAGAATTTTTGGTACAAATAACATGCGAGGGAGGTGCACCAGGTAGGCACGACCCACCTGGGCGCGCCAGGACCCCCAGGCGCGCCCTGGTGGGTTGTGGTCCCTACGTGGGCCCCCTCACTTATCTCTTCATCCCACATCACCACCTACCTCTAGAAAAAATCACCATTGTTCTCTCTCTTGTGTTCTTGCTCTCAAACCCGTGGATTTTGATCTCTTTGCTCGAAGCTCCATTTCTGAAATTGTTTCAGGGGATTGTTGCTTGGTATGTGACTCCTCCGTTTGTCCAATTAGTTTTTGCTTTAGTGGTTTATATTTTGAATAATTAGCTACTCTTGGTGCTGTTGTAGATGAGATTGCATGTTGAATTCTTAGAGTTCTAAATAGTTTGAATGCTTGCTATGGCCTCTATGCATCCCTATGAGTAGTTGCCTTCAATTTTGTGAAGTTTTGTTGACAAATTTTTATCACCCAATTTTTTTAGAAAATTGTACACGAATATGATCAACCTCTTTGGAAGGAGTTCTTCAAGGAGGAGATCCTCGGAGGCATCTTCTAGTAACAGCTCTGTTCGTCGGTCTTAGGTTGAAGCAAGTGAAAGTTCCATACGAGATGCCGCCACAAAAACATGCTTATGGCCATGCAACGATTATATGGTGAGTGTGGGAATTAAGGAATAATTTGAGCAATATGTTCACAATGCCGATCTCGGTCCCTACATTTTAGATAAGTCCAACCAACACCTCACTCTCACTGAATCATTTGTCAAAGGATTTAAATTCCATCCCCGTGAGTCTAGGGTGTCATTTAAACTGTATGAAAATCCATTTACCATATCTTTAGAGAGATTTGCTCACCATTGCAAAATCCAATTCCGGGGTTCGCTAGACAAACCACCAAGTTCTGAGTTTTAAGCATTCTTGACTAGTCTTTGCTATGGTGAGACTAGGGGAGTGACGCAAGGTAGAATAAAGAGCATTCATTTTCCCGCAGTTCAGTACTTTGCATTATTTAATGGAAAATGTATTGTAGCCAAACAAAATTGTAGTACACTTTGTGCTCCAGACTTGAGCCCCATACGCACCGCTCTCTCCGGTGACAGAAGTTATAATCTTGGAGCAATTGTTGCACGCAGGTTGCAACACAATGCTAGTAGTGGTTATATATATGGTGGAATTTATGCCCCGCGCTTAGAAAGAGAGCTGGGTGTTGCACCTTTGCCCTATGACCCTATTTTACCCACACAATATTTTGACTTTGATGCTATGAAACGCCATAAGATCCTTAGAGGTGAACCCCATAATTTCACCTACAAATTGTTGTTTAATCAAAGTTTCGTTGTGCACACATATTTGCATGTGCCTGCTCTCTTTGATGCTCATAGTAGGGGAATATATTTTGTTATGGAGAGCGAGGCTCGAGCTCATAACACGGCGGTTGTGGCCGCATGACAGGCTAAGGCATCCGCACTAAGAGCCTCCGTGAGCTATCACTCCGATCACTATGCAGGCTACTGACTGATTACCAAGTTAGGCCAAAAGCCTAAGCCTGGGGGAGTACATATTTCCACCGACATTACATTCATGTTCACAATTTCATTCTAGTTGTCGGTGTTCACACCATGCTAATTTTATTTTCTCGCTTTCTTCTTGTGTGTTTGAAAAACTTTGTGAAAATACAAAAATATTTCCTGCTTCTTTTTGATTTTTCTTTCTAGTGTAGTTAGTTGTAGCTCTAAAAAGAAAACCCCAAAAGATTTCGTTATTCTTCTTTTGCTTGTTGGGAGCTTTCCCGTGTAAATAGTTTTTCTCGTTTTTGCTTCTCCCTTTTATTTGCTTGTTCAGGAAAACCAAAAACTCCAAAAATATTTCAGTGTGTTTCTCTGAATTTCTTTTCTTTTTATCTGAGTCATAGCGTGGAGAAGACCACGATGAAAATGTTGAGTGGCTCTCATTTGCATAATTGTTCATCTAACAAAGAGCCCATTTTACCTTGTCCTCTCCCGTTGAATAAAATGTTTGTAGATTCCAGCTTAGTCAGAGAAAGGTGAAAAGAACCCCTAGTGGGTAGTGAAATAGAATGTGAAACTGTGCTGAGCTCCCAAGCAGTGGGAGGGGAAACTGATCTCTGACCGCGTTCCTGTTGAAGAATGAGCTGGCGACTCATAAGTAGTGGATTGGTTAAGGGAACAGAACCCACCGGAGCCGTAGCGAAAGCGAGTCTTAATAGGGCGATTGTCACTGCTTATGGACCCAAACCTGGGTGATCTATTGATACGTCTCCAACGTATCTATAATTTTTGATTGCTCCATGCTATATTATCTACTGTTTTGAATGTTTATGGGCTTTATTATACACTTTTATATCATTTTTGGGACTAACCTATTAACCCAGAGCCCAGAGCCCAGTGCCAGTTTCTGTTTCCTACCCTGTTTTAGGGTTTCAAAGAAAAGGAAAATCAAACAGAGTCCAATTGACCTGAAACTTCACGGAACTCATTTTTGGAAGGAAAGAAGCCCGGAAGACTTGGAGTGCACGTCGGGGGACCTACGAGGAGGCCACGAGGCAGGGGGGCGCGCCCACCCCCCTGGGCGCGCCCTCCACCCTCGTGGGCCCCTCGTGGCCCCCCTGACGTACTTCTTCCGCCTATATATCTCCATATACCCTAAAAACATCCGTGAGCACAATAGATCGGGAGTTCCGCCGCCAGAAGCCTCCGTAGCCACCGAAAACCAATCTAGACCCGTTCCGGCACCCTGCCGACGGGGGCAATCCTTTTCCGGTGGCCATCTTCATCATCCCGATGCTCTCCATGACGAGGAGGGAGTAGTTCTCCCTCGGGGCTGAGGGTATGCACCAGTAGCTATGTGTTTGATCTCTCTCTCTCTCTCTCTCTCTCGTGTTTTTGATTTGGCACGATCTTGATGTATCGCGATCTTTGCTATTATAGTTAGATCTTATGTTTCTTCTCCCCCTCTTCTCTCTTGTAATGAATTGAGTTTCCCCTTTGAAGTAATCTTATCGGATTGAGTCTTTAAAGATTTGAGAACACTTGATGTATGTCTTGCCATGCGTATCTGTGGTGACAATGGGATATCACGTGATTCACTTGATGTATGTTTTGGTGATCAACTTGCGGGTTCCGCCCATGGACCTATGCATAGGGGTTGGCACATGTTTTCGTCGTGATTCTCCGGTAGAACTTTGGGGCACTCTTTGAGGTCCTTTGTGTTGGTTGAATAGATGAATCTCAGATTGTGTGATGCATATCGTATAATCATACCCACGGATACTTGAGGTGACATTGGAGTATCTAGGTGACATTAGGGTTTTGATTTATTTGTGTCTTAAGGTGTTATTCTAGTACGAACTCTAGGGTTGTTTGTGACACTTATAGGAATAGCCCAATGGATTGATTGGAAAGAATAACTTTGAGGTGGTTTCGTACCCTACCATAATCTCTTCGTTTGTTCTCCGCTATTAGTGACTTTGGAGTGACTCTTTATTGCATGTTGAGGGATAGTTATATGATCCAATTATGTTATTATTGTTGAGAGGACTTACACTAGTGAAAGTATGAACCCTAGGCCTTATTTCCGCACATTGCAATACCGTTTACGCTCACTTTTATCATCAGTTACCTTGCTGTTTTTATATTTTCAGGTTACAAAAACTTTTATCATCTGTTTTTATATTACCACTTGTATCACCATCTCTTTGCCAAACTAGTGCACCTATACAATTTACCATTGTATTGGGTGTGTTGGGGACACAAGAGACTCTTTGTTATTTGGTTGCAGGGTTGCTTGAGAGAGACCATCTTCATCCTACGCCTCCTACGGATTGATAAACCTTAGGTCATCCACTTGAGGGAAATTTGCTATTGTCCTACAAACCTCTGCACTTGGAAGCCCAACAACGTCTACAAGAAGAAGGTTGTGTAGTAGACATCAAGCTCTTTTCTGGCGCCGTTGCCGGGGAGGTTAGCGCTTGAAGGTATATCTTTAGATCTTGCAATCGAGTATTTTAGTTTCTTGTTTTATCACTAATTTAGTCTATAAAAGAAAACTATAAAAAATGGAATTGAGTTTGTCTCATACGCTTTACCTTTTTAATATCTTTCGTGAGTATGATGGAAAGGATAATTGTGCTCAAGTGCTAGAAGAAGAAATCTATAAAATGTTTGGCACTAAATATTTGAATGATGACCATGATTGCAATGTTGTTAGTATGAATTCCTTGAATATCCATGATGCTAATGATATGCAAATCCACAAGCTTGGGGAAGCTATGTTTGATGAAGATGATATTTTTTGTCCCCCAAGTTTTGATGAGCAAATTTATTATGAAGAAAGCATGCCTCCTATCTATGATGATTATTGTGATGACACGTATGCTTTAAATAATAATGATAACCATGAAACTTGTCATCTTGATCTTAATTTTCAATCACATGATAGTTATTTTGTTGAGTTTGCTCCCACTATTATTCATGAGAAGAAGTTTGCTTATGTGGAGAGTAATAAAAATTCTATGCTTGTAGATCATGAAAAGAATGCTTTATGTGATGGTTATATTGTTGAATTCATTCATGATGCTACTGAAAATTATTATGAGGGAGGAATATATGCTTGTAGGAATTGCAATAATATCAAGTTTCCTCTCTATGTGCTTAAAATCTTGAAGTTATGCTTGTTTTGCCTTCCTATGCAAGTTGATTATTGTTCCCATAAGTTGTTTTCTCACAAAATCCCCATGCATAGGAAGAGGGTTAGGCTTAAATGTGCTATTCATATTCTTCATGATGCTCTCTCTATATTTCAATTCTTATCTTTTATGTGAGCATCATTGTCATTATCATGCCTAGCTAGGGGCGTTAAACGATAGCGCTTGTTGGGAGGCAACCCAATTTTATTCTTGTCCCTTGATTTTTGTTCCTGTTTAGTAATAAATAATTCATCTAGCCTCTGTTTAGATGTGGTTTTATGCTTTTAGTTAGTGTTTGTGCCAAGTAGAACCTTTGGGAAGACTTTGGGAAAGTCTTGTTGATCATGCTGTAAAAAACAGAAACTTTAGCACTCACGAGAATTGCTGCCATTTTTATTTGGAGAGTGATATTTAGTTAATTCTTTTTTCAGATGATTAATATATACATTCCTCAGGTCCAGAAATTTATTTGAGAATTTTATGAGTTCCATAAGTATACGTTTGATCCAGATTACTACAGACTGTTCTGTTTTTGACAGATTCTGTTTTCGATGTGTTGTTTGCTTATTTTGATGAATCTATGGCTAGTAAAAGAGTTTATAAACCATAGAGAAGTTGGAATACAGTAGGTTTAACACCAATATAAATAAAGAATGAGTTCATTACAGTACCTTGAAGTGGTGATTTATTTTCTTATACTAACGGAGCTTACGAGTTTTCTGTTAAGTTTTGTGTTGTGAAGTTTTCAAGTTTTGGGTAAGGATTCGATGGACAATGGAATAAGGAGTGGCAAGAGCCTAATCTTGGGGATGCCCAAGGCACCCCAAGGTAATATTAAAGGATAGCCAAGAGCCTAAGCTTGGGGATGCCCCGGAAGGCATCCCCTCTTTCGTCTTCGTTCATCGGTAACTTTACTTGGAGCTATATTTTTATTCACCACATGATATGTGTTTTGCTTGGAGCGTCAATTTATTTTGTTAGGATTTGCTTTCTGTTATTTAGAACAATGTTTTGCATCTTTTATTTCAATAAAAGTGGCATTGATAGTCTTTACTATGCCTATTTTAGAAGTCCACATGTTGCTGTTTGAAAACAGAAAGTTTACCGCTGTTGCAATAATTCCCTAGAAAATTCAGAATGTGATAAAATGTTGAAACCTTTTGCATATTAAGCTCTGATAAATTTACTACAGTGGGAATTTTCTTTCATAATTTTTGGATCTATGGAAGTATGGATGTTGCTGCATTCTTTATAGACTGTCCTGTTTAGGCAGATTGCTGTTATGTTTGCATTGTTTGCATATGTTTGCTTCTTTAATGATTCTATTTGAGTATAGGACTATTAAATATGCAGAGGCATTTAGTATGCAATGTTGAACAATAATTTTAGTGATTTTCTACAGTAGAGTATGATAAGGTTTTGGCAATGGTTTATACTAACTCATCTCACGAGTCCTTGTTGAGTTTTGTGTGGATGAAGCTTTTGAGATTTAGGGAGACCGTGATATGAGAGGAATTAAGGAGACACAAAAGCTCAAGCTTGGGGATGACCAAGTAACACCAAGATAATATTTCAAGAAGTCTCAAGCGTCTAAGCTTGGGGATGCCCCGGTTGGCATCCCACCCTTCTTCTTCAACAACTATCGGTTAGTATCGGTTGACCCTAAGTTTTTGCTTCATCACATGATGTTTGCCATTCCTAGAATGTCATTTTATTTTTCTTTGCTTGCTGTTTGAATAGAATACCAAGATCTGAAATTATTAAATGTTATAGAATATTCACATAGTTGCATAATTATTCGACTACTCATTGATCTTCACTTATATCTTTCGGAGTAGTTTGTCGTTTGCTCTAGTGCTTCACTTATATCTTTTAGAGCATGGTGGTAGTTTTATTTTGAAGAAATAGATGAAATCTCATGCTTCACTTAGATTATTTTGATATTCTTAATAGCATGGTAATTTGCATAAAATCCTAATATGCTAGGTATTCAAGAATAATAAAAATTTCTTATGAGTGTTTTGAATACTAAGAGAAGTTTGATGCTTGATGATTGTTTTGAGATATGGAGGTAATAATATTAGAGTCATGCTAGTTGAGTAGTTGTGAATTTGAGAAATACTTCTGTTGAAGTTTGTGATTCCCGTAGCATGCACGTATGGTGAACCTTTATGTGATGAAGTCGGAGCATGATTTATTTATTGATTGCCTTCCTTATGAGTGGCGGTCAGGGACGAGCGATGGTCTTTTCCTACCAATCTATCCCCCTAGGAGCATGCACGTAGTACTTTGTTTCGATAACTAATAGATTTTTGCAATAAGTATGTGAGTTCTTTATGACTAATGTTGAGTCCATGGATTATATGCACTCTCACCCTTCCACCATTGCTAGCCTCTCTAGTACCGCACAAACTTTCGCCGGTACCATAAACCCACCATATACCTTCCTCAAAACAGCCACCATACCTACCTATTATGGCATTTCCATAGCCATTCCGAGATATATTGCCATGCAACTTTCCACCGTTCTGTTTATTATGACACGCTCCATCATTGTCATATTGCTTTGCATGATCATGTAGTTGACATTGTATTTGTGGCAAAGCCACTGTTCATAATTCTTTCATACATGTCACTCATGCATCATTGCACATCCCGGTATACCGCCGGAGGCATTCATATAGAGTCATATCTTGTTCTAAGTATTGAGATGTAATTCTTGAGTTGTAAGTAAAAAAAGAAGTGTGATGATCATCATTATTAGAGCATTGTCCCAGTGAGGAAAGGATGATGGAGACCATGATTCCTCCCACAAGTCGGGATGAGACTCCGGACGAAAATAAATAAATAAAAGAGGCCAAAGAAGCCCAAATAAAAAAAAGAAAATAAAAGAGGCCAAAGAAGCCCAAATAAAAAGAAAAGAAAAAAAGTGGCCATAAAAAAGGAGAAGGCCCAAATAAAAAAATAAAAAAAGAGAAAAAGAGAGAAGGGGCAATGCTACTATCCTTTTACCACACTTGTGCTTCAAAGTAGCACCATGATCTTCATGATAGAGAGTCTCCTATGTTGTCACTTTCATATACTAGTGGGAATCTTTCATTATAGAACTTGGCTTGTATATTCCACTGATGGGCTTCCTCAAAATGCCCTAGGTATTCGTGAGCAAGCAAGTTGGATGCACACCCACTAGTTTCTTTTGTTGAGCTTTCATATACTTATAGCTCTAGTGCATCTGTTGCATGGCAATCCCTACTCACTCACATTGATATCTATTGATGGGCATCTCCATAGCCCGTTGATACGCCTAGTTGATGTGAGACTATCTTCTCCCTTTTGGTCTTCTCCACAACCACCATTCTATTCCACCTATAGTGCTATGTCCATGGCTCACGCTCATGTATTGCGTGAAGATTGAAAAAGTTTGAGAACATTAAAAGTATGAAACAATTGCTTGGCTTGTCATCGGGGTTGTGCATGATTTAAATATTTTGTGTGGTGAAGATAGAGCATAGCCAGACTATATGATTTTGTAGGGATAACTTTCTTTGGCCATGTTATTTTGAGAAGACATGATTCCTTAGTTAGTATGCTTGAAGTATTATTATTTTTATGTCAATATGAACTTTTGTCTTGAATCTTTCAGATCTGAATACTCATACCACAATTAAGAAGAATTACATTGAAATTATGCAAAGTAGCACTCCGCATCAAAAATTCTGTTTTTATCATTTACCTACTCGAGGACGAGCATGCATTAAGCTTGGGGATGCTTGATACGTCTCCAACATATCTATAATTTTTGATTGCTCCATGCTATATTATCTACTGTTTTGAATGTTTATGGGCTTTATTATACACTTCTATATCATTTTTGGGACTAACCTATTAACCCAGAGCAAGTGCCAGTTTCTGTTTTTTTACCCTGTTTTAGGGTTTCGAAGAAAAGGAAAATCAAATGGAGTCCAATTGACCTGAAACTTCATGGAACTCATTTTTGGAAGGAAAGAAGCCCAGAGACTTGGAGTGCACGTCGGGGGACCCGCGAGGAGGCCACGAGGCAGGGGGCGCGCCCACCCCCCTGGGCGCGCCCTCCACCCTCGTGGGCCCCTCGTGGCCCCCCTGACGTACTTCTTCCGCCTATATATCTCCATATACCTTAAAAACATCCGTGAGCACAATAGATCGGGAGTTCCGCCGCCAGAAGCCTCCATAGCCATCGAAAACCAATCTAGACCCGTTCCGGCACCCTGCCGGAGGGGGCAATCCTTCTCCGGTGGCCATCTTCATCATCCCGGTGCTCTCCATGATGAGGAGGGAGTAGTTCTCCCTCGTGGCTGAGGTTATGTACCAGTAGCTATGTGTTTGATCTCTGTCTCTCGTGTTCTTGATTTGGCACGATCTTGATGTATCACGAGCTTTGCTATTATAGTTGGATCTTATGTTTCTCCTCCCCCTCTTCTCTCTTGTAATGGATCGAGTTTCCCCTTTGAAGTAATCTTATCGGATTGAGTCTTTAAAGATTTGAGAACACTTGATGTATGTCTTGCCGTGCTTATGTGTGGTGACAATGGGATATCACGTGATTCACTTGATGTATGTTTTGGTGATCAACTTGCGGGTTCCGCCCATGGACCTATGCATAGGGGTTGGCACATGTTTTCGTCGTGATTCTCCGGTAGAACTTTGGGGCACTCTTTGAGGTCCTTTGTGTTGGTTGAATAGATGAATCTCAGATTGTGTGATGCATATCGTATAATCATACCCACGGATACTTGAGGTGACATTGGAGTATCTAGGTGACATTAGGGTTTTGATTGATTTGTGTCTTAAGGTGTTATTCTAGTACGAACTCTAGTGCTGTTTGTGACACTTATAGGAATAGCCCAATGGATTGATTGGAAAGAATAACTTTGAGGTGGTTTCGTACCCTACCATAATCTCTTCGTTTGCTCTCTGCTATTAGTGACTTTGGAGTGACTCTTTGTTGCATGTTGAGGGATAGTTATATGATCCAATTATGTTATTATTGTTGAGAGGACTTACACTAGTGAAAGTATGAACCCTAGGCCTTATTTCCACACATTGCAATACCGTTTACGCTCACTTTTATCATTAGTTACCTTTCTGTTTTTATATTTTTCAGATTACAAAAACTATTATCTACCATCCATATACCACTTGTATCACCATCTCTTCGCCGAACTAGTGCACCTATACAATTTACCATTGTATTGGGTGTGTTGGGAACACAAGAGACTCTTTGTTATTTGGTTGCAGGGTTGCTTGATAGAGACCATCTTCATCCTATGCCTCCTACGGATTGATAAACCTTAGGTCATCCACTTGAGGGAAATTTCCTACTGTCCTACAAACCTCTGCACTTGGAGGCCCAACAACGTCTATAAGAAGAAGGTTGTGTAGTAGACATCATCTATCCATGACCAGGATGAAGCTTGGATGAAGCTAAGAAGAGGTCCGAATCGACTGATGTTGAAGAATCAGTGGATGGGTTGTGGTTAGGGGTGAAATGCCACTCGAACCCAGAGCTAGCTGGTTCTCCCCGAAATGCGTTGAGGCGCAGTAGTTGACAGGTATCGTTTGGTCGTGCAAGTGAAAGGCAATAATGGCGATATTTGATGAACTGGTTGTGGCAGAGAGAAACAGGTATGAACTCGACTTGTTCTATTTTTGTAAATATGTTTAAGCTAGTATCCATGATTCAGCTCATTATGATTAAACGTGTTTGCAATTGTCGGATTACGGGTTCCGGCAAAACCCTTGAGGTTCGAACACTGAGGTGCGCACGAAGATCTTTTCCCCCGGCTCACGCTCTCACAACGCTCTCAAAACCTAGCTCGCCGAACCCAAGGAACAAGGAACACAAGAGTTTATACTAGTTCGGGCCACCGTTGCGGTGCAATACCCTACTCTAGTGTGGTGTGGTGGATTGCCTTGTAGGCTAGGGATGAACAAGTACAAGGGAAGAACTGCCTCCCGAGGAGAGGTGTTCTTGAGCTCGATGAACTTGTGTGGCTGGGGATGATCCGAGTGATCCGTCTCCAGATGAGCCTCTCTCTCTCTCACTCTCTTGATGAGCCCCCCTTGGCTATGGTGGTGGTTATCCCTATTTATAGAGGCTCGGGTTCCTCTCCCCAAATATTAGGCGGGAAGGGATCCCACAACGGCCAATTCGAAGGGGGACGGCGAGTACAAGTTATCCTGACAAAAGGTGGTCTTCTCCTGCCAAAGGTTCTCGTGCTGACGCTGTCATGGACTCCGTGGTGACCTCCGTCTTGCCGTCCTCCTGGTCTTGGTCTTGTTGCACCGGTATGGAAACCTTTGCCTGACGCCTCGGGACTCCTTGCCTGTGCCCGCCTCTTTAGCACCAAAGAGGAAACTAGTACTCTGCACCCGCTGGCGCCTGCCTGGCCTTGATCATCATGGCTCACGTCACGGGAACCTCATGAGATGCCCCTCACCTTGATCTCTCTGCTCCTCGCGAGCCGGCCCAATGAGGCCGCCCTTGAGGAGGTCTTGTGTCATCCGCCTCGCGAGGCTTGGCCCCTCGCGAGGGTCTTGAGCGCTGGTTGATGAAAATGGGCCGTACCAGGCCGTTGGTGGAGCCATGTCGTGGGCCGCAGGCAGGCAAGTCTGGGGACCCCCATTCCCAGAACGTCGACAGTAGCCCCCGGGCCCAAGGGGCGCTCGAACTTGGCTTCGAGGCGAAGCCAAGGGGCAAGTGCAGAGCGCCGCGGGCCCCAATAGCCTGCATCCTTGATTGACGTGTGGCGATTGACGGGACGTGGGCGCCTCCACTTCCCCATGCAGCCTCGATTTCCGCCTGGCTAGGCAACCACCGTCGTCTTCATAGATCCTCATCCCTTACGGGCAGCACTTTCCTCCACTCCCTCATCTCACAAAAGGCTGCAGATCTCTTTCCTCGACTCAATCTGACACCAACTCCCCCTGCCGCCATGGCATCAAGTCGGAAGAAGAAGGAAAAGAAAGAGTCCGGTACCTCAGCCACCGCGACGCAGGTCCTTGAGCCCGCTATCTAGCGGTCGGTGGTGCTCAACCAAGAGGCGATGGGCAAGGTGCTCCCGGCACTCGCCACCGATTTCAATGAGTGGGGGGCAATGGTGGCTTGGCCCGCTTCCCGCGCCGAAATTGACATGATGGCCACCGAGGTCCCCATCCATCTTCACGCCCTCTGGGCAGGCCTGATTCCTCCCTTCTCCGATTTCTTCAACGGGGTGCTCTCGCATTACCAGATCAATGCGCTGCACCTCGATCCCCAATCCATCATCCTTCTTGCTATCTTTGCCTTTGTCTGCGAAGCCATGGTGGGCATTGCCCCTTCCGTGGCCTTGCTTCGCCACTTCTTCTCGCTGCACCTGACAGACCCTCTCCAATGCTCTGGGTGTGTATCCTTCCATGCCATCGCGGCGACAGCCGGCTCGGGGGTTGACCCGTAGCTCTCGCCGGTCGTCGGAGGCTTCAGGAGGAGGTGGGTGTTCGTGGACGTTGGCATGCGCAGCCCCCTGCTGCTGCTCCCTCGGGTTCCAGCTGCTCCAAGCTCCGGTTGGGGGCACGTGAAGCTCACCGATCGGCGGCTCGCCCATGTCTGGATCTGGCTCGCCAGGTTGAAGGACCTTGGTGTGACGGCGCCCATGGTGGTGAAGGAGTTCATCTGGTGTCGCATCGCTTCGCTTCAGCTCCACCCTCGAAAAATGTGGACCTTCTCTGGCTACGGGGACTGCATGAGGCTTCAGGCTCTGGCTCTTCCTCCTGAGGCACGATGCACAGTGCTCGAGCTCCTAACGGGTGACCCGATGCCAGCCAACCTGCCGGAGGAGGGCTGTCTTCTGTACTGCTGCTCGAACAAGGCAGAATTCGTGAAGCAGATGCCCCCTTTTGATGAATGGGGACCACGCCCAGCTGGCCTTGAAGGGCCTCGAGAGAGCCCTATCTTCGTGGCCCCCCTTCCTGCCATGAGTGCGGGGCCTGCCCCAGGAGCAGGCGTAGGGGGCGGTTGCTGTCGGGCGATGGCGACGCTACTGCTGAGGAACCGGCACCACTCAGGGCTCCTGAGGAGATGGCCTGGGGGGTGATGCGGTCTGATGCTCCTGAGGCCGGAGCCCCCGAGGCCTTGGTGAACCTCCATGAAGCGAGCACCAAGGTCTCAACGCGATCCGACACCCCTGAGGTCGCCTCCTCAGGGGCCGCACCATCCGCGCCAGGCCTTGGTGGCCGTGCCCAGGGCTTCGTCTGGCTCCGCCCGAACTTCACGGCGCTCCATAAAATGAGGGGATCTCCAGGTTGCAGTGGTGACGCCTTCCGGCCATTGAAGCAGAGGAAGTACATCGCTATTGATGAGTGAGTACCTTATCTTTGTAATTTCTAGGGTGCTGCTTCTCCTCCTGACTGTGATTCCTCAGGGCCCCTTCCGCCAAGGCAACGAAGTTTCCCGAGAAGCAACCTCCTCCTGTCTCGAGTCCTCCGCAGACCTTGAATGCCTCAAGCCAGCCTGCAGCACTCGGTGTGAGGTTGGCCGGAGAGGCAAGCATGCCGGCCTAGCGTCTTAACCACGTGTTCTTGCCGTCCGCTCTTCGAGACCTTGCTTGGGGTGCGGGAAGTGTGCCAAGGGCTCCTCTTCTGGTTATTGATCGCAGCTGGGTGGCCTCGGCTCTGGCCTCTCCTTCAGGTAACGAGCCTCCGCCCCTCCGGGCCTCCGTCGAGGCCCGAGGGGCGGCTAGAAAGGCGCCGACTTCCAGCCCATTGCTGGGAGGAGGCGAGCCACCTCGAATCTCTTCAACAACTCCCAGCATGGAGGACGGGCCCAGCTGTGCATTCGAGCTTGCACGCAGGCGGGGCGCCGTCTGTCATGAGCTCTTCTAGGAAGCTATGGGTGCGGTGAGCTGGCTCGGGGAAGAGCTTGTGGATGTGGATGCTCGCCTCGAAACCGAGGGTCTTCGGCTGGTGGATGAATGGCGTCAATTGAAGGTGGCCATCAACCTCGGGCGCTTCCAACGTGAGCGCGCCAACGTGGACGCCGAGGCATCCCTTGCAACCTTGCACGAGGCCTGCGCCCGAGCCTTGGAGGAGGCCAGGGAGGCAGACCGCTGCCGCGAGGTTGCCGAGAAGCGCTGGCAAGAGCTTCAGGCCCTGAATGCCCTCCTGGGGAAATAGGCGAAGGCATGCAGAGCTGCATTGGCGTCGATGAAGGGGGCGCCGACTGGCGAGGAGGAGGTCCTGAAGCGCGAGGAAGCTCTAATGCTGGAGGCCACCGAGCGCAGCTTCGAGCTTGAGTGGTTGGAGACGAGGGAGCGACAGGTTGCGCAGGCGGAGGATGCCGTCAGCGCGCGCGAGGCCATGATCTAGGAGGAAGTGGACCGCAGGGCGGAGGAGGCTCGCGCTGACATTCCCAATAGGCACGACCTGAAGTTGTAGCTCGTGGCCGCCGAAGCTGAGGGCAGGACCACCGCTCTTAGGTCGAGGTTGACTGAGGCATGGCAGCGCGAGAAGGCCACTGTAGCTGCTTTGATCTCCGTGCAGGTTGAGTTGGCCTCCGCCCGTGCTAAACTGCTTCCGCTCCACCAGCGAGTTACCGCCGCTAGACGTTGTAGCGCGAACATGCCCCCATGCTCCATGACCTCAGGGTGAGGGCCAACCGGCGCTGGGCGCTATCTATGATGAATATGCCCCTCATTCCCATGCAGAAGACTACCTGGCCACCTTCGCTTCTTCGCCGATGTCGTGATGCACCTGGAGAACCGGGTTAAGAGAGCTCGCGAGCTTGTTGACGAAAGGAGCCGCGACCTCCTTGGGCGCGTGTTTTCCCGCGTCTTCAACCATCTTCAGAATGACGACCCCACCTTCAACTTCGATGTCGCCATCGCCCCAATCCCTGGGGCTATTCGGGGCGACCTGGCACGCTGGGTGGATGATAACGTGGATGCTCTGGTTAGAGCTTTCGCTTCCGATGATGATGCTATGGTGGTCGCGGCGGATGAAGGCGACGTGGTCGATGATGATGAAGACGACGCCGGTAGCATGTCCGGGAGTGATCCAGAAGATGTTGCAAGCGACATGTCCGACTGAGCCTGCTCTCCTTGTCCTGAACCTATGCGCAAAAAAGCTTGGGCATGGCCCCCGACGATGTGAGTGTATTTTGGGGAGGGGGAGCCTCTCATGTAATCAGACTGTTGTTTTATTCCCTAAGCCGAACTTAAGGCGTGCTTTAGCGAGTTCTCAAGTTCTTCCTCGTGCTCACCACAGTAACTTACCTCAGTCTAGGCGGGCCCCGGACTGGCCTTGTAGTTGTCGATGTGTGGTTCTCCCGAGGGGAGTCCTCCGCAGACTTGTGAGGTTTCGGGCTTCTGCGAAGCTCGTTGGTCCGCCCGAGAGGACCCTGAGAGACGGGCGTTAGACCACGCTGAGATGCGCACGCATACCACGCCCAGCCCCCACTCGTGGAGCGCTCGTGAGGAAGGGGCAGCAGGCACCGGTCTCAAATAAGGCGCGGAGCCGGAAAACTCAAGAAACCAACACGAACGAGAAAAGATTCCCCCCATGCTTTGCCAATGAAAATACGAATGCGAATTGAAATCCAAAAGACGGTAAACCGAGCTACATAGAAAGGGGTTGAAAGCAAAAAGGCCGTGTCCGGCTGTAACGCCCTCGATGCGGCTATATCTCCCACGTGTCGAAGCACAACTTAGAGGCATAACCGCATTGAAAGCAATGTCGCAAGTGAGGTAATCTTCACAAAAACCCATGTAATAAATAAGGGAAAGAGATACAAAGTTGGCTTACAATCGCCACTTCACACAATACATGAATAAAGCATTACATCATCCAAATACAATCAAGGTCCGACTACGGAACCAAAATAAAAGAAGACTACCCCAAATGCTACACAGATCCCCGATCGACCCCAACCGGGCTCCACTACTGATCAACTAGAACGAAGCAACACAAAGGACAAGATCTTCATAGAGCTCCTCTTTGAGCTTGGTTGCGTCATCTGCACGGTATCCTCGGCACCTGCAAGCTGGTTTTGGAAGTAATCTCACACCCTCGCGATCAAGACTATTTAAGCTTATAGGAAGGGTAAAAGGTATGAGGTGGAGCTGCAGCAAGCTCTAGCATATATGGTGGCTAACATACACAAATGAGAGCGAGAAGAGAAGGCAAGGCATGGTCGAGAAACTATGATCAAGAAGTGATCGAAGACTACTTACGTCAAGCATAACTCAAACACCATGTTCACTTCCCGAACTTCGCCGGAAAGAGACCATCACGGTTACACACACGGTTGATGCATTTTAAATAAGATATGTTTCAGGTTTTCTACAACCGGACATTAACAAATTCCCATCTGCCCATAACCGCGGGCACGGCTTTTGAAAGTTCAAAACCCTACAGGGGTGTCCCAACTTAGCCCATCACAAGCTCTCACGGTCAACGAAGGATATTCCTTCTCCCAAGACAATCCGATCAGGCTCGGCATCCCGGTTACAAGACATCCTCGACAATGGTAAAACAAGTCCAGCAAAGCCGCCCGAATGTGCCGACAAATCCCGATAGGAGCTGCACATATCTCGTTCTCAGGGCACACTCAGATTGTCCAAACTTCCGGTAGGCCAACCCAGAGTTGCCCTTGGTGGCCACCGGCGGCTGACAGGTTGGACCAACACTCAGAGGAGCACTGGCCCGGGGGGTTTAATAAAGATGACCCTTGAGTCCACGGAACCCAAGGGAAAAAGAGGCTAGGTGGCAAATGGTAAAACCAAGGTTGGGCCTTGCTGGAGGAGTTTTATTCAAAGCGAACTGTCAAGGGGTTCCCATTATAACCCAACCGTGTAAGGAACGCAAAATCCGGGAACATAACACCGATATGACAGAAACTAGGGTGGCAAGAGTGGAACAAAACACCAGGCATAAGGCTGAGCCTTCCACCCTTTACCAAGTATATAGATGCATTAATTAAATAAGAGATATTGTGATATCCCAACAAAATATCCATGTTCCAACAAGGAACAAACTCCAATCTTCACCTGCAACTAGCAACGCTATAAGAGGGGCTGAGCAAAGCGGTAACATAGCCAAACAATGGTTTGCTAGGACAAGGTGGGTTAGAGGCTTGGCTTAACAATATGGGAGGCATGATAAGCAAGTGGTAGGTATCGTAGCATAGGCGTAGAAAAAGAGCGAGCAAACTAGCAAGCAAAGATACAAGTGATTTCGAGGGTATGGTCATCTTGCCTGAGATCCCGCAAGGAAGAAGAACGAGTCCATGAAGAAGACAAACAGACGTAGTCGAATGGATCCTCACAAACACGACGTTATCGGAACCAACCCGAAGAAGCACACCGGAAAGAAGCAAACAACATAGTAAACAACCATCACATAATCATGGCATGATGCACAACAAGTATGATGCATGTCCGGTTTAATGATACATGGCATGTCATGGCAAAGTGCACAAGCAGTCCTACAAATTAAGTGGAGCTCAATATGCAACGAGTTGCATATTGAAGAAACACCACATCAATTATTTAGTTCACTCTCGGTTAGGTACTCAACAATATTAAATGTTGGTTAACATGGCAAGAGGTGAAGCATAACAAAACTATACCATTTAAACAATTTAAATAGGGCCGGATATAACAAACAACAAGTCCGGTAAATCCCCATATGCATTAGCAATCTAATGCAACAACAATTTTAAGCATTTTTAATTGTTGTTATCATGATGCAGATGACATGAACAACTTTATGCAATTTTTATGAAAAGAAATATTGATAAGAGCATTATGAAGCGTTTGTCATCGTAGCGGAAACGAAAGGGGTGCCACAGCGACGATAACGAAACGGTGCCACAGCAACGTTCCGGTTCCGATAACTCATTGAGACGTCGGTGCAAAAGAAAATGTGACGGGAGCGTGCAAAAGATGGTGGGGTGATCCCGGTTACCAGGTTCCCACGGGTCGACGATGGTGACAAGGCAAAAGAGGGGCAACGTGCACTGACAATTCGAGCACGGAGCAAGCACGAGCATCTCATACATCACAAGCATTCGTTCCTGGACGGTCGTCTCGGGGTTATACCTTCGAAGCGTGCGTTTCGAAGCGGATCGGTTCGTAGCGGAAGTAGTCATTCACGACCCTCGTGGAAGTAGCGGTACATGTTCGGAAAGCGGTAGAGGTACGAGTCTTCGACAACGGTCGCTGTACACGTTCCGAGGTCGTCGGTAGAGGTTCTTGCAATCTCGGCGACGGTAGTGGAACACATTTTCGTGGGGGTTCAAGTCATCGGTAGCGGTACTTGATGAATCTCGAAATGGTCTTAGGCGTCTTCACGCGTAGGGGTACTTGGCGTTTCCGCGTCGTCGGTCTTGCCGGTCCCGGAGTCGGCAACGTAGTTGTATAAGAGCGTCATCGAACTTGTCGAGTTCGAAGTCTTCGGGGTTCGTCGTGTTACTTGGCGCTTGCGGTATAGATAGCTCGAAGGGGTACTTGGCGGGTCCGAGGTCTTTGGCCGTAGTGGTACTTGATGATACGGGTAGTCGAACTTGACGAAAAACGGGTCTCCTCGGGGACTTGATGCATCCGAATTCTCCGGGTTTGTAGTAGTACTTGACGGGGGTGGTGCATTGGCGAAAAACCTAGACGGTCTTGACGTTAACAGCCACAAGCGGGTTCATGGAGGATGCGTCTTGCATTCCTCGTGGAGGTGGTCTTGACCATGGCATTCCTGTGGAGGCCAGAGAGCTCATGGCCTGCATCAGCAGCAAGACGAAGAGCTCAGCGGCCAGGACTCGCCGGTCGGAGTGACGATGGGCAGAGGAGACTTTGGGGTCGGCCCTGGAGCCAACTTGACCATGGAGATGATGGAGGTTGGCGGCTGGAGGTGGAGGGGAACACGACGAGGCAGGCGACAGCGGCAAGCTCGCTGGCACGGCTGGTGGCGGAGCTCGCCGGGCGACGGAAGCGCGGCGCTGGTAAAGGGAGGCCATGGCAGATGAGGGCGGCGCGGAGTAGCAGCCTGCTGCTGGTCGCCGGCGCAGACGAGGCAAGGGGCGGCGGAGCGTCATGGCTGAGGGAGCAGAGGGGGAGGCCGAGCCGGGCATGCTGGTGGCCCCATGGGCGCGACGGCGGCGAGGAGGCCGACGGGGCTCTAGCCTGGATCCCTGTATCGAAGGAGGAGGGAGGCTAAGGGGCGCTGGAGGGAGATCGAGAGAAGGAGGAGGTCGAGCGAGGCAGAAGTGCACGTTGCCTCTGGCGGCGTGAGGGAGAGGGTATGAGAAGGAGGGATCGAGGGGAGATGGGATCGGGGAGATGGTGGGTTCGGGCGCTGTGCCTCCTCTCCTGGCAGCACGAGGGAGGGATCGAGAGAAGGAGAAGTGCGCGAGGGATTGGGCTAAGGTAGAGCTAGGGTTAGGGGGAGGTGGCCTTGGGGCCGGCCCAGGTGTTTAAGAGGCCCAGGTGGGCAGGGGCACGGCTGGGCCTAGGGATGGGCCTTAAAGGCCGGCCTGCTGGGCTCTCTCACACTACTAAAAGAAAAGAAGAAAAAAGCAGAGATTAAGAAAGAAAAGAAAGAGGGGTTAGGGAAAAAAGTTGGACACGCAGATAATTTTACAGACTCATAAAAATGTGCACGGTCCATGAAAATTAGGGGAGACATGATTGAAAGATATCGTTCAAACTCATTTGAATTTAAATCAAATGGGTTTGAACTAGGGCTTGGTTATAGAAGTGTCCAAAAATGTTGAGGTTTTAGGAGGAGCCTCGAGAAAAGAGATGAGAGATATTGGCAAGGTTTGAAGGTCAAACTCGAGGAGGAATAGACATGGGAATTATTTTGCACGCGTGTTACGATGATTCCAAATTAATGGAATATTTATAATAGCTCCCTAAACATTAGGAGGATAAAGTTATAAAGAGAAGTCACTCTTCCCTCGATTTAAATGGATCGAAGATCCACACAAATTATTTAGTTTAGATGCAAAAGATTTATGACATGATGCAATGCACATGATGCAAAGATATGAAATGCATGACACGCAAGCAAATGACGAGGCAACAACAGCGAATAACTGGACGACACCTGGCACATCGGTCTCGGGGTGTCACACCGGCACCTAGCTAGTCTTCTAGTCTTCTCACTAGTGCGGAGCCTAGTGCCTTTGCTGGCCGTGAGCTTAGGCATTGGGGGACAATGTCGACGGCCAGCGCTGGGCATGGTGCTTCCACTAGGATGTGGGCGGGAGCCCCCGAGGCCCGAGGGTGGCACTCCTGAGACTCCGGGGCGTGTACAGCCCCACTCATTATTACATGAGAGTGTCACGAGCGGAGACCTTCACAGGCGCGAGCCTTGCTTCATATTTCCAGACGAGGGCCCCGCCTTGCGCCACCCTCGACCACCGTTGGAGTGTCCAGAAACCAGGACAAGGCCAAGGGGCAAAGGGGACACCAGCGGCGCCCTCGGCGACCACGGGCCCTCTCCGGGGGGAGGGCTTGCCGGTGCCTCCCTGGCAGAGGACCTACCTCCCGGTGATGCCTTGCCCCACGTGACATGAGGGAGGGCCTTGCTCCGGACCCTTTCCGTGCATCCCCCAGTGCGTCACTCCTGATTGGAGTGGGGCTGCAGTGCTGGGGTCGCCGTCAACCGCCGCAGCTCGGTCCACCTGCGGCCCATGGTTAGGATAAGCCTGCTCTAGAGATATCAGTGGTACCCTGGGGTGGTTGTCGCCGGTGGGGTCAGCGAGGCTCCTGGGTGGCTCGTAGAAGGCCTCAGCCTCCAGCATATCTTCCTCCCAGCTTGGCTCGTGGAATGTGCAGGGGTCGTTCTTTGGCGTGTACTCCTGATCCACCATGCGGGACACATAAGATTCCTGAGCTGCCTCGCCGAGACCTCCGCCAAGGCACCCTACACCCCACGCTGTCTAGCCTGGCGCGCCTTCCTGGTGGCTGTGTGGTGGCGCTCGATTGGGACCGCGAGGAGCGACCCCCATGCCTATGCCTCCCGGGGGAGGCAAGGGCACAGCCGGATGTCCGGTACCGCCGGTCATGCTGGTGCTGGTGAACCCTCCTGGCACACCTAGGGGTGCGCGGGTGCAACGAGGCCCGCCGTGCGACCTGTCCACAACTTGAGATGTAAGTAGGGAGCAGAAAGGCGGTGTACCCCTGGCCGCAGCATCCAATAGCTCGGTGACGCGTTCCAGCAGTGCGTCACGGCCGCCCTCCATCAGCGGGCACCACAGCAGCTCCCGCGTCACCACAAGAGCAGCTCATATGTTCGCCTGTTCCCGTAAGGTGTGCGGCATCGTCGCTGCTGCGTAGCTTGCGGATCTTGTGGCGGCCCGCGCTCGCTGCAATTTGAGGGCGGTGGACGTCGATCCGCACTGCCCGCATCCACGGGCGTTGGGTGGCGCACGGGCCGCCTGGAATGCGAAATTGAGGTCTTCTTGGGTGGTCGGCGTCGCCCGGGCGGGCCATGCCGCCCAGGAGTCAGCTTGGGTCCTCGGATCGTCGGACATCGGAGCCGCGGGATGGCGGCGGGTCGGCTACGGAGAGGGAAGCTTCGGCGCACCCCTACCTAGCACGCCAAATGTCAGATTATGGGTTCCGGCAAAACCCTTGAGGTTCGAACACTGCGGTGCGCACGAAGATCTTTTCCCCTCGGCTCACGCTCTCGCAACGCTCTCAAAACCTAGCTCGCCGAACCCAAGGAACAAGGGACACAAGAGTTTATACTGGTTCGGGCCACCGTTGCGGTGTAATACCCTACTCTAGTGTGGTGTGGTGCATTTCCTTGTAGGCTGGGGATGAACAAGTACAAGGGAAGAACAGCCTCCTGAGGGGAGGTGTTCTTGAGCTCGATGAGCTTGTGTGGCTGGGGATGATCCGAGTGATCCATCTCCAGATGAGCCCCTCTCTCTCTCTCTTGATGAGCCCCCCTTGGCGATGGTGGTGGTTAGCCCTATTTATAGAGGCCCGGGTTCCATTGCGAGGCCTGAAGGGATCCCACAACGGCCAATTTGAAGGGGGACAACGAGTACAAGTTATCCTGATAAAAGGTGGTCTTCGCCTGCCAAAGGTTCTAGTGGTGACGCCGTCGTGGGCTCCATGGTGACCTCCATATTGCCGTCCTTCTAGTCTTGTTCTCATTGCACCGATATGGAAACCTTTGCCTGACGCCTCGGGACTCCTTGCCTGCGCCTGCCTCTTTAGCACCGAAGAGGGAACTAGTACTCTGCACCCGCTGGCGACCGCCTGGCCTTGGTCGTCATGGCTCACGTCACAAGAACCTCACGAGGTGCCCCTCGCCTTGATCTCTCCGCTCCTCGCGAGCCGGCCTAGTGAGGCCGCCCTTGAGGAGGTCTTGTGTCATCCGCCTCGCGAGGCTTGGCCCCTCGCGAGGGTCTTGAGAGTTGGTTGATGAAGATGGGCCGTCCCAGGCTGTTGGTGGAGCCACGCCGTGGGGCCGCAGGAAGGCATGTCTGGGGACCCCCGATCCCAGAACGCCGACAACAATGACAATTAGAGATTACAGTTTCTCATGCCATGCATAAGTAGCTAGGAGTGGATAATGATTTATCTTGGATGTCAACATTGTATTAAAATGATTGTGATGTAGTATGATGATATGGTATCCTCCTCTGAATGTCTGAGTGGCTTGACTTGGCACATGTTCATGCATGTAGTTGAATCAAAACCAACATATCCTCTATGATATTTATGTTCATGGTGTTCATATCCTACTCATGCTAGTGTCCAATGTTACTTATGCATAATGCATGTTCATGACTGTTGTTGCTCTCTAGTTGGCTGCTTCTCAACCTATTTTCTAGCCTTCGTCTGTACTAAGCGAGAATTCTGCTTGTGCATAAAAAAGACCTTGAATCCAAGTTATTCCAGATGAGTCCACCATACCTACCTATATGCGGTATTACCCTGCCGTCCCAAGTAAATTTGCATGTGCCATATCTAAAAAATTCAAATAAATATCCTTTTTGTGTGCCTGGATTGTTCATAGAACGACATGAGGTAGTTGGTATCTTCCATGCTAAGTGGATTATTCTCAGGCGAGTGTTGATTCACTCGCCATTGCACGAGAAAGGGGCGGTAATAGGGATTCCCAGTGCCAAACTGCAAACATAAAAGAGCTTACAAATAATTAAAAAAAACTCCTATGGAGTCATAACCTTTACTTTATCGCTTGGGAACTGCCACTAATGTGTTTAGCATGGAAGATATTGATAACTGATGGTCGCAAAGTAAACAAGAAGGGCGCATTTCTCAAAATATCATTTACCTTTGTTTTAAAAACTTGAGCTCTGGCACCACTGCAAATCACTGCTTCCCTCTGCGAAGGGACTTTCTATTTACTTTTATGTTCTGTCACAACCTTCTAAAATAAGCACCAGAACCTGAGAGCACTGCTGCCATGCTTATGCATTGTGTGTAGCTAATCTTGGGTGCATCATGACTGGATCTTTTCTACCATGAATTACAATGTTTAGTCACTGCTTGAAATTTGGAGGTGCTCTGCATTTATGTTTTGCGGTCTCAAAAAGGGCTAGCGAGATACCACTATTTTCATGTTATGTCATGGTTGTTTTGACAATGTGTTGTTGTTCGAGATATCTTATTATAGCTCGCTAGCTGGTTATGTCATTGATATGAGTTAATATAATTTTTAAGAGTTATTGTCGACATGGTTATTTATAAAATTAGCTGAAAGCCTGGATGTTGTTTAAGCTTATTTATGCAAACAAGAGCAAAAGAGTTCATCAAAGTTTGTATTTTTCACTTTCAGTTTATCAACTAAATTGCTTGAGGACAAGCAAAGGTTTAAGCTTGGGGGAGTTGGTATGTCTCCATCGTATCTACTTTTCCTAATGATTTTCCTCTTGTTTTGGACTCTAATTTGCATGATTTGAATGAAACTAACCCGGACTGATGCTGTTTTCAGCAGAACTACCATGGTGTTGTTTTTATGCAGAATAAAAGTTCTCGGAATGGAATGAAACTTTGCGAGGATTTTTTATACAATAATAGAGAATTCTGGAGCCAAGAACCACTGGAGGGGGGCGCCTAGGTGGGCACAACCCACCAGGGCGCGCCACCCCTCCAGGCGCGCCTAGGTGGGTTGTCCCCACCTGGTGGCCCCACAGACCCTGAAACTAATGCTATAAAATCCTAATTTTTTAGAAAAAAATCAGAGAGAAAGAATTATCACGTTCCACGAGACAAAGCCGCCGCCGTCTCCTGTTCTTCATCGGGAGGCCAAATGTGGAGTCCGTTTGGGGCTCGGGAGAGGGGGATCTTCGATCTTCGTCATCACCAACCCTTCTCCATCGCCAATTCCATGATGCTCCCCACCGGGAGTGAGTAATTCCTTCATAGGCTCGCTGGTCGGTGCGGAGTTGGATGAGATTCATCATGTAATCTAGTTAGTTTTGTTAGGGCTTGATCCCTAGTATTCACTATGTTATGAGATTGATGTTGCTATGACTTTGCCATGCTTAATGCTTGTCACTTTGGGCCCAGGTGCCATGATTTCCGATGTGAACCGTTTATGTTATCACCATTATATCTATGTTCTAGATCCGATCTTGCAAGTTATAGTCACCTACTACGTGTTATGATCCGGCAACCCCGGAGTGACAATAGTCGGGACACTTCCCGGTGATGACCGTAGTTTGAGGAGTTCATGTATTCACCGTGTGTTAATGCTTTGTGCCGGTTCTCTATTAAAAGGAGGCCTTAATATCCCTTAGTTTCCAATTGGACCCCGCTGCGACGGGAGGGTAGGACAAAAGATGTCATGCAAGTTCTTTCCATAAGCACGTATGCCTATTTACGGAATACATGCCTACATTATATTGATGAACTGGAGCTAGTGTCGTATTGCCCTAGGTTATAACTGTCTCATGATGAATATCATCGAACAAGTCACCGATCGAATGCCTACGAATTTATCTTATATTGTTCTTGCTAAGTTGCAACTGCTATCGTTACTGTTGCACTTGCTATAAAATTATTGCTATCACTGTTACCGTTACTATTACTGTTATCACTACTATCAAAACTATCATATTACTTTGCTACTGATCATGTTGCTGCAGATAATTAATCTCCAAGTGTGGTTGAATTGACAACTCAGCTGCTAATACCTTCAAATATTCTTTGGCTCCCCTTGTGTCGAATCTATAAATTTGGGTTGAATACTCTACCGTCGAAAACTATTGCGATCCCCTATACTTGTGGGTTATCAAGAGTGCCACAATAGAGTCATGAATTCGTTATTTAAAACATTACACAACCCTTTCATACATACATGTTCGGGCCACATGCAGTCAATGGTTTTCCTACATGACACTCGATACTCGCGTGTGACGCTTTCTGTGGGCCCGCGAAGTCGTCGTCCATCACTTTGACGAACAGCCGACAATGAGGTTAATTTGACCAGCTAGGTAGAATATTTTTTGTTTATGTTATGGTGGGAGTATATATATAGTACGCGTCGAAGAGGTGGGAGGGGACTAGCTTATATACTATATGTACTCGTCCGTGAACAAGTACACCTCACTCAGTGTCGGGTCTTTACGGTTTCCGAGGCACGTGCCACATCAAAGTTGCGAAATTGGCTATTGAAACATGACACAACACCTCTTTGGGCCACATGCATGTAGGCAGTGGTTATACTAGCTAGGACACTCATGTGTGACGCTTCGATCTGTGGGCCCATGAGGCCATCGTCGATGCATGCATCACTTTGACCTACATCGGGAGAGGTTAATTAATTTCACCATCGAGGAGGATTATTTTTGGGTTGTATTATGGTAGGAGCATATAGTATGTGTCGAAGAGGGGGAAGGGGACCATCATATGTAGTACGCTTCATGAACCTCACTCTGTGTGGGGAATTTATGGTTTTTGAGGCATGTGGCACATCAAAGTTGTGCATTTTGGGTATTGAACATATGTTTGGCCCACAAGCAAAGCGAGGTGGCTGTCCTCTCGCACCCACTTAAGCGGTTATCAGCGATATCGGTGCTTTCCATCTGTGGGCCTGCTTGGTCCATCACTACTTTTTGCTTGACAATGAGAGAGGTTAATTTGACTTGGGAGGGGATTATTTTTTTGTTTGTAACACGGTATATATAGGTCATGCTCTGGGATGACATGATACAGTTTGAGCACACACACATGCATGTGTACGCATGAATCCCTCCCATCGAGTCGAAGTGGCTAGTACAACGACACGCACTACAAAAAAAATACACTTCCGTGATGATACGTGTTTGTCACAGTAGGCCGCTTTTTTTGTCATGCATGTACATCCATGACAAATTTATGACAAAATCAAGATAGTCATACCTGTGCTGTTGTAGAAGTGTTCCATGACATTACCAAAATTATCATCACGGAAGTGTCCACTTCCATGACGATAAATCGCGCATCACAGAAGTGCTTTCGTCAAGGGTGACCGACACGTGGCATCCACCGTAACGGAACACCGTTAAGCTATCGGGTCAGGTTTTGGAACCGATAACCCGTTAACAGCCCCGACCAATGGGTATTTTCCACGTCTAAAATCATCATTGGCTAGAGGAAACATGTGTCGGCTCATCGTCGGGACAGATGTCATCCACTCACTGGACAGAAGGCGCCTATGATACGTCGACACGTGGCACGGCCCAACAAGTTTAAATGGGCCGGCCCAACTAGAGGCCCACAAGATTTTGCGGACCATAATGGGCCGGCCCAGCTAAAGGTCCACGAGATTTTGTGGACCATAATGGGCTGGCCCAGCTAAAGGCCCACAAGATTTTGTGGGCCATAATGGGCCGGCCTAGGTAAAGGCCCACAAGATTTTTTTGTGCCATAATGGGCCGGCCCAGGTAAAGGCCAACAAGATTCTTGCGGGTCATAATGGGCGAGCCTAGCTAAAGGCCCACGAGATTTCACCGACATTAATGGGCCAGCCCAGCTGTAGGCCCACAAGATTTTGAGGACCCTAGTAGGCCGGACCATTAACTGGCTGCCATGTTTTGGGCCAAATGCCGGCCCATATTTGATCCGGTCCATTAATGGCCTGCCACGCTCCGGGCCTAATAGTGGCCCATATGAGATCTGGCCCGTTAAAAGCCTACCACGTTCTGGGCCAAATTACAGCCCAGATCAGGTCCGACCCTTTAGGAGGCTTTGGGATCAATTATGGCCCATATCAGATTTGGCCCGTCAACTGGACACTATGCTTTTGGGCCCACTTGCTAAAGGCCCACTTAGTAATTCGGCATGATATTAGTTTTGGCCTGTTAAGGGCCCGTTTAACATTTCGGCCCTATATTAATTTCGGCTTGTTAAAAGCCCGTCATATAGTAGGGCCTAACTATGGCCCGGTTTGCATCCGGCCTGCTCGCAGCCGATATTTGATTGGGCCAAACAAGGACCCAGACAATTTTGGCCTGTTAAAAGCCCGTGATTTGATTCGCACAATCATGGGCCAGGGTTCATTTCGGGCTGCTACGTAACTAGTAGGAATTAAGAACAAACCTACTCTATACAATAAAGAAATTACGACATAGTAACTAAGAATAAACCTACACTACACAATAAAGGATTTAAGGTATATTACATCCACTGGGCATCAAAGTTCGCCACCAGTGATCATAAAGCGCAATGAAAAAGCAGATTACCAAAACTGGGCACCATTGCAGTGTAACAAAATAATACTGAACCGAGACCACTTCCAAGACAGTTCAAGAAAGGTTAGCCTTGCGGGGGAACTGCTGCGCAAGCTGCTGAGGAAGGCTGTGAGACCGGCCTAGCATGTCGGTCATAGCTTCCAGGTCTAGCTGTTTAGCGATGAGGTTCTCATTGGTGTTCTCCGCAATCTTTCTTAGAGATAGGACTTCAAGTCGAAGTTGAGTTACAGAATGCCTTTCTGCTAGAACTTGGGACTGAAGAAGTCGAACTGATTCAGACAACGAATTCTGTGAGCTTGTCTGACCGTTAGTCTCAAGTAACTTGAACACTGCATCAAGACAAGACTTTGGGGTTGTCTCACTATCTTCAAGATGTTTTGCCTTCTTTGCTGCAATATATGTTGGGTTTGTCTCACAGCCTTTAGCAGACTTTTGGATGCCATCAGGCATATCACCCTGAAACAAAGCAGAGAGATGACATTTTTTGCACGTGTATAAACAAAGATGATAACTTTTCTGTCAATTCTATCCAATTTCAAATTAGAAAATAAAGAGTATGTTCAAAATATCAATAGCATAATTTGGCATTGTTCATAATGCGGGGAGCTTCACCACACTACTGGATTACCATGTCAACATAACAAGCATAGATGAAGGGCAAAGAAAATCATTGTATCTATTTTGGATAATGTGCATGGCATGTTGTTCATATCATCAGCCACATCAGTAAGATAAAATAGGAGATGACAAGGTGCAAACGTGGGCTGCTTCACCACACACTGGATTATAGATCCACAAAAACAAGCATACATATGGGGAGTATTAAGTAATGTGCATGGTATGAATAAGGAATTTGGTTTTACAAGTAAAACTTAGAACTTACGGTTCTTATGAACATGCATTTTGGTAGAAACAGCAAACTAAACAACAGTAAACGATAAGGAGTATGAGCAAATTAAACATCAGTTGAGGATAAAGGCTTTAGAAGGACTGACTTACATTAACAGTTAACACCGGCTTTATAATGCCCTTCTCCATGGAAAGGGAAGGATAACTCAAGAATTTCAGCACAGAATCTTCTTCATAAGCATTGCCTGTACTCTACATTTTGTAGAGAGTAATTATAGATATGATAATACTGGAAGGGATAGAGGATAATGAAGATAAGATGCAGATTGATGCTACAAAATCAACTACCAATCCCTGGAAGTACAAGCGTTAAAGGACAAAATGTACCGACAAGAGCAATGGGCTACACTTTTGCACTGGCATTGTCAGTGTATTCTACTTGTTGGTAAGATTAAATATAGATCTGATCTTTTTTAGTAAATGGTGGGCGAGGGAGATAAGATGCAGAATGCTACAAAATGAACCAATCCCTCTTCCCATAATACAAGAGTGTTTTGAACACTGGTGTACTGTACAAAACGTTCTTATATTATGGGACGGAGGGAGTAGCTGTTAATGTAAGTACAGTGATAGACCACGTTCAGTCCTTACAAGAGGACTGCAGAGCTAAACCTCTTCAAAAGAATTGGGTTGATTCTAAATTTATGTAAGAGTCCATACGGATCTTATAATGTCCACCAAATGGACGATTACGAGGCTAACATGTGCAGTGATGCTACATAATCAAACAACTATGAAAGTAAGTATGGTCATACAGGGCAAGAGGTACTCACAAGAGCAATGCAGTGTGCAGTATAGTTGCGAGATTCTGTGGTCCCTTGAGAACGAATGTTCTTCTGCTAACAGTTTTCGTACAAGTGAGACATTAAGGCAAATGCAGATATGTAGTTCAAATTGTGATGTGATATCATAGACAGTACCTTACGCTGCAGTCGAGACCAATGTGTAACAAGATTATTCCAGTCACCATCGGATAAATGTAGCACCGAAGACTTTACAGAAATTTCGTTCAAAGGCTTGCCATCGAAGTGCGCTTGCCTCAGGTAGGAATGATACTTCATCAACGAGTGCTTGAAAAGTGCAACCAATCCTTGCTCGTCATCACAATCTAGTTTGCGCCTCGCCTATTTAAAAGAATGAAATCTTGTCTCTTCTGTCAGCAGAAACATATGCAGTAATGACCATGAATAACATTAGTACATTACTTACGCGTAAGTTGCGGAGGAAGACTAGAAATTGTTCTGTGTCTGCGGTATAAACTTTCCATGAAGGAAAGATGCGCACAAAGTTCCTGACAACAACATAAGCTTCGTCTTCTAAACTGGGAAGAAATGGAACATGGGTCCTATTTGCTGCAATTGGGGCTCTCTCTGGTTTGAAAAGGGATTTGGCAACTGGATTTGGTGTACTCTTTGCTGGAATGGGGGTTTTGCGTCGTACAGCTGGTGCTATGTCAACTGGCATAATCATACTGTTTGCTGCAGTTGGGGTCTGCTGAGTTGGGGCATCAGAAATGACCAGTGTAGTAGGGCTAGAGTCTGCTAGAGTTGGGGTATTTTGTGGGTCAGGTGATATTGCAACTACACCTAATGGGCTATTTGATTTATCAGGTGCCACTACCTTTTCCAAATACTTTGCTTGTGCTCCTCCATGATCAGCAATCGCCCTCTTCCTTTTGAATGTCTGATACACAAGAACAAAATTTGAATGGATAAATATGGTATGATGACAGATGGAATATGTACTGAAAATGGATAGGCAGGGTGTATTCACATACACGATGTGTAAACTAAGCTAATGGCAGCTCAACAAAGTAGAAGCAATGCAAAGCATTAGTTGCAAGATATGTGCGAGCAATGTAACCTTGGAAAGTTAGAGCAAGTACCTTGATGGGTGAATAAGATAGGGCATCTTCCTCTGACTCCTCCACTAGGGAGCTACATTGACTTAGGTCTCCCTCTAGCTCAGAACACTGTTAGGATCATATTCTGAGCATGAATCTGTAGGTGGAGAGTGTTTGCATTGCATTGCATCTAGACTTGATTTCAGTCCCTTAATGCCAAGTTTGATAGCCATGGCATTGTTCTGCTTTATTCTTTTCATGCGCGCAAGCTCATAATCATTATGATGCTGTTCAGAATCTGAGATTCATGAAAACATAAAAAGTAGTCAGATTATCTATGGAATGCATTGCGGTTTCAACTCGGAGAGTGTCTCCCTATAAACCCCTGCATATGCAAAGTTCACCTCCCCAACCGTGCTGACCAGACCACATACAAAGATACACACCCGAGCGGCGAACATGCATTTTCGAAACTAATTTAGGAACATTTAGCTGACCAATTAAATAGCTCTATTTTAATAATACCAGATTCGTATTTGAACAACTAAGCTTGTTTAGCTTGATGGGTGGAGCAGTGTTATTATGACATGAAGAATGTACTCTGATCGTATAGTGATCATAAAGGGGGGAAACTCTAAGCGTATATTTTTTAGCAAAAGAGGGTTTCCCCTCTGATTTCTATTAAAGAAACCACCACGGAACCAACATGATCAATTAAACCCTAAGCATGATCAATTAAACCGTATTATGGCTGTGCCATGGCAGATTTGAAGCTGCAAACCGGAGAAATGATATTTAGCATCCATTGTTTGCTTCGAACTAAGAACTAAATTCTAAGAGCTGAAAAGAAAGTAGAGTAACCAAGTTAAGATCTATTTTCTGGTTGAGATCAAAAAGTTGAGGAGATATGAAGTACCACCTCTCTTGCGACGCCGTGTAGGCATCGGGGGTGCGATGGCTGTCGGTGGCGTTGAAGAAGATCTGCGATGGTAGATGGGTGCATCGGGGGATAAGTCCCGTTGCGGTGGAAGAGAAGGTCGTGTGAGCGGCCCTGGCAAAGAGGACGACGGCGCCGATGAAGCGAGAGGACGCGATGCAAGGCTATTGGTCCGTCGCCGTGGATGAGAAACGTCCATCTCTAGCAGTGGACGACGCGGTCTTGGTAGGTGCTCCGACATGGTAGAGGACAGTGGCGATGGATGTGGTGGAGGACGGCGGCGATGGATGGGGTGGCGGACGGAGGCTGGTGTGGGAATGGGGTGTTCTAGCGCGGACGGTGTATGAATGGGAAAATGGAGGGAGAGGTACGGGGAACCATTTTTTTGGGACACGCTTGTCTGAAATATGGGAAAGTTATGAACTTATCCCCTGTTTCAAATTTGGATGTCTCGTCGGTTGGGGATAGGACGGTAATCTCGCATCTCCCAAATATTTGCCGGTACCTATTTCGGGTGAGGAGAGGGTGTTTTGCCGCCCACGGTTGGCGCCCGCGGTGTATGAACGGGGCTGACAGGTAGGGCGGTTATGTCACGTCTGATGGAAGTTACACACCTGCCCCTATTTAAAATATTAGCCTACATCTATTTCAGACGAGGAGAGGGTGTTTTACCGCCCACCATGTATGAATGGGGAATGGAGGGAGAAGCATAGGTCTTTCGGACGAGCTTGAATCAAATGAGTTTTGCTGCCCATGTTTGATGCCCACCGTGTCGGAATGGGCTCAGAGGCGGTCGTGTCACGTCTAATTGAAGTTACTAACCTACCCCTATTTAGAGCAGTGGAAATCGGGCCGATGGATTGTCCGTGTAATGGGTAGACAATAATTTCCATCTCCCAAACACTTGGCTTCGGGCAACCGATGTGGGAGTGGACATTTTGCTGTTTCTTTCGAATTTTGGGACAATAAGCATCCACGTTTACCCTGGCAACTAAATTCGAATCCATTTTGTATTCCTATATGAATCTTTATAAATCATTCTATGTGTTTTTATATATCTTCAAAAGGACGACAAAGATGTATTCCACTGTCATATATGAATATGGTTTACAAATGCCGATACTCAAATTCAGAAACTAGAATCTAGTTTAAGGTGAATTCGAATATTTGGAACACTTCATGTCCAACTCAAATGTCACACGCAGCATAATGTGTACTCCCATTTAGATATGTACACAAGCGATGTATCAAGATTCAAATACCAAGTCAATCAACCAAGAATGTACGGAACTAACAGACATATAAACACTTATAGAGTATATGGATCAATAAATATCAACTAACATACATAAGCCAGGCCGCTGTACTTTTTTTGGCTACAAAATCATCCTTTTTTTAGCCAGCATCTTGGCCCTTTCCGATGCATGCCACTTATGGTCCAACTATAGTACTATTGCTGAATGCACATTCAGCCCGATTGGCATATTTGTAGGTCTGGCACAACAATCCAAATGAAATGTCTCCGAGTCTTATCAATTAATACAGACTTGTGCTCAAATAAAATTACAAAAAAAAACAATTATTACATGATCTCTAAAACAAATGGTTTGATTGATTACATGAACAGACAACACAAAGGTTATTCAACTATGGAAAGAACATTTCACCTATGATTTACCAAGTAGGAATTTAATTTCCTTTTTTCCTTTAGGACCTTAACAATCTGGTCAGTCTCAGCTTGCTTCGTTTTGAAATCCACCAAATATTTAATGGTTGTCTTGAGTACTGCTTGTGATTGTGCTGTTTGCTTCCTCAACATGTCAACTTCATCTCTAAGTGCAGAAGCAGAATCTCTTTCTACCACTAGTTTAGCCTCTAGAGCATCAGCAGTTGGCAATTCATAATGCACGATTGGGCCGGTGCCACTGCTGTGGGATGATGCAACGTCCATGGGGACCTCGCTCTTTGATCTTGGGCTAACTTGTTTTGCCACTAAAGTTCCGATTGGATTCAGAAAAGTTAAAGTTAGCAAAACATCTCAACTGGGAGTTATAATAGCAAACCAGTTAAACAAACAAGGAGTTAAAGAGTTTCAATTGGATGCTGAAAAGTAGTTATTAACATCATTGTAACCTGCTGTTGCAGCAGCAAAGCAGTTAAACAAACAAGTAGATATTTAAGTTAAGGCAAACAGGTAATTCTTAACAGTAAGTATCAAACACATAGATAGGCGCAGTATACAATATGATTAACAGGTTGTGCCATTATGTTATCAGTAGCAAACCAAATTAAGCCAAGCAATGTAATTGAACAATTTTGCAATAAGTGGCTAAATAAAATTCCGAGAAGCAGGTAACTGAACTTACGCTAGTTCTTTGTACAGGAACACTACAACTTCTTTTTCGCTTACAAGGTTGTACGAAGGAGTCCATGGCATCAATTGCTTGGATACGCAGTCCCAATACTTCTTTCTTCCCACACTGCATGGGTAAGTCGAATGGTTAATCCGGCAAGATGGTGCGTCCTTGATATGTTATATGAGGACGTGTAGTCAGACTAGTTGTAGCCAAACACATCACACTGGCTTTTACTGTATATTTCATGCAATTACGTTTGGCATATCGAGATCTATGCAATCTACAATAGGATGAAAAGACTGGCATCCTTCACATTATTGGCGAACTCAGTTCATAGAAACAAGCAATTCAACCATTCTGTGGGTAAATCAAAAGCGCCACTGGAATATTTTTCACTATCCAATCATACACGCAAAAAGGGGCGACGCCACCATAGGGGCTGGTATGGGCGGCCGCCTCAGGTGGCTGGAAAGTGTGCACCTAGTTTGAGTCGTCCAGGTTGGCCCATGCTAGTTTTGTTCGTCCCAACGCACAAGCAGGCAATGTAAAAAATGAAGAAAAATGTGTCAATTTGGATGGGCCAATAACATAAGTGCAAGGCAGGCCCTATAGCAGGCTCACGGCCCAAACGAGCGCCTCCCATATCGATCGACAGCAGGAAAAATCCCAATTCATTCGCTCCAGCCTCTAGTCTGGTTCGCTCCTAACCTAGCCGCCGCTGGACAGACCGACACAGCATTTCCTCGTGCCCTCATTGGAGGGCGGTCGTCGGGCTTCAAGCGAACGGAAGGACAAGAAGATGAAGATCCAACCCTGGGTGTAGCCTGCGTGGGAGGCAGCGGCGGTAGCACGGGCATTGCATCGAGCTTGCGCAAACGAACAGTCGCAGCTTGCAAGAGTAGCATGCGCAACTAGCTGGTACATCACATCCCTGATTATATCTAATTCAACTCTTCAATTTCTGGCCAATAGTTAAACCTGACGGTGTTGTAAAACTGCTTGTATGTAGGGAATCTATGAGAAAATGAAACCAATTTATACTTATTTTATAACTCCCCCAATCAATACTGAACTGACTGAATCTGATGTATCTTATCAAGTTTCTGGTGCAAACATACAAGCTCATGTTGTTCTTGAGCCTGAAGTGTCTAATGAACAGACTGCTAATGAAGGATTTGATGCAAACATTTTACATGCTCCTGGTGATGAACATATAGTGTCTAATGAGGGATCTAATGCAAGCATTTTGCAAGCTCATTGAAGGATTTAGTGTCTAATGATGATCTACTATGTTGAGAGAGACAGAGATTTGTAGGCATTGATGACAAGCAAATTATAGTGCATTTTCATAGCTTGAGGAAACGTCGAGGCCATCTACCAGAAAGTCCCCGTATCATGACAACATAGCATAAATACTTTTCTAATCTGTTGTTTGAAACTATTGGCATACTTGTGCAGGATAGATATATTGATATGCAGTTTGCGCACTGGTTATACGTGCAATTACACTTCGATATTTTCAGCCAGAGAACGAATAATTCAAGAAGGTACAGACCATGTTTGTAGTCCTTGTACACCATGTTGCATTTTGTGTTTTTTGGTGCTTGCATCATTTAGTGTTTATAATCTGAACTACTTTGGATCATTAGCTGGTTTTCAAAGTGCATGTAGCTTCACATTTCTCAAGTTATGTTGATTTCCGGAGTGCAAGTGCCTTCGTATTTTTTAAGTTAAATGTTCGCCCTTGGTAACTTGAATTCGAGGATCAGCCACTGCACACAAATCATACACGAATGCCTGTACGAATTAAATGAAATGTAGGGACTTACGCTAGCTCGTTGTATAGGCTCACTGCAGCTCTGCTTGCGCTTGGGATGTTCCATGTACAAGTCCATGTTACCACTTGCTTGGATGTGCATGCCTTGTGCTCCTTGCATCCCCCTCTGCATTTTTGACACGGTGAATGGTTGATCAAATAAGAGGAATCGACCTTGATGTTGTACCAGAGGTCAGATACTTACAAGGTTATAGGGTGTGCAGGATGTGTACCAGATCCCGTAGCACCGTCATGCTTCGCTAAAATATGGATTTGCTTGTTTCAGATGATATCTCCAGAAGAAATAAGAGCTAAGGTCAGAGTTGCATAGGCGTGTAAGCTAAGAGAGCAGTGAAAGGATATCCAAACATCGTCGGAACAGTGCACAAGGGAGTGATGTGTGGATACCTAGTTCGGGTCAGCGTTTGGGCATGCTTTCCTAGCTAGAGTGCGGGTCACTTCAGAGCCGTTGAGGGTGATGCACTGGCGTTGGCTGGCCGCGCACGGATGCAGATCTTGAGTGGCAGCGGAGCACTATGATGCGGTGGACGAGACCGTTGGTGAAGCGCCAACGGCCTCGGGGGGCGGAGGTGCAATGATGTGCTCGGTGAAGTAGCCCCACTGAGCTGGGAGACAGTGTCGGTGAAGCGCACCTGATGCGGTGGAAGTCGGTGTCTGTGAGGCACGTCGGTTGTGGCGGCCGATGTTGTGGGTGGACCACCCAGTGCGGCGGACGAGGGCGTAGATGAGGTAGCTCCGGTGCGGTGGTGAAGCACGACTGTCGTCTTCGTCGTCGTCGTCCGGCACAGAGGTGGGGAACGGTGGGGAAAGAGACGAGACGAGGGGCGATTCGAGGGTTGGCGGCGAATTAGGGATTTGAGCAATCTGGGCGCGGAAGCGGACGGTGGAGAAGAGAGATTTTGCAGGGCTGGAATTGGGGCCGCCAAATTTTTCAATCCAAAACGTGGAAGCGCGAACTTATATTGTTGTCGTCCTTTTTGGGGGGGGGGTGGGGGGGTGGGTGGCTGGGTGCGACGCGTCCGTCCGACACACGTGACCACCCCGACAGGACTATGCTTCGGTGCCTTAAGGCACCTGCCTTTGTGTCCATGACATATGGGTCCAACAGGTGGCTAGCCCACATGTCAGTGACCCAAAGGCAGTTGCCTTTAAGGCACCGAAGCAGCGTCCACCCCGACATGACCCTGGTTTGCCTGGTGCGCCTACATTTGAGAATGCAAACGAATCTTCTTTCATTTGCAAACGAATCTGTATGTATTACCATGCCAGTGTTTTCCTTGCAATAATTAGTCATTCGAAACGAGATACTCCATCCGTTCACTTTTGTAAGTCGTTTCAGACAACTTAAAATGAACTGTTTTGCACATTGTCTGAAATGTCTTCAAGGTCTTATAAAAGTGAACAGAGGGAGTACTATAAATTAATTAATGAGGAGTTATTTGAAAAATAAAATCAAAACGGTACCCACGCTAACGTGGATTAGAGTGTGTGTCACATAATTAGTTATTTGAATTAGAGTGTGTGTCACGTAGTTAGTTATTTGAACTAGAGTGTGTGTCACGTAGCGATCTCCAATTCTAACATGGATTTCGCATTTCACTGTATCCATGCTACTTTTTTAATACAAATTCATATGTATATGATGAACACCATGGTAGTGAGAAAACTTTTGGATGGATTCAAACATATGACCTCCAAAATAGCACAACAAACTGAGTCAATGTCAACTTTTTGAAACTTAGTATGGCACGAATTCGAAATAATTACCCATATGCCTGGTCCTCGGTTCAAATCTTACAATGTACACCGAATTGAAACATCGATATTAAGTCTCGTACTATGTACATTCAAATGTTGTTTTTAGCCCCCGCCCCCCGCACAAACGCTACATACTTCCTGTATCGGTCAATCTTCCTCTCCTAACCACCTTAGGAAGCTATCGGTTTGCAACACACATTCATTCTTTCTCTCCATGTTTCGATCTCTAAGTCTCTCAACTACACAACCCCTTTTTCCACTCTGTTACCAAATGTATTTACCTCACACACCCGCCATTGCACCCCATGCCGAGCTCTCTCTCTCTCTCCCCCTCTCCCTCTCACCCTCTCGCGCTAAATACATGCATTGCCTATCTAGCCCCCCAACCTCTCGTGCATGCGCACGCACACACGTTGTATATCTAAGTCACTCCCTTGAGACTGTCTCACTCTTTCTTCCACACGACGGGCCACACTCGCTCAATCTCGCTCTCCTTATCTGAGTCTCGTTTAACCTCGTTTTCTTTCACACACAAATGATATATCTCCCTGTTCGGGCCTCGATCGACACACTCTATACTCTCTCACGCAGATTGTCTATCTAGGTCAGTCCATCCAAGCCGCCACCACTCTTTCGACCTCATGGTGGGCCACGCTCACTCAATCTCTCTCAATCTCTCTCTCTCTCCATATGTCTCGATTGACCTCGCTCTTTCTCGGACAAAAACAATATATCACCATGTTGAGCCCAATTCGACCTATTCACATTGTATACTCTCTCACGCACATCGTCTATCTAGGTCACTCTCTCCAATCCGTCTCACTCTTTCGATCGCACGGCGACCCTATGTGATCGGTTGACCTTGCTTCCTCCCACGCACAAAATATATCTACACGTCTGTGAATGGATCATCTCTCAAGCTCTATCTTACAGCCCTCACCCTTGCCAAAAAGCTCAATTGGACAATATCTCTCTAGAGCATATAAATTTGTTCAATGAATGTCGGACCACACTCACTTTGTCTCTCTACCTATATGTCTGTCGATTGACCTTGCTTTCTCACATCGTATCTTCCACGCGTTGAAGCTACTACCTCTCCATCCCTCGCAAAGCCGGAGCTATTTACATTGCGAGGGGCACTCCAACCTTGGATTAATTTGTGTAGGCATTTATTCCGGTCGGTTTAGATTATATTTTCGTAGCATTCGGCCCACAACTACTCCAATCACCGTAGCGGGTAATTAAGCTACGGGGAGCACCTAATATGAGCACCGGGGAGCCGTTGGATCGAAGATGCAGCGGCACACACGAGGCCTGAATGTTTTATTTGCAAAAAACCTTTGGAGAGTTTGGAAATTGCGCATAATTACAAAGACTACTCCCAAGCCATTGGATCTCACTTCCAACGGTGTAAAAACTCGTATCACCATAGTATCTAAGCTGCGGGGTGGATGTGATATTCTATGCCGCTGTCATTTTTGTTCATAAACTTGCAAAAAACGTGTAACTCGTGCCGTTACTTGTCTAACCGCGCAAAGTGTTTGGCCAAAAAAACCATCCTACACTGAAATATCAGAACAACACATGGGGGTCCCACCTGTCATTAATCAAGTTTGGACCTAAAACTAACAAATCTGAAAGACGAGATTCGAACTGGCAACTTGGACTACAAAGCGTAAGTCGATAGCCTGAAAACGAACGGTTGTTGGCTTTGTCCCATAACTTGATTTTATACAGTACTTGCGTTGAGTAGAGTAGAGGGAGTGCCTCGTCAACATGTGCATGACCGTTATCTCACTTACTGGTGGGTCCCAGGTCTGCGATCTCAATCTCTCTTCTCTCCATCGTCTAACCTTTGCACGGGCACACACAAAGAGCGGCGCTAGCTTGCCGTGGTGTTATTACAACTAAAAAAAACTTGGAAAATAGAAGAATCGCCTAGAACAAGAGACGTTGTGGCTGGTCGAGACGGAGCTAACCACATCTATCCTCCGTGCCACGTTTGCATGATGAAGCTGTGTGGCTAGTGGGGTGTTTTCAACCGACTGGCTGGGTCCCGAGGTCGAACCAAAGGTACTCTACTACGTCTGATACAGTATATTTTTACACGCACATTTTTCCTCCGTGCCGAGACATGGCACACCCTACCGCGCAGTTTCGGGGTCCTCCCGGGTGGTGCACGCATATATTCTTCCTGACGTGGGACGCCCTACCGCGCATTTTCTGGGTCCTCCTCGGTCGTAGCGCTGAAGCAAGTAAATGAGTCATCAAATCACGAAAGACCACCTTTCTCGCCGAGTACATCAGTGAAGCACGGTGGCTAGCTAGTTGGGCTAGTTCGACCGATTAGCTAGGCCACCGCCACATTTGTTTTTTCACCCCTTTTTTTATCTACTTGCCGGCAGGTACATTTAAATATCCACCGCGACGTTGCTCTGGTGTTTGGGTGCGGCAGGATTTTTAATTTTTTGATTGACGGGAGCAGGCGCGGCAGGATTTTTAATTTTTTGATTGACGGGAGTAGGCGCGACAGCAATTAGTCACGATGACTCCGCCTGTACCCACTGCTCCCTGATGTGAGAAGTCATCGACTGGTGTTTTACCATGGTGAAAACCAAAAGATTCCCTGCTCCCTCCACCTTCCCGTAGATTGCATTGCCTTTCAGCCGTTTCGCCCCCTTTGCTTCCTCTCCCCATTGCTTCTACCTGGTGCCATGGTGGCGCAACAGATCACGGAGTCCGAGGTGAGGCTCCTGACACAAGAGCTCCATGCCAAGGATGCGGAGCTCAGGGCCAAGGACGTGGAGCTCCGTGAGCTCAAGGAGGAGAGGAGTGCCATGCTCCTCCGTTATGTGAGGGAGTTCACGGAGCTTCAAAAATGGCAGGCGTCCACCACAAAGATGCTTGAGGCATCGGCGGCGTTGCTGCAGAAAGCAGGAGATACGATAGGCCATCAGGGGAGCCGGCTGGAGCGCGAGCGGGCCGATCGTGATGAGGTCCAGGATCGCCTCAGCCACTTGGTGAACCAAGTTGCCACGCACGTGTTGCGGTTGCGCGATGCCTACCGTCGTGCCAGCGCGACGATGCCAGCCATTGGGCTAAACCCGTTCGACCACCCGGTCGACTTCAACGAGCTGCGGCTTCCTGACCTGGTCTCCTTCTTCACCTATATGTTTGAGGAGCTGAGCCGTCTCCGCGCGATGGTGGGGGCTGAGCTGGACAAGAAGGAGTTGCAGGCTGCCATCGCCGTTGCCGGACGAATCCTTTCAGGGCTCCATCACCGGAATCCATTCGTGCCATTGGACGCCATCTTTGACGAGCTGGCTCCCGTCGACCGGGAGCGGGCTCTGCGGGCGGTTGCACCCTGCATCACCAACGTCGTGCGCCTTGAGAAGCAGAGGGACTTCGGTGGTGTTTAGGCGCCCTCTGCATGGGCGTGTCCATGTCTCGGCGCAACATGACCGTTGGATCAAACTCAGACGGTGCAGATCAGTCACTGTAGCACAAAGCGTGTGGGTGTGTTTGGTTGCATTCTCATCTCAATATAGTTGTTTCCCCTTCGTGTATTTTTGTCAACCTACTAGTGTGGACTCATGCACCCTTCATGCACTCTGCCAAACACCCAAAAGTGGGTCGAGAAGGGAACTTTTGCTCCCATCCCGTGCACCCTTCATACACCCTGCCTAACACTATTCGTGCTTCATATGGTTCATGTTTCATGGAGTACTGTAACACCGTACTCTCCGTGCGCTGTGGACCTAGTTCTGTTTACATTGATCTCACCGTCCATTCTCGACCAGACAGTCGAAAAAGCGGTACTATGTTACATATAGGAGTAGTTGACATGCGCACAACATCATTTGTTATCGTCATATCTTACTACACTAGCAACAAGATTGTGTAGTACTGACGTATGAACCACTGCACATGCCTAGTAGTAGGAGCACTGTGTATGTTCAAGTGGTTGCCGTGTTTTGCACTCCTCCGTCGTAAGAGTGGAAACACTTGCTGTAATCATTTTTTTCTTCTGAAAAACAGTGGACACGCTCTACCGTGCGGATCCTCCTCCAGCCATGCACTAAATTACTCACTTTCGCCGATGTGTGGGACAGCCAGCATCGGGGTCCACCAGCCATGCACTAAATTACTCCGTAGTAGAGTGATGGTAGACTACCCCGATCGAAGCGCCGGAGTAATGCCCAATGAGCCGTTAAATCACAAAACCCCCTCCTTTCCAGCAGTAAGTTGGACGGACGAAGCAACCATCATTTCACTCTTCTCTCTCAGCTTCCTCTCTACGCAACCCTTGCTTATGCCTCATATTATTCCTCATTTCTTCAAGAAAACCCCGACCCGCTTCTGCCATTGTTCTTCTCTCCCAAAGAAGGAAAGGTGAGCGCATCAATGGTGTTGATTCTGGCCAAGGCCCGGTCTTGCAACCCCGAGACTGATCCTATAACTCCCTCTCTTTTCTTCTTTTGGGTTTGTGATTATGGTTTCTTTTCTTTTATTTCTATTTGACAGTTTCTTGATGGACGCTGGAGCACCGACCGAAGTGATGTCTATGGCTCCGGCCAAAACCGTCGAGGCTCATGGTACGAAGAAGCGCAAGCACCCCTCCGAGACTACCGCAGACAAGCTCAAAGCCATCGCCCTGTCCAAGCCCCCCTCTCCGGGATCCCTCATTAAGCAAGTCCAGGTAATATCTCTTCTTGACGATCTTTTTCTCGATCTTGATCGTGTTTTTTCATCTAACACGCAGTACTAGTACTAGTAGTACAACTTTCTGGGTGATATTGCATGTGATTTTTGTGTGCCAAATGACGTTTCTAAATTCCTCTTTTGACCAAAACATGCGAGAGGTTGACACTAATTTCATATAGATTACTTTCAACTACTCCCTCTGTCCCAAATTTCTTGTCTTAGATTTGTCTAGATACGGATGTATCTAATACTAAAATGTGACTTGATACATCCGTATCTAGACAAATGTAAGACAAGAATTTTGGGACGGAGGGAGTACTTTATGAACATCAATGCTACCTTTTAAGAGGGTATATTTGCCTCAGTAACTTGTGTTATGGATATTGCATGTAATCCCTCTGCTCTCATGCCTTTGAAGACATGTTCTAGTGTCTTTGTTCACTCATTTCTGTGCGTATATGTAGTCATATATGGAGTATAATATCGAAAATCATCTTATATTTCTGAACGGAGGTAGTAATAAAATATGGTTTCTGTTTAAACTAGAACCAGGTCCGCGGTGGAGATGAAGTTCTCAAAGTCATGCCGTGTGAACTGGAAGACCTGATGATGAGTTCTACTGCTGAACTATCCAGCTGTTGTGTTCTTGCCGCCACGTGTCCTGAACTAGTGTTTTCCTGTAGCATTGTTGTCAGGCGTGTTCTTGAGGCTGTACTTGACCACAACAATTTCCTAGCTGTGCCTTCGATTACGAAGGGTGTGGTTCTTATAAAGCTTCCCAACAAATCTGATGCGGCCTGTCTTCATCATCATGTTTATGAGTGGAAAGACCACTCTGTTAGGTTCTCCAAGGTTGACAAGATGGTGATGGTGCATGTAGACATCTCACACGAAGTCCATGGCCTAGTCAGTTATGCGGGGTTCATCCCATAGGTCGGTGGAAAAAAATAGTCTACAGAGTTTAGTTAGTGCAACTTTGCTTGTCTGTAGTAAGTACTATTGTTCAGTACTTGATTTGTGTTTGTGAACCCTGTATTGTTTATTAGTACTACCGCTTTTGGTGTGTGGTCAGTCCTGAGAATGGTCTATGTTAATGTCCGTCCACTCAATTTAGTCTGTATATTTTGAAGTATCCATATCATATTTTTTGTGAGGATGGTCTATGGTTACACTCCAATATCTATATGCATCGCAGGGTTTATCACACCCACCAGGATTTCCAGCCCCATGCATGTTCATTCCATATGATTTGTCACGACCTTTGGACTGTCCTGCTTGTGGGAGTAGGCGGGGCCCCTGCATGCCATGCGTAGTTGAACGATCAATCTTCTGTTTAGTACTTCAACATAGTGATTTCCTGGTAAGGATTCACTCGTGTCACATCAAGTAAATCTTATTGATTTACTGTCTAAATCTTATTGATTTAATGTCATGTTTTCTTTCTTTTCCTGTAATTTTATGATGCAGGTTTTGCCATGTCACATTCATCACAGAATAAACCGTTTGGTTTGCTCTATGATGGCTATTTTTGCAGGTTTCACTTCTTATGTCGTGTCAGTAACGAAGGCACTGTCCATCACTTATATTACTGGAAAAAATTAGACCAGTCTGTTGTCTGAGTACAAGCTGAATCCCTATGATGAACTGCAGTTTGGTTTAACAAAAATGCCACAATTAGTCCTTCTCGCGTTTAAAAGAAATGAAGAAAAAACTGGATCACGATCACGGATCCTAGTCAAGTTAGAAAGCTGATCATAGCAGACCAGACACGATCGCCGCTGTCTCGCACAGATCGAGCACCGACAGTTGCTCTAGCACTAACAGCGGCAGTAGCTCAGTCTGATCCAGCTGAGGATTGGGCACCGACCGCGTCAGCGGATCAGTCTGATCTACCGGAGGATTGGGCATCGACACTGGCACCTGCTCCGACACCGGCACCAGCTCTACAAGGAGCACCATCTCCGGCAGCAGCAACGGCTTCGACACCTGCACCAACACTTGCACTTGCATCTGCTCCGGCCCGTGCAGTTGCACCGGCAACAGACTGGGCTGCAGTTCGCACTTCATATGCCAAAGTCCTTACAAAAACCGACATGTCCACCTTCTTGGTAAGCATTGGCCGCCCAAGTGCTTCTTTATTTTTTCTTGCCATGTTGTTTCACATGATTCACTGTGTTGATCTAACTGTTTGGGTATATCTTCTTGTTTGCAAACAAAGAATTCTTAGAGCAACGAGGGAGTCGTTCAACAATCCGGGTGACTGCGGCCAAGTTTCTCTTACCATGCACAACCTTGGTGTGAATGAACCTACTCAATATATCGTAAGTACAAAGGATGGTCGCATGATGATTGATGCTAAAGGATGGTCAAGGTTCAAATCTAAATCATATCTTGCGGTAGGGGATGGTGTCAAAATCTAACTTTCTCAGCAAGGAGAGCTGGTCCAAATCAACTTTGAAATTCTTCAGTAGCAGCACGCAACTGCCTAACTGATCTATCCTCCGAGAGATTTTCATGTAATAATCTGGTGTGGTGAAACAAGTGTCCTTTGTGTATAAGTAGTAGATAGTATTATTTATCACATGCTATATCGTTGATAGAATTGCAACTCTGATTGCTGGTTAGGAACTGTTGTTCGATTTCATTCCAACATCTACCGTGCTTTATTCAATTTTGTGTATTCGCCTTGCGACAGCATCTAAAACCAGCGCCGTACCGATCGCTTGCAATATGAAAAGCGCTGAGGTAGAACACATGGGCCCCCAAACATGCAGGGTCGGCCTGCGGCCCAAAGTCCAGAACCTGGTTTCGAGAAGCACTAGCTCAGTGCAGAAGTGGCGTCCTCCTCCTGCTGTGGGTTGGGCGAAGATGAATGTTGATGCTGCATTATCTCGCAATGGTGAAAGGGGAGCCCTGACAGTTGTGAGCCGGGATCATACAGGCTTCTTCCTTGGAGCATCGACACTGGTGTGCGAAAATGTTACTGATCCAGAGATCCTAGAGGCAATGGCATGTTGCGAGGCGCTATCTCTGGCTCTTGACTTAAACCTGCAACAAGTTCAGATTAGCACCGATTGTTCAGCAACAGTCAAGCATATCGGAGAGGCATATTTGGGGCCCAGCAAAGTTATTATGGACGAGATCAAGATGAAGAAGAATATGTTCCAAACCATGGAGATCATACATGAAAAACACGAGTGTAATGTTGAAGCACATGTGCTCGCAAAAGCTGCTACTTCTTTGCCATGTGGATGCCATCTTTGGCTCACAGGAACCCCCAAAATTATTTGTATACCTATGACTGTTAATCTTCAATAAAGCAACTTTTATCCCTCAAAAAAACATCTGAGTATTATATTCTTAGCTGAACCCCCATAATGCCCGTGCGTTGTAGAGGGAGTATATTTCTCGGCAAGGTGAGCCTGTGATATAAAAGATTTGTATATTTCGTTACAGAGGGAGTATGTCTCTGTCAAAAAATATATTTATGTGTAACTAGTTACTCCTGTCTTTCTACTTCCTTTCACTGATATGTGGGGCAACCGACAACAGGGTCCACGTGCCATATGCACAAATTAGAGTGCACAACTTCACGGTAGACACACCCCGGTCGTAGCGCCGCAGTAATGCCCAATGAGCCATCAAATCACAACCCCCCTTTCCAGCTTTAGCAGTAAGCTGGACGGACGACGCGGCAATATTTCACTAGGCCTGAATCCCCTTCTCCCTCGTCTACTTGTTCAGAGAAAACCCCCTCTCGGTGATTGCATAGGGTTTTCTCATGGAGAACCAGGTACGAATTGTTCATCCATCCCCGATGAACCCAAGTCCCTTGGTCGCAGGTAATCCTAGGATGGCAGCCGCCGCCGTTGATGCATTTTTCTTCCTACTGAATCTAGTGTGTTTCATTTGAAGTGCCCAAAGTGCGAGTACCCTACAGGTTTCTGCGCCCTCAGCGAGACGCCACACTTGTTCCTTCTCATCCTAACACATCATATTGAAACGTGCACAGTATGTTCCTAGAATCCTCTTTTCTATCCAGGAGGGTGGGTTTTTTTTGAACATGCTGTGTTCTCATATTATTTTTCCTGCAGTGTATTATTTGCTCTGCCAGAACACATGTACTCAAGATGCTCGGCCTTGCCATAAATGAATACACTAGTTTAATGGTCACAGTGAAGACAAGCCATGGATATAAGTTCTGAGTTGGGTTCATGAACCAAGAACATTGCTGCTTTTTTTATGGCCGAACTTGGATAAACTTTCTCAAGTGTTACGGACTGAAAGTTGGCGCACAAATGTTGATGGAAATAGCAGAACATGGTCTCATCTTCACTACGATCTTCCACCCCGACGTCGTTCCAATTGTTCATCCATGTTAGTTTTGTATCTGGTTCTTGCTTGTTGCCTCAATTACTTCTTAATCCACCTATTCTGTCTAAGTAATCACAATTTAACTTTAGAAGTAGCAACGAATCTCTCACGAAGATGCTACTTCTAACTAATATTTTCTTATAATTGGTGGCACGTGTAGGTTTTTTCAGAGTTAAGCAGTCTGCTCGTTTGTTACTCTGTAATAACTCGGCTGTTACTAATGTCAGTGAAGTTGACTGGATCGACATGCACAAGTTCCTACACTTTATTGATCGTCTTGAGGTCCTTGTGGGGCGTTTCAATGGTGGAAGGCCACGTGGGATATGTGTGCCACTGCTGCACTCATTGAATAGGTCCAACTGTGTCGAGAAACTTATGGTACGAGCTGTTTTCTGTTATATATGTTGTTCATAAACTATTGCTTATACACAGTTTTACACCTGTGATCTTCTTGAAATAGGAACTGCCGAGTTCTATTGTTCCTATACAGATGCCTGACCATGGTCGGGTCAGACTTGCGCTTGGTCACAACATGATGTTTATGTCGACCTACTCAATTCCCCTTGGAGGTGAAAAGATACTTATTCATGGGTGGTCTCAAATAATGAATGCCCGTCCATCTTGGAGAATAGGACAGAAGATTATGTTCATGCTTTTCCATGGCTCTAAAGCGAATATCCTATTTATTGACCACGTTGCAAGATGAAGCTGCTTTCAGAAGGTTGTGGATGCGCGGGGTGGTGCCTGGGCCTTGTCCTGGGGCTTGGCGGCCTCACCCTTGGTTAACTATAGGCAAAGTAGCACTGTTCGAGGCGTGCTTTGTACGGTTGAACCTGTATAAGTACTCATACTGCTTTCAGCTTTGGTTGTTAAGTGCCCCTGCTGGTTTCAGTTAAGGTTGTTAAGTACTCCCGCTGCTTTTACAGTATGTCGTGTTTCTTCAGTCCTGTCTTCCTCCAGCTGCCAAAACCAAACCAGCGCCGGCGAGGCCGCCTGCTTCCGCCTCCCATGGCTGGCTGCGCTTCAGCGCATGCATCGCCGCCCCACCGTCTCCTAAATCGTTAACGCCAACGTCCTCTGCGCGCTTTGGTGCACTCGCCACGGCGCCGCCCTCTCGCGTTGTCAACATGGTCAACAAACAATAGGAATCGGCAGAAGTACGTGGAGAGGATGACAGTAGGGGCCCACCACATCAGCGTATGGAAAAATAAAATGCTTCCTCCTAGTGTTTTCCTGACATCTGGGACCCACGACATTGGGAGCGTATATAGTCAATAGACTAGAGAACAACACAAGATCGGCTGACAACTAGGACGTAGCTACTCGAGCAGTATTTTTTTGTTTGGTATTGTTGAGATGGAGCAGGGTTTGAACAGGGCTGTGGCCTGTCTAGCCCAGGCTTATATTTTATGTTCACCATGTGACCAGCCCAGCTATTTTTTCTTTGTGAAAATGAGCCTAGTTTATTTTTTCTGAAGAATACCCAATCCAGGCCTACTTATTTTTCTACGCCCTGATGGGCTGCAACTCTTTCAAGACGCCCGCAAATCTTGAAAGTAATATGAAATGGGTTGTAAATATAAAAACAGATGACAAATTGGCAATTACTTTATAATTTCTGAATTTTATTACATTTTCAGATTCCTATTTCACTGGGCATTAACCTAATTTAAATATATCTTCAAAGTACTTTAAATATGGCTGGACATTTCGGTATTAAAAATAGTTTGAAACCCACAGAAATATGTGAAATTGGCCCTGGCCAACCAAAAAAACGACTGCAATAAATTGCATAAGAAGTTGCCATGAGCTATATATAAATTATTAAAAAAGAGGGAGTGGTCTGACTTGTGGGCCTGTTTAGTTGATGCGTACGCAAGATTTTTTTAGTTATTATATACATCAACAAACGATTCTAGCAAACGTAACCGTTGGATGTCAATCCAACGGCCGTCGTGTTTCTTCAATCTCCGATCTTCTTGCTCCAGCCGCCAAAGCAGCGCCGGCGGGACCGCCTACTCCCGCCTCCCGTGGCCGACTGTGCTGCCACACAGGCCTCAGCGCCCCCTCCTACTCCCACCGCTGGCTAGGGCATCCCTCTACTCACCCACACCCATGTTATTCTGCGGCGACGGCAGCCTCACACCGCAGCCGAACCGGTGAACGCTCGTACTCCTCTCTGAGTGGGCATCCACTGCCGCGTCTTCCCTGGCTCCGCGTCGTCCCCTTCTCATGCCTCGCCGTCGTCCACCGCCGTGGTGCTCTTGGCGCGGCGTGGTCAATGTGGTCAACGACCGACTTCCATCGGAAGAGTACTGTACGTGGAGAGGCTGACAGCTGGGTCCACGACAGCCGCAAGGAAGTGCCTCCTTATTACACGGAAAATAATTACTCCTCCACCTGACAGCGGGGACCCACCAGACGGGCCACCAGTATTTTGCGAAAAGAATTGTTTCCCCCTGACTGCTGGGACCCACCGGACGGGCTACCGTATTTTGCAAAAAAAAACGTTCCCCCCGCTGTCAGCTCGGACCCACCGGAAGTGCCTCCTTATTACGCAAAAAAATGAATACTCCCCCGGCTAGCTGGGACCCACCTTGGTGGGAGGATGACTTATGGGCCTACTAAGTTGACGGGGACGAAGGGCTTTGTCAACTTAGTCAATATGAATGATTCTAGCTCCAGCGACCGTACGATGTCCATCCAACAGCCGTAGTGCTTCTTCAACCTCTGGTCTTCTTGCTCCAGCCGCCCAAAGCAGCGCCGGTCGTGCCGCATGCTCCTGCCTCCCGTGGCCGACTGTGCTGCCGCGGAGGCCTCACCGCCCCCTACTATTCCCATTGCTGGCCAGGCCCTACGGCGACGGCAGCCTCACACCGCAGCCGAACCAGTGAACCCTCGTACTCCTCTCCGCGCGGGCTTCCACTGTCGTGTCTTCCCCGGCTCCGCGTCGTCCCCTTCCTAGGCCTCACCGTCGTCCCCCACCGTGGTGCTCTCGGCACGGCGTGGTCAATGTGGTCAATGAACGACTTCCATCGGAAGAGTACTGTGCATGGAGACGCTGACAGCTAGGTCCACGGCCGCAGCAAGGAAGTGCCTCCTTATTACGCGCAAAATAATTATTCCTCCACCTGACAGCGGGGACCCACCGGATGGGCCACCAGTATTTTGCAAAAAAATCGTTTCCCCCTGACTGCTGGGACCCACCAGACAGGCCACCGTATTTCGCAAAAAAAAACGTTCCCCCCGCTGTCAGCTCGGACCCATCGAAAGTGCCTCCTTATTACGCACAAAAAAATGAATACTCCCCCGGCTAGCTGGGACCCACCTTGGCGGGAGGCTAACTTGTGGGCCTACTAAGTTGACGGGGACGAAGGGCTTTGTCAACTTACTTAATATGAACGATTCTAGCTCCAGTGACCGTACGATCTCCATCCAACGGCCGTAGTGCTTCTCCAACCTCTGGTCTTCTTGCTCCAGTCGCCCAAAGCAGCGCCGGTCGTGCCGCATGCTCCTGCCTCCCGTGGCCGGCCGTGCTGCCGCAGAGGCCTCAGCGCCCCCTACTATTCCCACCGCTGGCCAGGCCCTGCGGTGCCAGCAGCCTCACACCGCAGCCGAACCAGTGAACCCTTGTACTCCTCTCCGCGCGGGCTTCCACTGCCGCGTCTTCCCCGGCTCCGCGTCGTCCCCTTCCTAGGCCTCACCGTCGTCCACCGCCGTGGTGCTCTCGGCGCGGCGTGGTCAATGTGGTCAACGACCGACTTCCATCAGAAGAGTACTGTGCGTGGAGACGCTGACAGCTGGGTCCACGGCCGCAGCAAGGAAGTGCCTCCTTATTACGCGCAAAATAATTATTCCTCCACCTGACAGCGGGGACCCACTGGACGGGCCACTGTATTTCGCGAAAAAAACTTTTGCCCCTGACTGCTGGGACCCACCAGCTACATCTTTGCATGCAAAGAAGTGCCTGACAGTCGGGACCCACCTGGTCAAAGCATACGTAGCGTTGTCATTCTGGTCGCGAACGTGTACGTACATATATACTGGTCGATGTAGAGGCGCGCACGTGTCATAGTAGAGGTGCGCACGTAGCATGTACACATACATACAGCGGCCAGGGTGCAAGAAAGAAAATACAGCCACGTATGTGTACATACGGGCGGGGTCTCGAACGCCTACTCGCGCATACGTACGACCAGGGCTTGTGTACATGGCTGGGTCGGAACGGAGAAACTGCGTCGTCGTCGTGTTCATGGGGAGGCAACGGAATGCGTCGTGTTCATGGGGAGGCAACGGAATGCGTCGTGTTCATCGGGAGGGCTTCGACGGAACGGGCGATGGAAACGAGGCCCGGCGTACCGCAGAACGGAGGAAACGGCCTCGTGTTCGATCGGCCACGTTCGAAACGGGATCCTGTTGATCGGGAGGGGTCTGGAGTACCGCAAAACAGAGGAAATGGACGTCCTACAGTCGAAACAGGGGTCCTGTTCATTGGGAGGGGTGTGGCGTACCGCAAAACGGATGAAACGGACCTCCTACGGTCGAAACGGGGGTCCTGTTCATCGGGAGGGGTGTGGCATACCGCAAAACGGGACCCCATGGGATACTGTTCATCTCCACCGTCGACCCCCTCCAGCCTCCACGAGCTACTGTTCATCCACCGTCGACCTCCTCCAGCCTCCACCTGCGACTGTTCATCCACGGGCTCCTGTTCATCCAGCCTCCACCGCGCGCTACTCCACCGGCTACTGTTCAACCAGCCCTCTCCACGGGCTCCTGTTCAACCACCCCTCCATGGGCTACTATTCATCCTGCCCTCCACCATCTACTATTCATCCTGCCCTCCACGGGGTGGTCCTGTTCATCCAGCCCGCCACGGGGTCCTGTTCATCCAGCCCCAACCGGCTCGATCGATCGGGGTCCTGTTCACCCAGAGGCAACACCACGGGGTCCTGTTCATCCACCCCCACCGGGAACTGTTCATCCACCCCCCCGCAACGCTCACTGTTCATCCAGAGGCAGCATCGATCGGCTTCAGTTAGCAGGAGTAGCGAAGGAATCGCTCAATCAGGTTCAGTTAACAGCCATCGATCGATCGCTCGGGTTCAGTAACGCGTAGCCTGCAGTGCAATCGCTCGGGTTCAGTTAGAGCCCAACGCCTCGCTCGGGTTTAGTTAGAGCCAACGCCTCGCACACACGCGCGTACGTGTACGAGAGAAACGCGCATCGCTCGGCCCCCGGCCTCCCACCATAACCGGGAACTCCCTAAAATTTTCCTCGCCCTCGCTTCTACCACGGTTTTTTCCGTCATGGACGGCCCAAAGAATGTCATGCAGCTGCGTCTCCGGCCCGCCCAGGATGAAAAGCCCATTTTCTGTCATGATTTTTTGTCATAGAAGTAGGAGCCCACCACATCTATGATGATACCGGGTTTTGTCACAATTATCGTCATAGAAGTGTCATATGTATGATAGAATTTTTTTTCATTCGGCCCAAAATTTCACGGATGTGTCTTTTTTGTAGTGACGTCATGAACCGATCTCGCTCCGTGTGGGGACTATACGATTTTTGACGCATGCGCCACATCAATGTTGTGAAATCGTATTCAAACATGCATGTAATCATCACCGCCATACATATGCATGTAGTGGTTGTCTTCGAATGGTACACTCCCTCACGTGGTTATCGGCGACAAGCCTATATATTCGTGGGCCTACGTGGACATCCATGATCACCTTGACCGACAACAAGATAGGTTACCATGGCGGATTCTTCCTTTGGTTCATGTTATCGTAATATAGGTCACGGTGAGATTCAGACCTAATTAAGTTGGAGCGCATATACTATGCGCACATGCATGCATGAATCCCCGTCATCAGCTTGAAGTGTGGTGTGACATACATATGCATCGTCAACCTAACACTCACTCAGTGTGGGGATTTATGGTTCGAAAGCACGGTGCCACATTAAAGTTGTTCCATTGTGTATCCAAAACACACCTATCCATACATATGTTTGGGACACACGCATGTAGTGGTTGTCTTCGGGGACTAGCTACTTGTGTGATTATAGGCGAGCTAGCCCATCTCTGGGGTCGCATGGACGGCCATCACTTTGACCAACAACAAAAGAGAGGTTGTACGACCAAGGTGGATTATTCTTGGTCCATTTTATGATCCACCTTTGTGAGATGCCTCTCTAGCCCACCGACTGAAAGTGGTTGTGTGTGTGGGGAGGGGGGCTGCTACTTCACACTTTGCTAGGTGAACCTCGGTCGGGGGCCATGTATTCATAGCTTAGGATTCTCTTCGTGCCGACGCGAGGGGGGCCAAGCAATACTGTGCGCTTTGCGAGATAGGTGCCACATCGAAGTTGCATTTGGTATTTGAACAACAAACCATGCTTTTCATACATAAATTTGGTCCACATGCAAGTGTGTTCGTGTTCTGACCCTCTCCCGCATCATTTTTCGCCAAATTTATGAACATTAGACAAGTCGGATGACGCAACAGACATGGTTCACCAACACTAACCGTGTGCCACGCCAGTGCCCCTGTCATGCACATCCGCATAGTACATTGGGCTCCATGAGGCTTCCCCTCTCAAAAATATCTACCCGACTGCAGCTTTTTTCTATTTGATAACACACGGTTATTATGTTTCGACCGTGTATGATGTTTCTTGTTCCCAATCCCACCTGCATCCCTCAAAAATATCTGCCCTCCTCAAGGGTTTTTCTGTTTCATAACACACAGTTGTTATCTTCGGACCGTGTGCGATGCACCATCATCCAAATTTTCAATAGCCCTAGCATTTCACTCCCGTGTTTGACCCCTGCATAGTAAATTTTTTATTAGCCGCGTAATTTCCTCAAACACACACGCACACACGCATAGGGATGTAAACCGATCGGATCGGATCAGATAAAGCCTTTACCATATCCTTTACCATATTTTTTGTCGGATTCGGAGCGGATCGAATAATGATCGGATGCGGATTCGAATACGGATTATATCGGACTAAGGAATCGGAGCGGAAGCGGAGTGGATTGATTTGGATTGAAAATGGATAAAAATCTATGTGCATATTTTCCATCATATCTATCATGGTCTATGCAAAAGAAGAACATTATATAAGTAACCAATCATTTTTTTACATTTTTTACTGATCAATGAAACTAATAGTTACACGCTGCAGCAAGCAAGACATTAGACATCATAGGTTCATAGCGTTCTCTAGTATGTAATAAAATCTGTTTAAATATTAGATAAGTGATCTTGTACATTATGTGTTCTCAAGTCAATTGGCTACACCTGTACGTACATGTGATGTGCACAGTCGTACCACAATGCTATTAGGGTTGGGGTTATATGATATTTATATGTGGCAATTTTAATCAGTGGCCTAATTGGGTATTTGGGCTTGTCGATTGGACCAAATTTATCGGATAATCCTATTTTATAACACCGGATAATCTGCAAAAAATACCAGATAATCCACATACGCCAAATATTATCGATACCATATCCGCTACCATATTAATTAGATATGCGGTTGACCAATGTCCGCATCCGCATCCATATCCGTCGGATTTGTGAAAGTGCATACCATATCCTTAAAAACGGATACGGATGCTGACCCGAAACCGAAATTATCCGTACCATTTACATCCCTACACACACACACACACCAAAACCTCCCCGGGCGCGCGCGTGCACATAGACATACACTCTCCCTCGCTCGAAACCCTAGCAAGGTCCCCACCGCCACCGCCGCCGTCGCAAGGCCTCCATTGTCAACATCTGCCGGTTTGCCCGTGCAGCTTACCCACCGATCTCCATACCCAGGCCGCCCTGAGTTTCTTAGAAGACGCCTGCCAAACACCCCCTGTCGGTGTCAAAACCGGCGGATCTCGGGTAGGGGTTCCCGAACTGTGCGTCTAGGCCGGATGGTAACAGGAGGCAAGGAACACGATGTTTTACCCAGGTTCGGGCCCTCTTGATGGAGGTAAAACCCTACGTCCTGCTTGATTAATATTGATGATATGGGTAGTACAAGAGTAGATCTACCAGGAGATCAAGGAGGCTAAACCCTAGAAGCTAGCCTATGGTATGATTGTTGTATGATGAGGTTGTCCTATGGACTAAAACCCTCCGGTTTATATAGACACCGGAGAGGGTTAGGGTTACACAGAGTCGGTTACAATGGCAGGAGATCTTGAATATCCGCATCGCCAAGCTTGCCTTCCACGCCAAGGAAAGTCCCATCCAGACACGGGATGAAGTCTTCAATCTTGTATCTTCATAGTCCTGGAGTCCGGCTGAAGGTATAGTCCGGCTACCCGAACACCCCCTAATCTAGGACTCCCTCAGTAGCCCCTGAACCAGGCTTCAATGACGACGAGTCCGACGCGTAGATTGTCTTCGGCATTGCAAGGCGGGTTCCTCCTCCAAATTCTTCATAAAAGTTTGTAAACACCAAGAGTAGTGTCCGGCTCTGCAAAATAAGTTTCCACGTATTGCCATAGAGAATAATATTAACATAAATCTAATCTGCTGACGTATTCCGCAGTGTGACATCACACTACAGCCAAGCCTTTATTCGAACCGTTTTCACTTTTCCACCTCAGCGTGTTTTGCGAGGCGGTTTCCTTGGCACGTCTTGTCAAAGCAGAGATCATGTCCCCTTTATTTACGGGATTCTCATCAATATGGACGTGGGTAACCAATCGTGCCCGTTAGCATGTCTTCTCGATTAAAGGCGAGTCCCAAACGGTTACGGGGAGGGCTCCTGGTATTCAACCTCTTATAAAGAGACCAGGGCCTTACTCCTTTTCTCCAATCTGAAAACAAGTTCGCTCGTCGCCTCGAGCTCCAACACCCTAGGCTCCAGATTCCAGGCGCTTCGGACCTTCGACAATGTCCGGTTCCGACCTTCAAGGCCGATGGATGCCCTCCTCCGTCACAGAGGAGGACGTGCTAAAGTTGAGAGAGGCTAAGTTCTTGACCGCTGAAATTTCGCATAGGTTGCCTGCTCAAAGGCAGGCTATTCCCAGTCCCCAGCCCGGTGAGAGCGTAGTGTTCATGTCTCACTTCCTTCGGGTGTTAGGCTTCCTGATGGATCCCTTCGTGAGGGGGCTGATGTTCTATTATGGGCTGGAATTTCATGACTTAGCTCCGGAGTCCATCCTCCACATTTCCTCATTCATCGTTGTGTGCTAAGCGTTCCTCCATGTTACTCCTCACTTTGGATTATGGCTCAAGACTTTTGGAGTGGAGCCGAAGATGATCGAGGGACGACACGTAGAGTGCGGAGGCGCTGTCATAAGTAAGAATGTTGATGCTCCATGGCCCGAGGGCTCCTTTCAAGAGGATCTTGGCTTGTGGCAACGAGAGTGGTTCTATATCACCGCTCCCAGGAGCACCAAGTGGGTGGCGCCTCCTGCCAGTCGCTTGGGTCCCCCACCATGGCTAGCGTCATGGATCAACAAAGGATTAGATTGGGGGTTATCCAAAGACGTGCCCTTGTTGCAGGGCCGCATTAGGGATCTCTTAGAAAGATACCTCAACCTGGTCAAGGTGACGCAGGTCATGCTGATTCACCGAACACTGCCCGGCAAACGTCGCTCCCTTCGTCTGTGGGAGTTTAATCCGGAGGGACCACGAGCTCTCCAGCATTTTATGGGTGCAACGCCCGTGGAGATGTGTCCGGATTTGACTGAGGACGCAGGTTTAAGCTGCAATCGCCCGTATACTCAAGTAAGTAACCTTGTGCCCGGACTCGCTATCCGTAAAATTGTCATAAATTCGCCCCTAAAAGAGTTGTCCTTTTAAACAGGAGTGGATAGCGAAGGCAAAGCTGATCAGGTGTCCGGCTCCCCTTCCTGAGACCAGGCCGGATCCCGTGCTAGTCAGGATGTTGAAGATCGTGCCTTTGGGGGGAAGTGAGGGGGAGGACAAGGAAACTATGGCCTCCTCGAAGGAGGCTGATCCGAAGGGAGGAACCGACAATTCCTCTCCTAAGGGGAAGAAGAGGGCCGCCTCTGACGACCCGGAGACCATGGCCTCAAAGCGGGGGAAAAAGTCCTCGTCAGAGGGACCGACGCCGGGGAGATCCTCGGCCAAACTACGCCCTCAAAGGGATCAGCCCTCCAGCGAGCCGTAAGTAGAGAAAGATTTTCCTTTAGAGGGATGAGAGAAATCCTTGCTTTTTATCTGAGAAGATTAACCGAAATTTTACTTTGTAGCTCGAACCTCAGCCCTTCTCAGCAGAGCTCGTCTTCAGGGGATCTTCTTCCGGAGATGATGGAGAGTGGAACGCCTCCCCCTGCCATACCGCTTGGCGAGGCGGGCGACCCTGAGGTGTCGTCGCGGAGGGTTTCTCCGAATCCGGCAGGGGTGGAAGGTAGCCATATGTCCCCCCCAAGGTTCTCCACGTCCGGCCTTCGATGGAGGTCATAGGACGAGTACGGCACCGTCCGATGCGCGGTCGGAGGAGCTGATGATTCTGCTGGTGCGAGCTTCTATCTCAGAGGAGCACCGTGCATTGATGGGTACAGTGATTGGAAGGATTTCGTCCGGGAAAGCGGATTGCATGAGGCCGTCAGAAGTTTGCTGACGGGTTTTGAGGTATGTTTGATAATGTACTTCTTTGTCAGTTGCGCATAAACAAGATGCGCCCTGTGTAGATAGCAGCCCCTGAGAATTTGTGCGTTGTCAAAATTGACGGCGTGCAGAGGATCATAATCCCAGGTCTAAAATGTCGCCTTTGTATACAGGTGGCGAAGTGTCCGGAATCGAGCCGAACTGATGATTTTGCCAAACTAAAGCGGCAACTTGACGTGGCAGATGCCGACATCGCGCTCGTCAACGAGCGGCTTGATGAGGCTCAAGGTATGCAATTCCTCGGGCGGAATCTGGGAAGAGGAGCTTTATGCCAGTATCTTACAATGTGTGTGCTTGACGCAAATGGTGCGGCCGCCGTGGAGAGTCTTCGGTCGGAACTTGCCCGAGCTAAGGAACAAGCCAGGAAAAGTGATGCGGCTGCCAAGAAGGCCCTTGAAGAGCTGAGAGCCGAACAGGCTGCTCACTGCCGAAGCAAGAAGGAGATGGCCGAGATGGCCATGAAGTTAAAAAGTGCTGCTGACCGTTGCAAGTTTCTTGAGAAAGAAGACCGGGCGAGACAGACGGACTTAGAGAAGGCCATTGCTGATGCCAAGGACGCTCGCTCTGCGATGAGAGCTGCGAAGGAGGAGCTGCGTCAGGCTGGACAAATTGCGGGTGGAAAGCCCTTTATGCTGCGGAGGAATTTTTGCGATCCGAAGTTTGCTCCGTTGGACCGGATGTGGAGTGCGGAAGACACCTATCTGGATTTGGCAGCGAGTGCTGCTGATGCGACCGAATACTTTCGAGATCAAGAAGATCGCGAAGTGGAAAGGCTTTTCTGGTCGCAGTTCCAGAATCCAGAGCATCCACTGGCAGTGGACGATCGTCTGGCTCAATGGGTCGAACTGAATAGATTGTCCGGACTCGCCATGAAGTACGTCATGGGTCATCTGTGGCCGGGGAGATCGGAGCCGAAAATTTATTTCAGCTTGGTGCAGCAATTCCTTGACGTGGTGCCACGTATCAATGCGATGAAGAGGTCAGCATGCATAGTGGGCGCACGGATGGCTCTTGCCCGTGTCAAGACATACTGGGCAGAGATGGAGACCACCGTTGTTGCATCCCAAGATTCGGACAAAAGCCGAGTACCCTCCGAGCACTATTTTCAGGAAGTCCTTGAAGGCGCTCGTGTAATAGAGGCGCAGTGCTCGAAGGATGCTATGTTCTGATAGCATATGTAATTATAAAGCAATATTTTGATGAATTGTAGTAGCCTTTTATACTTGTGCCTTCAAGTATTTGGAACACCTCCTGTGCGGCCGTTTTAAGATATATATACAAAATCTGAAAGATTGCAGTCGTTTGCTTCAGCCCCCACGCACATAGTGCGGGGGTGCTCGTAGAAGGCGCATTTTCACACTTAATCCAACGTCTTGGTCCTACAAAGGAGGTGATAGCGCAGCGAGCTAGGCAACCGGACTATAATGCTTTAAAACTTTCACTTAGCCATAGGAGCTTGACAATGGGACTATTTAGGTAGCCCCTGGTGGCGACTGCGCTCGCCCGAATTCAAGGCGCGTATGTGCCTGGCCGGGAAACGGCCCGTCGTTAATGCGGAGGAATCCTACAGATTCTGGAGAGTCATCGAGTGGTTGACCAGTCTCACGCCATATCATGACAGTTGGTTTTCGGCTTTCTCTACTGAGGTGCTCGCCTAGCCGAACCAGGGCACAATCGCAGTAGTTCTCCTGGTGCCGCCTTAGCCGATAGAGCGGAACATAAGGCGGCCGAACACAGGAGCCGGGCAACCCAACATTTGACCAAAATCATGACTCGGAGCTGATGCATATAAGGCCAAACTCGCGACGCCGAACACTCCCTAAGGTATTCGGTCTTTATGAGAGCGGGCGAGGTAACGCTCTGAGGTATAAGCCCCTAGTGTCCAAGTACGCGCAAGAATTCTGACATGGACACATGCGAAGACGCCAGCCTCCTCCTTGGTCATAGAACCAGGGGATGTGTATCAACAAGAGACAGTAAAAAAGGTTTACGCAGGGTCTTGATCTGAAAAGAATCCTTGGAACGGGTCCCTACTGCACATCTGCGCCTGTGTCTCCGTTGTGCCGTATCCTAGACGGGTGCAGCACGACGTTCATCTGTAAAAAGAGAGAAACTAAGTTGAAAAAGGGGCGTGCCGAACAAAATTTATATGAAATAAACAAAGTGTAAAGTAAAATATGAAAAATTGAGCTTTATTGTCTCTTATTTTATACGTGTGAAGCCCCTAGTGCAGGGGCATATGGCCACTAAGCCTTTATCAACGATACTTTTGTGCCAGACTCGTCTATCCATGTCCGTGGTCTTAATGACCTGTTCCGATGTTCTGGCTGGTGAAGTCATTGTATTGTGGGGCTGTTAAAGCGGCCGCACAATCCTCCGCTTGGGGGAGGTGTTCTCACTGCTTCCCCTTTAAGGAGATGATGCCGCGTGGACCGGGCATCTTAAGCGTAAGAGATGCATAATGCAGTATTGCGTTAAAGCGGGCGAAAGCTTCGCGTCCCAGTAGTTCTTGGTAGCGACTTGAGAATGGGACGATGTGGAAAGTCAGCGTTTTGCGACGGAAGTTATCGGCAGAGCCGAAATAATCTCGAGCCGGAGAAAACCCATGCAATGGGTGTCCGGACCTGGCGTTACTCCTTGAAAGGAGGTTTTGCTGTGGCGAATTATTTTTGGGTCGATCCCCATGTGGCGGATTGAGTCCTGATATATCAGGTTGAGTCCGCTGCCACCGTCCATAAGGACATTTGAAAACTGGAGTCCGCCAATTATTGGATCGAGTACCAGGGCAGTCCAGCCTGGGTTCCTGATACTTCTAGAATAATCCAGATGATCGAAGATGATTGGTTTTGACAACCAGTGGCGGGATTCCTTTGGGATAGGCCGTGGGGCGCGTACCTTTATGGGCGCCGCACGTTTTGTTATGTGGAGTAAGTTTACTGTTTTTACTTCTTGTGGGAAATTCTTTTGTTTCCTGGTACTCTGCTTTTGGGGTTTGTCCTCGTCTTCGCTTGGTGTGTCGAGCCCCTTGTGTTCGGCGTTGAGTCTGTCGGATTATTTGAAAACCCAACAATCTCTGTGGGTATGGTTAGCAGGCTTTCCAGGAGTGCTATATATTTGACATATCCTATCCAAGATTTTGTTTAGGTTGGATAGGTCGTCCCTGTTATCTTGGAGGGGCGGCTTTTTCTAATTCTGTCGTGAGCTTTTGAATCCGGCGTTTACTGCCGTGCTCCTCGGACTTTTTTTCTTAGTCCGGCGATGTTCCTTATTGCGTCGCGGTTTTCCGTTTCCATCCCTAGTTTCGGATGTACTTGGGTCACTGGTGCTGCATCTTGCCAACCAGCTGTCCTCTCCTGCGCAAAAGCGGGTCATGAGGTTTGTTAGTGCGGTCATTGTTCTTGGATTTTCTTGGCCGAGGTGTCTGGCGAGCCATTCGTCTCGGACATTATGCCTGAAAGCCGCTAAGGCTTCAGTGTCCGGACAGTCGACTATCTGATTCTTTTTAGTAAGAAATCTATTCCAGAATTGCCGAGCTGACTCTCCGGGCTGTTGAGTTATGTGACTAAGATCGTCTGCATCCGGAGGGCGGACATAGGTCCCTTGAAAATTTGCTCGGAAAGCGTCCTCGAGCTCTTCCCAACTTCTGAATGTGTTTTCAGGAAGGCTTTTGAGCCAATGCCGGGCTGGCCCTTTAAGCTTGAGGGGTAAGTATTTTATGGCGTGGAGGTCATCTCCTCTAGCCATATGTATGTGGAGGATATAATCCTCGATCCAGACTCCAGGGTCTGTTGTTCCATCATATGCCTCTATGTTTACGGGTTTGAATCCCGTTGGAAATTCATAATCTAGGACCTCATCAGTGAAACATAGGGGGTGTGCAGCACCCCTGTATTTGGGTGTGCCGGATTCTGATAATGGCTTTATTGCATTGCTTACGAGAGCTTGCTTTCTTGGCCCGTAAATGGACCTGGCTGGGTCATGATGCGAATCCTTAAGTAGGTCGCATGCCGGCTTAAGTGTGGCGCTGCTTGCCGCTTTATGCTGGCCATGGGGTCGTCTATCCGACAGTGTGGCTTTCTCACTTTTGGAATGTGAGGGCTCTAAGGCCTCCTCGTCGAATTCAGGCAGTAGCTTTCTCTTCGGATAGCTTTTAGTTCGGCGACTGTCGCCGTATTTGTCTACGGTATTGATTACTTTACTCCATCTGATCCTGAGTGCATCTTCCGCAGTTTTTAGTTTCCGCTTCTGCTTTTTCAGGCTGCGTGCGGTTGCAACGAGCCGTTTGTGGAGGTTCTCCTGCTTCGTGGGCTTGTCTGGCGTAGGGTCATCCGGAATGCCATTTTCGCCGGGGGCGGGATGTTCGGTTTCTCTATCTGGGTTGTCCTGTTGGGACGGTTGCTCTAAGGCATGCTCGTCGTCTACCAGCTCATCCTGCTCTATGGCTAGGTCTTTATCGAGGCGGGGCTTGGGTCGGCGTTTACGCCGACGCTTTGATTGTTTTTCGAGAGATCGATCCCTCTTTCCATCCCCTTTTTCCTCGTTGTTGCTTCCTTTCGGGGTATCCACCATGTACACATCGTGAGATGAGGTGGCTGTCCGATGCCCTATAGGCGTTGGTTCTTGGTTATCTCCTGCATCGTCGTCCATACCGTCGATGTCTTCGGAGTCGAAGTCGAGCATGTCGGTTAAGTCGTCGACAGTGGCTACGAAGTGGGTGGTGGGTGGGTTTTGAATTTCTTCATTATCTGAATCCCATCCTTGCTGACCGTAGTCCGGCCAGGGATCTCCTGATAAAGAGAGAGACTTTAGCGAATTCAGGATGTCGCCGAAGGGCGAGTGCTAAAAGATGTCTGCGGCGGTGAACTCCATTATCGGCGCCCAATCGGATTCGATCGGCAGGGGCGCGGGGGGCTCAGAGTTCGGAAAGGAATCCGGCTCCTCGGAGTCACGGGCCATGCGGAGTGCGGGGCTGGAGTTCGGCTCGATCGCCTCTGAGATCGCAGCCCCTGAGGTAGCGTCCAACCATTGATGCTCGATCGGCGTAGTAGGCTCCGAATCAATGGCTGGAACCGATGTGTGTGCGGCCTCCAAGGCACTGTTCGGCGGCCGAGCTATATCATGCCCATCGATACAGTGCGGCGCGCTTGGCTGTGGCTCGAACCCGTCGAAGATCAAGTCCCCACGGATGTCAGCCGCGTAGTTTAGGCTTCCAAACCTGACCTGACGGCCAGGGGCATAGCTTTCGATCTGCTCAAGGTGGCCAAGCGAATTGGCCCGCAGTGCGAAGCCGCCGAAGACGAAGATCTGTCCGGGGAGAAAAGTCTCACCCTGGACTGCATCGTTGTTGATGATCGAAGGAGCCATCGGGCCTAAAAGCGACGACACATAGGAACTCTCAATGAAAGCACCAATGTCGGTGTCAAAACCGGCGGATCTCGGGTAGGGGGTCCCGAACTGTGCGTCTAGGCCGGATGGTAATAGGAGGCAAGGAACACGATGTTTTACCCAGGTTCGGGCCCTCTTGATGGAGGTAAAACCCTACGTCCTGCTTGATTAATATTGATGATATGGGTAGTACAAGAGTAGATCTACCACGAGATCAAGGAGGCTAAACCCTAGAAGCTAGCCTATGGTATGATTGTTGTATCATGAAGTTGTCCTACAGACTAAAACCCTCCGGTTTATATAGACACTGGATAGGGTTAGGGTTACACAAAGTCGGTTACAATGGTAGGAGATCTTGAATATCCGCATCGCCAAGCTTGCCTTCCACGCCAAGGAAAGTCCCATCCAGACACGGGACGAAGTCTTCAATCTTGTATCTTCATAGTCGTGGAGTCCGGCTGAAGGTATAGTCCGGCTACCCGAACACCCCCTAATCCAGGACTCCCTCACTCCCTTTCACACAGATCCCCATCCCCATCCACATCCCCTACTCCAGAGCGTCACAGCCTAAGCCCGGTTATGCTTCCCGTGGAGCTCGAGTAGCGGTTGGCCCAAAAGAGGTGTATCGCGGTCTCTTTGCCCGACATCGCCAAGGAAGCTCACGACCATTACTGGCCACAAGCACTCAATTAGCGGGTATGTCATGGACGTCGACAATGACATCGAGGTTGTCGACAACGATGACCTGAGGCGGGCTATGTCACAAGTTAAGTGGCCCACCCCAACCCCTTGGGTTCAACTGCCGTCAATCTCATCCATGGCCCCGCAGCTGATCTCCTCTGGCTCGCTGTCAAGAATTTGACATCCTACATCGCCATCGGGCCCCTTTTTGTCATTTCTGAAGGACACGTTCTGCGACACTGGCTTGGGATCCAGAGCTTCCAAGTCAGACCTCATCGATGGCGACCACGAGGGAACCCTCCGGATTTTCCAATGGGAAAGAGCCCATATGCTTTTCAAAGGGGAAAGAGCCTGTCTGCGACATTAGGGTGGGCACCCTACAGCCGTGCTCTTCCAAGGGGAAGGAGCTGTTGGAAATATGCCCTAGAGGCAATAATAAATTGGTTATTATTATATTTCCTTGTTCATGATAATCGTTTATTATCCAATGCTAGAATTGTATTGATAGGAAACTCAGATACATGTGTGGATACATAGACAACACCATGTCCCTAGTAAGCCTCTAGTTGACTGGCTCGTTGATCAATAGATGGTTAAGGTTTCCTGACCATGGACATTGGATGTTGTTGATAACGGGATCACATCATTAGGAGAATGATGTGATGGACAAGACCCAATCCTAAGCCTAGCACAAGATCGTGTAGTTCGTTTGCTAAAGCTTTTCTAATGTCAAGTATCATTTCCTTAGACCATGAGATTGTGCAACTCCCGGATACCGTACGAGTGCTTTGGGTGTGCCAAACGTCACAACATAACTGGGTGGCTATAAAGGTACACTACAGGTATCTCCGAAAGTGTCTGTTGGGTTGGCACAAATCGAGACTGGGATTTGTCACTCCGTGTGACGGAGAGGTATCTCTGGGCCCACTCGGTAGGAAATCATCATAATGTGCACAATGTGATCAAGGAGTTGATCACGGGATGATGTGTTACAGAACGAGTAAAGAGACTTGCCGGTAACGAGATTGAACAAGGTATCGGGATACCGACAATCGAATCTCGGGCAAGTATCATACCGATAGACAAAGGGAATTGTATACGGGCTTGATCGAATCCTCGACATCATGGTTCATCCGATGAGATCATCATGGAACATGTGGGAACCAACATGGGTATCCAGATCCCGCTGTTGGTTATTGACCGGAGAACATCTCGGTCATGTCTGCATGGTTCCCGAACCCGTAGGGTCTACACACTTAAGGTTCGATGACGCTAGGGTTATAAAGGAAATTTGTATGTGATTACCGAATGTTGTTCGGAGTCCCGGATGAGATCCCGGACGTCACGAGGAGTTCCGGAATGGTCCAGAGGTAAAGATTTATATATGGGAAGTCCTGTTTTGGTCACCGGAAAAGTTTCGGGTTTTATCGGTAACGTACCGGGACCACCGGGAGGGTCCTAGGGGTCCACCAAGTGGGGCCACCGGCCCCGGAGGGCTGCATGGGCCAAGTGTGGGAGGGGACCAGCCCCAGGTGGGCTGGTGCGCCCCCCCACAAGGGCCCAAGGCGCCTAGGGTTTGGGGAGGGGGCGCCCCACCTAGCTTGGGGGGCAAGTTTCCCCTCTTTCCCCCCTTGGCCGCCCCACCAGATGGAATCTGGCTGGCCGCCGCCCCTAGGGTGGAACCCTAGGTGGTGGCGCAGCCCCCTCCCTCTCCCCTATATATAGTTGAGGTCTTTGGGGCTGCCAACAGAGGAGTTTCTAACCTCTCCCTGGCGCAGCCCTACCTCTCTTTCTCCTCATATCTCGCGGTGCTTGGCGAAGCCCTGCTGGATCACCATGCTCCTCCACCACCACCACGTCGTTGTGCTGCTGCTGGATGGAGTCTTCCTCAACCTCTCCCTCTCTCCTTGCTAGATCAAGGCATGGGAGACGTCGTCGGGCTGTACGTGTGTTGAACGCGGAGGTGCCGTTCGTTCGGCACTAGGATCTCCGGTGATTTGGATCATGACGAGTACGACTCCTTCAACCCTGTTCTCTTGAATGCTTTCGCTTAGAGATCTACAAGGGTATGTAGATGCACTCTCCTTCCCCTCGTTGCTAGATTACTCCATAGATTAATCTTGGTGGTGCGTAGAAAATTTTGAATTTCTGCTACGTTCCCTAACAGTGGCATCATGAGCTAGGTCTATTGCGTAGATTCTATGCACGAGTAGAACACAAAGTAGTTGTGGGCGTTGATTTTGTTCAATATGCTTACCGTTACTAGTCCAATCTTGTTTCGACGGTATTGTGGGATGAAGTGGCCCGGACCGACCTTACACGTACTCTTACGTGAGACAGGTTCCACCGACTGACATGCACTAGTTGCATAAGGTGGCTAGCGGGTGCCAGTCTCTCCCACTTTAGTCAGAACGGATTCGATGAAAAGGGTCCTTATGAAGGGTAAACAGCAATTGGCATATCACGTTGTGGTTTTGCGTAGGTAAGAAACGTTCTTGCTAGAAACCCATAGCAGCCACGTAAAACATGCAAACAACAATTAGAGGACGTCTAACTTGTTTTTGCAGGGTATGCTATGTGACGTGATATGGCCAAAGGATGTGATGAATGATATATGTGATGTATGAGATTGATCATGTTCTTGTAATAGGAATCACGACTTGCATGTCGATGAGTATGACAACCGGCAGGAGCAATAGGAGTTGTCTTTATTTATTGTATGACCTGCGTGTCATTGAACAACGCCATGTAATTACTTTACTTTATTGCTAACCGGTAGCCATAGTAGTAGAAGTAATAAGTTGGCGAGACAACTTCATGAAGACACGATGATGGAGTTCATGGTGTCATGCCGGTGACGATGATGATCATGGAGCCCCGAAGATGGAGATCAAAAGGAGCAATATGATATTGGCCATATCATGTCACTATTTGATTGCATGTGATGTTTATCATGTTTATACATCTTATTTGCTTAGAACGACGGTAGCTTAAATAAGATGATCCCTCACTAAAATTTCAAGAAAGTGTTCCCCCTAACTATGCACCGTTGCAAAAGTTCATCGTTTCGAAGCACCACGTGATGATCGGGTGTGATAGATTCTTACGTTCGAATACAACGGGTGTTGACGAGCCTAGCATGTACAGACATGGCCTCGGAACACATGCGAAACACTTAGGTTAACTTGACGAACCTAGCATGTACAGACATGGCCTCGGAACATGGAGGACCGAAAGGTCGAACATGAGTCGTATAGAAGATGCGATCAACATGAGATGTTCATCGATGATGACTAGTCTGTCTCACGTGATGATCGGACACGGCCTAGTTGATTCGGATCATGTATCACTTAGATGACTAGAGGGATGTCTATCTGAGTGGGAGTTCATAAGATGAACTTAATTATCCTAAACATAGTCAAAAGGTCTTCGCAAATTATGTCGTAGCTCGCGCTTCAGTTCTACTGTTTAGATATGTTCCTAGAGAAAAATTAGTTGAAAGTTGATAGTAGCATTTATGCAGACAGTAGAAGGCTTATGTCCTTAATGCACCGCTCAGTGTGCTGAACCTCGAACGTCATCTGTGGATGTTGCGAACATCTGACATACACGTTTTGATGACTACATGATAGTTCAGTGCGTAATGCTAAATGGTTTAAAATTGAGGCACCGAAGACATTTTTGAAATGTCGCGGAACATATGAGATGTTTCGAGGGCTGAAATTGGGATTTCAGGCTCGTGCCCATGTCAAGAGGTATAAGACCTCTGACGATTTTCTTAGCCTGCAAACTAAGGGAGAAAAGCTCAATCGTTGAGCTTGTGCTCAGATTGTCTGAGTACAACAATCACTTGAATCGAGTGGGAGTTGATCTTCCAGATAAGATAGTGATGTTTTTCCAAAGTCATTGCCACCAAGCTGCTAGAGCTTCGTGATGAACTATAACATATCAGGGATAGATATGATGATCCTTGAAATATTCGTGATGTTTGACACCGCGAAAGTAGAAATCAAGAAGGAGCATCAATTGTTGATGGTTAGTGAAACCACTAGTTTCAAGAAGGGCAAGGGCAAGAAGGGATACTTCATGAAACGGCAAATCAGCTGCTGCTCTAGTGGAGAAACCCAAGGTTGAACCCAAACCCGAGACTAAGTGCTTCGGTAATAAGGGGAACAGCCACTGGAGCAGAATTACCCTAGATACTTGGTAGATGAGAAGGCTGGCAAGGTCAATAGAAGTATATTGGATATACATTGTGTTAATGTGTACTTTACTAGTACTCCTAGTAGCACCAGGGTATTAGATACCGGTTCGGTTGCTAAGTGTTAGTAACTCGAAATAAAAGCTACGGAATAAACGGAGACTAGCTAAAGGTGAGCTGATGATATGTGTTGGAAGTGTTTCCAATGTTGATATGATCAAGCATCGCACGCTCCCTCTACCATCGAGATTGGTGTTAAACCTAAATAATTGTTATTTGGTGTTTGCGTTGAGCATAGACATGATTGGATTATGTCTATCGCAATACGGTTATTCATTTAAAGAGAATAATAGTTACTCTGTTTATTTGAATAATACCTTCAATGGTCTTGCACCTAAAATGAATGGTTTATTGAATCTCGATCGTAGTGATACACATGTTCATGCCAAAAGATATAAGATAGTAATGATAGTACCACCTACTTGTGGCACTGCCACGTAAGTCATATCGGTATAAAACGCATGAAGAAGCTCCATGTTGATGGATCTTTGGGCTCACTCGTTTTGAAAAGTTTGAGACATGCGAAACATGTCTATTGGTGTATATGCATGAAGAAACTCCATGCAAATGGACCGTTTGGACTCACTTGATTTTGAATCACTTGAGACATGCAAATCATACCACATGGGCAAGATGACTGAAAGCCTCATTTTTAGTAAAATGGAACTAGAAAGCAACTTGTTGGAAGTAATACATTTTGATGTGTGCAGTCCAATGAGTGCTGAGGCGTGTAGTGGACATCGTTATGTTCTTACTTCACAGATGATTTGAGTAGATGTTGAGTATATTTACTTGATGAATCACGAGTCTGAATTATTGAAAGGTTCAAGTAATTTCAGAGTGAAGTTGAACATCGTCGTGACAAGAGGATAAAATGTCTATGATATGATCGTAGAGATGAATATCTGAATTATGAGTTTGGCAAAGAATTAAGACATTGTGGAAATTGTTTCACAACTAATACAGCCTAGAACACCATAGTGTGATGGTGTGTCCGAACATCATAACTGCACCCTATTGGATATGATGCATACCATGATGTCTCTTATCGAATTACCACAATAGTTTATGGGTTAGGCATTAGAGACAACCACATTCACTTTAAATAGGGCATCACGTAATTCCGATGAGATGACACCGTATGAACTATGGTTTAGAGAAACCTAAGCTGTCATTTCTTAAAAGTTAGGGGCTGCAACGCTTATGTGAAAAAGTTTCAAGCTGATAAGCTCGAACCCAAAGCGGATAAATGCATCTTCATAGGACACCCAAAAACAGTTGGGTATACCTCCTGTCTCTCCAAAAGCAATAAGGGATTGTTTCTAGAATCGGGTCCTTTCTCGAGGAAAATTTTCTCTCGAAAGAATTGAGTGGGAGGATGGTGGAGACTTGATGAGGTTATTGAACCGTCTCTTCAACTAGTGTGTGGCAGGGCACAGGGAGTTGTTCCTATGGCACCTACACCAATTGAAGTAGAAGCTTATGATAGTGATCATGAAACTTCAGATCAAGTCACTACCAAACCTCGTGGGATGACAAGGATGCGTACTACTTCAGAGTGGTATGTAATCCTGTCTTGGAAGTCATGTTGCTAGATAACAATGAACCTACGAGCTATGGAGAAGCGATGGTGAGCCTGAATTCCGACAAATGGTTAGAAGCCATGAAATCTGAGATAGGAGCCATGTATCAGAACAAAGCATGGACTTTGGTGGACTTGCCCAATGATCGGCAATCCATTGAGATAAATGGATCTTTAAGAAGAAGACGAACGTAGACGGTAATGTCACCGTCTATGAAGCTCGACTTGTGGCGAAGAGTTTTTCACAAGTTCAAGGAGTTGACTACGATGAGATCTTCTCATCCGTAGCAATGTTTAAGTCCGTCGGAATCATGTTAGCATTAGCTGCATTTATGTAATCTGGCAGATGGATGTCAAAACGAGTTTCCTTACCAGTTTTCGTAAGGAAAGGTTTTGTCGATCCTAAGGATGCTAAAAGGTATGCTAACTCCAGCGATCCTTCTAAGGACTGGAGTAAGCATCTCAGAGTTGGAATGTACGCTTTGATGAGATGATCAAAGATTTTGGGTTTATACAAAGTTTATGAGAAACTTGTATTTCCAAAGAAGTGAGTGGGAGCACTATAGAATTTCTGATGAGTATATGTTGTTGACATATTGTGGATCAGAAATGATGTAGAGTTTCTGGAAAGCATATAGGGTTATTTGAAAAGTGTTTTTCAATAGAAAACCTGGATTAGGCTACTTGAACATTGAGCATCAAGATCTATGAGGATAGATCAAAAACGCTAAATGGTACTTTCAAATGAGCACATACCTTGACATGATCTTGAAGGTGTTCAAGATGGATCAGTCAAGGAAGGAGTTCTTGCCTGAGTTGTAAGGTATGAAGTTAAGACTTAAAGCTTGACCACGGTAGAAGAAAGAGAAAGGACGAATGTCGTCCCCTATGCTTTTGTCATAGGCTCTATACGGTATGCCATGCTGAGTACCACACCTGATGTGTGCCTTGCCACATGTCTGGCAAGAGGGTACAAAGGTGATCTAGGAGTGGATCACTAGATAGCGGTCAAAATTATCCTTGAAGTAATAAGGACGTGTTTCTCGATTATGGAGGTGATAAAAGAGTTCGGCGTAAAGGGTTACATCGATGCAAGCTTTAACACCTATCCGAATGACTCTGAGTAGCAAACCGGATACCTATAGTGGAGCAACCATTTGGAATAGCTCCAAGTGGAGCGTGGAAGCAGCATTTATAATATGACATAGAGATTTGCAAAGTACATACGGATCTGATTGTTGCAGACCCGTTGACTAAAACCTCTCTCACAAGCAAAACATGATCAAACCCCAGAACTCATTGAGTCTTAATCACATGATGATGTGAACTAGTTTAGTGACACTAGTAAACTCTTTGGATGTTGGTCACATGGCGATGTGACCTGTGAGTGTTAATCACATGGCGATGTGAACTAGATTATTGACTCTAGTGCAAGTGGGAGGCTGTTAGAAATATGCCCTAGAGGCAATAATAAATTGGTTATTATTATATTTCCTTGTTCATGATAATCGTTTATTATCCAATGCTAGAATTGTATTGATAGGAAACTCAGATACATGTGTGGATACATAGACAACACCATGTCCCTAGTAAGCCTCTAGTTGACTGGCTCGTTGATCAATAGATGGTTAAGGTTTCCTGACCAAGGGCATTGGATGTCGTTGATAACGGGATCACATCATTAGGAGAATGATGTGATGGACAAGACCCAATCCTAAGCCTAGCACAAGATTGTGTAGTTCGTTTGCTAAAGCTTTTCTAATGTCAAGTATCATTTCCTTAGACCATGAGATTGTGCAACTCCCGGATACCGTAGGAGTGCTTTGGGTGTGCCAAACGTCACAACGTAACTGGGTGGCTATAAAGGTACACTACAGGTATCTCCGAAAGTGTCTGTTGGGTTGGCACGAATCGAGACTGCGATTTGTCACTCCGTGTGACGGAGAGGTATCTCTAGGCCCACTCGGTAGGACATCATCATAATGTGCATAATGTGATCAAGGAGTTGATCACGGGATGATGTGTTACGGAACGAGTAAAGAGACTTGCCGGTAACGAGATTGAACAAGGTATCGGGATACCGACGATTGAATCTCGGGCAAGTATCATACCGATAGACAAAGGGAATTGTATATGGGATTGATCGAATCCTTGACATCATGGTTCATCCGATGAGATCATCGTGGAACATGTGGGAACCAACACGGGTATCCAGATCTCGCTGTTGGTTATTGACCGGAGAACGTCTCGGTCATGTCTGCATGGTTCCCGAACCCGTAGGGTCTACACACTTAAGGTTCGATGACGCTAGGGTTATAAAGGAAATTTGTATGTGATTACTGAATGTTGTTCGGAGTCCCAGATGAGATCCCAGACGTCACGAGGAGTTCCGAAATGGCCCGGAGGTAAAGATTTATATATGGGAAGTCCTGTTTTGGTCACCGGAAAAGTTTCGGGTTTTATCGGTAACGTACCAGGACCACCGGGAGGGTCCCGGGGGTCCACCAAGTGGGGCCACCGGCCCCGGAGGGCTGCATGGGACAAGTGTGGGAGGGACCAGCCCCAGGTGGGCTGGTGCGCCCCCCCACAAGGGCCCAAGGCGCCTAGGGTTTGGGGAGGGGGCGCCCCACCTAGCTTGGGGGGCAAGTTTCCCCTCTTTCCCCCCTTGGCCGCCCCACCAGATGGGATCTGGGCTGGCCGCCGCCCCTAGGGTGGAACCCTAGGTGGGGGCGCAGTCCCCTCCCTCTCCCCTATATATAGTTGAGGTCTTTGGGGCTGCCAACAGAGGAGTTTCTAACCTCTCCCTGGCGCAGCCCTACCTCTCTTTCTCCTCATATCTCGCGGTGCTTGGCGAAGCCCTGCTGGATCACCACGCTCCTCCACCACCACCACGCCGTTGTACTGCTGCTGGATGGAGTCTTCCTCAACCTCTCCCTCTCTCCTTGCTGGATCAAGGCATGGGAGACGTCGTCGGGCTGTACGTGTGTTGAACGCGGAGGTGCCGTCCGTTCGGCACTAGGATCTCCGGTGATTTGGATCACGACGAGTATGACTCCTTCAACCCTGTTCTCTTGAACGCTTCCGCTTAGCGATCTATAAGGGTATGTAGATGCACTCTCCTTCCCCTCGTTACTAGATTACTCCATAGATTGATCTTGGTGATGCGTAGAAAATTTTGAATTTCTTCTACGTTCCCCAACAGGAGCCCATCTATGACAACATGAAACGCATCCAGGGTCCATGATCTTCCCACGGGAACGAGCCCATCTGTGACAAGTGAGGAAACCCATGATTTGTTTTGCCGTGCCTCTTCACAGGGGGAATCCATGATTTGTTTTGTCGAGTCCCTTTTGTTGTGTAGTGAGAACATGTCCAATTTTAATTTCTATATTTGGTTGTTTGCAGTATGCCTTGTTTATTTCAGTTGTTCACAATGTGATGTTCTATATGTGCAATTATTTACTGTGCAGTACATTTCATCAATCCAGTTTTAAACATATTGATAGGAATGCATATATTTGCTTGCTGTTAAGCCTGTTACAGCTAACATATGCCTCTTTTAAAGTTTTTTGATTGTTCGGTTGTTTTTAGTTAGCATATGTCCAGTTTCAAATGCTATCTTTGGTTGTTCGTAGTATGCCTTGTTTATTCAAGTTATTCACGACGTGATGTTCTATATGTGCAAGTATGACCTGTGCAGTTCAATTTCATCAATACCAGTTTCAGCAATACTACTATGAATGCCTACATTTGGTTGTTGTATCTTGTAGTTGACACACCTTTCCATTTTTATTTAACAATAACCAGTGTACTTAGACCATCACAATACCAGTTTGAATGAATATGTTTGCTTGTTGTTAAATGTTAGGCCTGTTGCAGTTAACACACCTTTTCACTTGTTTTGCTTTACTAGCGTGCTTAAACCTGCACACTGAAGCTATCTTTTGGAGATTATTTTGTCTGCCATGGATAATTTTGGTTGATGTTTACCCTGTTGTGCTTAACATGCCTCTCGATGTACTGATATGTCTCCAACATATCTATAATTTATGAAGCATTCATGGTGTTTTATTATCATTCTTGGATGTTTTACAATCATTTTATATCAACTTTATATCTTATTTTGGGACTAACCTATTGACCCAGTGCCCAATGCTAGTTGTTTTTTTGCTTATTTTTTACATCACAGGAAATCAATATCAAACGGAGTCCAAACACCGCAAGATCACCAATGTGCCAGAGCAGCACCTGGGGTGCCATGAGGGGGGCACAACCCACCAGGGCGTGCTTGGGGGCCCAGGCGCACCCTGGTGGGTTGTGCCCACCTCGGGGCCTCCTGCACCCCCTCTTTACCCTAGAAGTTCCCAAAAAATCCAAAAACCCTCGGGGGTTAACCTAGATCAGAAGTTCCGCCGCCGCAAGGCTTTGTAGACACCTAAAACCAATCTAGACCCCATTTTGGCACCCTGCCGGAGAGGGGAATCATCTCCGGTGGCCATCTTCATCATCCCGGCGGCCACCACGATGAGGAGGGAGTAGTCCACCCTCAGGGCTGAGGGTTTGTACCAGTAGCTTTGTGTTTAATCTCTCTCTCTCTCTCTCATGTTCTTGAGATGTCACGATCTTGATGTATCGCGGGCTTTGTTAATATAGTCAGATCATATGGTGTTTTCCCTCTCTATCTTGTTGTGATGAATTGAGTTTTTCCCTTTGAGATTTCGTTGTTATCAGATTGAATACTTTTATGGATTTGAGAGCACTTGATATATGTCTTGCATATGAATACTCATGGTGACAATGGGGTATCTTATTGATTCACTTGATATGTGTTTTGGCATTCAACTCGCGGATTCCCGCGGTGACATTGGGGTAATCTATGCATAGAGGTTGATGCATGTTCTCGTCTTTTGTTTCTACAGTAGAAATCTTGGGGCACTCTTTGAAGTTCTTTGTGTTGGATTGAGTATTATGAATCTGAAATTATTTGGTGTTATTTTAGTACGAACTCTTGGATAGATCGATCGAGAAGAATAGCTTCGAGGTGGTTTTGTACCCTACAAACGATTTCTTCTTATGTTCTCGGCTAGATAGGATATTTGGAGTGATTCTTCGTCGCACTTTGAGGGGTGGTTATATGATCCAATTATATTAGCATTGTTGAGAGATTGCACTAGCGAAAGTATGGACCCTAGGCCTCATTTTCAAGCATTGCAATACCCTTTTTGTGCCCGTTTACTATTTGCTACCTTGCTGTTTTTATTTATTCAGATTATAAAAATATATTTCAACCATTAATATTATACTTTTATCACCATCTATTCACCGAACTAGTGCACCTATACAATTTGCCATTATATTGGGTGTGTTGGGGACACAAGAGATTTCTTGTATTTGGTTGCAGGGTTGTTTGAGAGAGACCATCTTCATCCTACACCTCCCACGGATTGATAAACCTTAGGTCATCCTGTTTAGGGAAAATTGCCATTGTCCTACAAAACTCTGCGCTTGGAGGCCCAACACGAGTCTACAAGAATAAAGTTGCATAGTAGACATCAAGCTCTTTTCTGGCGCCGTTGTTGGGGAGGTTAGGTAAGCGGCACTCACATCCCGTCAATGAAGCTCTTTTCTGGCGCCGTTGCCAGGGAGGTGAGTTCATGTAGGTATATCTCTAGATCTTGCAATCAAATCTTTTAGTTTCTTGTTTATCACTAGTTTGGTTTATAAAAAGAAAACTACAAAAACTAGAATTGAGGTTGCATCATATTATTGATCAACTTTATAATATCTTTCTTGAAAATGATGGTTTGGAAAATTGTGCTCAATTGTTAGAAGAATAAGTCAATAAAATGTTTGGCATAAAATATTTGAATGATGAGCATGATTGCATTGTTGTTAGTATGCATTCTTTGAATATCCAAAATGCTAATGATGATTGCACAAGTCATGACAATTTTTTTCTTATAAGCATGTCAATTTTTGAGGAGTGAATTGGGAGTGCAAATGCACACCAAAAAGGGAAGATAGATTTTGTAAGAAGCATAAATATTTAGAAACGAAAAGGTTGCAAGAGAGGCTAGATGATTGTCCTGAAAGATTTAATTTTTTCCGCCATCATTGTGAACTTTGCAATGAACCTGGTCATTTAAATCTCCAATGCAAATTGTTTATGATCAAATGTGTCCAAAAATTGTGATAACTTGATTACCCTTGAGCATCATAAAGAGCTCGATCTTCTTTTGGGATATGTAGAAATGAAACATATAACTAAGGGTATTCCAAAATTTAATCTAGAGAGATTTCTTGATTTTGATATAGAGGAAATTTATATGTTTTGTGCGGTAAATTACATTGAGAATCCTTATATTGCCAACTATCTAAATATAAGAAAACAAATAGAATATGAAGAGAGTACTAACAAAAGGGAAAATATTTCTCAATACCCTCCTAGTGTTTATTATGATGAATCAGGTAACGAGGAGGAGCTTCCTATTCAACAAATCTGATCAATAAGAAGTTTGAAAAAATTAATTAAACCCACACATGAGGTGGTGAAGAGGAAAAGGAAAAGAATAAAGAATAGAGATATCTCTCCCGAATAATGTTGCTCCTATTATTGTTCTGCCTCATGAAAATGAAACAAAAATAATTGTGGAGGATGATGCACTTGATGATGATTTTGTTATGCCTATTGCTTTTTGTGATGATTATGATTGGGAAAATAATGATACTTCTTATAATATTGGAAATCTTTTTGGCACCAACTTGGGAAATTATGATGATAGAAATTGTTATATCGTTGGTGCTATTCATACTATTAATGATGAGAGTGATTATGCTTATGATATGCCAAGCCACAAGCTTGGGGATGCTATATTTGATGAGAATGACATGTTTGAGAATTTATTTGCTGCAATTAATGTTTGTCCCAAGCTTGGGGATGCTATGCTTGATGAAGATGATCTTTTTAGTCCCCTTATTTTGCATGATCAAATTTGCTATGATGATTGCTTGCCTCCTACTTATGATGATTATTGTGATGATACTTATGTTATAAAAAGTAGTGATAATTATTTTCATAATTTTTATTATCCTTTTACTGAACATTACTCTTTTAATGTGGGAACAATTTATAGTATTTGAGTTTCCAATGATACTCCCACTATTATGAATGAGAATAAAATTGCTTATATGGAGAGTAATAAATTTTCTATGCTTTTGGATCATGAAAAGAATGCTTTATGTGATGGTTATATTGATGAATCTATTCATGATTCTACTGAAAATTATTATGAGAGAGGAACTTATGATTTATGATGCTCTCTTTATGTTTCAATTCTTATCTTTTATGCGAACATCATTGAAATCATCATGCCTAGCTAAACGGCATTAAAGAAAAGCGCTTGTTGGGAGACAACCCAACACTTTTACCTACTATTTTTGTGTGTTCACATGATTATGCTACTATAGTAATCATGTTTTATTGCTTTCGTTTAAATAAAGTGCCAAGTAAGACCTTTGGGATGGCTTACGGTGATAGTTGATTTAATCTTGCTGAAAAACAGAAACTTTTGCGCTCAAGAAAACAATTCTACAGAAGCGTGATAAAATGCTGATTATTTTTGAAGAAGATTAATAGACAAATTTCCCAGTTTTTTCTATTTATTCAGGATTTTTGGAGTAGCAGAAGTATGGTTTGAGTATACATATTACTACAGACTGTTCTGTTTTCAATGCATAGTTTGCTTGTTTTCTAGTTTCCATGGCTTATATTGCTCAATATAAATTGTGGAAATGATATGCTAAAGTAGGCATTATGTGAGAACAATTATGAATCTTGTCTTTGACAATACCAAAAGTGAAATGGTTTGCTCTTTACCATACTAACCTATCTCACAAAGTTCCGTTAAGTTTTGTGTGATTGAAGTTTTCAAGTTTTGGGTGAGATATCGATATGAGGGGAATAAGGAGTGACAAGACGATAAGCTTGGGGATGACCAAGGCACACAAGTTAATATCCAAGGAAGATCACAACAACTAAGCTTGGGGATGCCCCGGCAGGCATCCCCTCTTTCGTCTCCAACATTATCGGTAACCTCACTCGGAGCTATGTTTTCATTCATCACATGATATGTGTTTTGCTTGGAGCATCATTTTATTTTGTTAGGATTTTCTTGCTGTTTTTTAGAATAATGTTTTGCATATTTCTTTTCAATAAAAATATCAAGTATAGCCTTTGCCATGCTTATTTTGCAAGTCTATATGTTGCTGTTTCAAAACAGAAAGTTTATTGATGTTGCAAAAATTCCCTAGAAAAGTCAGTATGTGATAAAATGTTGAAACTTTTTGCAAAATAAGCTCTGATAAATTTTCTTCAGCTTGGGAAATTTTCATAACTTTTGGATTTAGGGAAGTATTGATAATCTTGCATTCTTTACAGACTGTACAGTTTTGGCAGATTGCTGTTATGTTTGCATTGTTTGCATATGTTTGCTTGTTTAATGATCCTATTTGAGGATAGGAGTATTAAATGTGTAGAGGAATTTAGTATGCAATGTTGAATAATAATTTTAGTGATTTTCTACAGTAGATAATGATAAGGGTTTTGCATTGGTTTATACTAACTTATCTCATGAGTTCTTGTTGAGTTTTGTGTGGATGAAGCTTTTGAGATCTAGGAAAACCGTGATATGAGAAGAATTAAGGAGACACAAAAGCTCAAGCTTGGGGATGCCCAAGGCATCCCAAGATAATATTTCAATAAGTCTCAAGCACCTAAGCTTGGGGATGCCCTGATACGTCTCCAACGTATCTACTTTTCCTAACGCTTTTCCTCTTGTTTTGGACTCTAATTTGCATGATTTGAATGAAAGTAACCCCGGACTGACGCTGTTTTCAGCAGAACTACCATGGTGTTGTTTTTGTGCAGAAATAAAAGTTCTCGGAATGGACCAAAACTTTGCGAGGATTTTTTATATCAATATGGAGAATTTCTGGAGCCAAGATCCACCAGAGGGGGGCACCTGGGTGGGCACAACCCACCAGGGCGCGCGCCCCTCCTGGCGTGCCCAGGTGGGTTGTCCCCACCTGGTAGCCCCGTAGACCTCAACCCTGATACTATAAAATCACATATTTGGAGAAAAAAATCAGGGAGAAAGAATTATCGCGATCCACGAGATGGAGCCGCCGTCACCTCCTGTTCTTCATCGGGAGGCCAGATCTGGAGTCCGTTTGGGGATCCGGTGAAGGAAATATGCCCTGGAGGCAATAATAAAGTTGTTATTTATATTTACTTATATCATGATAAATGTTTATTATTCATGCTAGAATTGTATTAACCGGAAACTTAGTACATGTGTGAATACATAGACAAAACATAGTGTCCCTAGTATGCCTCTACTTGACTAGCTCATTAATCAAAGATGGTTAAGTTTCCTAACCATAGACATGTGTTGTCATTTTATGAAAGGGTCACATCATTAGGGAATGATGTGATGGACAAGACCATCGGTTAGCTTAGCATAATGATCGTTAAGTTCTATTGCTATTGCTTTCTTCATGACTTATACATATTCCTCTGACTATGAGATTATGCAACTCCCGTATACCGGAGGAACACCTTGTGTGCTATCAAACGTCACAACATAACTGGGTGATTATAAAGATGCTCTACAGGTGTCTCTCTGAAGGTGTTCGTTGAGTTTGCATAGATCAAGATTAGGATTTGTCATTCCGTGTATCGGAGAGGTATCTCTGGGCCCTCTAGGTAATGCACATCACTATAAGCCTTGCAAGCAATGTGACTAATGAGTTAGTTGCGGGATGATGCATTATAGAACGAGTAAAGAGACTTTCTGGTAACGAGATTGAACTAGGTATGATGATACCGACGATCAAATCCTGGGCAAGTAACATACCGATGACAAAGGGAATGACGTATGTTGTTATACGGTTTGACCGATAAAGATCTTTGTAGAATATGTAGGAGCCAATATGAGCATCCAGGTTCTGCTATTGGTTATTGACTGGAGATATGTCTCCGTCATGTCTACATAGTTCTCGAACCCGTAGGGTCCACACGCTTAACGTTCGATGACGATTTGTATTATGAGTTATGTCTTTTTGATGACCGAAGTTTGTTCGGAGTCCCGGATGAGATCACGGACATGACGAGGAGTCTTGAAATGGTAAAGAGGTAAAGATTGATATATTGTAAGGTTATATACGGACACCTTAATGGTTCCGAAGAAGATCATGGATTTTTCGGAGTACCGGGAGGTTACTGGAACCCCCCTGGGAAAGTTATTAGGCCTAATGGGCCATAGTGGAGGAGAGGAGGCAGGCCACAGGAGGTGGGGCCCGCCCCCTTGCCCCAATCCGAATTGGACAAGGGGAGGGGGCGCGGCCCCCTCTTTTCTTCGCACTCTCCCTTCTTTCCCCTTCCCCCCTCTTCGTTGGAAGGAAAGGGGGGGCGAATCCTACTAGGTTTGGAATCCTAGTAGGACTCCCTCCTTGGAGCGCCTCCCCCTTGGCTGGCCTCCTCCTCCCCATCCTTTATATACATGGGCAGAGGGCACCCCAAAGGCACAACATCAATTGTCTTAGCCATGTGCGGTGCCCCCCTCCACAGTTTACCACCTCGGTCATATTGTCATAGTGCTTAGGCGAAGCCCTGCGCAGATCACATCATCAACATCGTCTCCACACCGTCGTGCTGATGAAACTCTCCCTTGATCCTCTACTGGATCAAGAGCTCGCGGGACGTCATTGTGCTGAACGTGTGCTGAACACGGAGGTGTCGTACGTTCGGTACTTGGATCGGTTGGATCATGAAGACATTCGACTACATCCACCGCGTTACTAAACGCTTCTGCTTTCGGTCTACGAGAGTACGTGGACACACTCTCCCATCTCATTGCTATGCATCTCCTAGATAGATCCTGCGTGATCGTAGGAATTTTTTTGAATTACTACGTTCCCAACAGTGGCATCTGAGCCAGGTCCATGCGTAGATCATATATGCACGATTAGAACACAAAGAGTTGTGGGCGATAATAGTCATACTTCTTACCACCAACGTCTTACTTTGATTCGATAGTATTGTTGGATGAAGTGGCCCGGACCGACATTACATGACTGCGTTCATGAGACTGGTTCTATCGACGTGCTTCGCACACAGGTGGCTCGCGGGTCTCTGTTTCTCAAACTTTAGTTGAATCGAGATTGACTACGGCTGGTCCTTGTTGAAGGTTAAAACAGCACACTTGACGAAAAATCATTGTGGTTTTGATGCGTAGGTAAGAACGGTTCTTGCTAGAAGCCCTAGTAGCCAGGTAAAACTTGCAACAACAAAGTAGAGGACATCTAACTTGTTTTTGCAGGGCATGTTGTGATGTGATATGGTCAAGACGTGATGTCGCGGGATATCCGTGGCCACCTATGTGATCGTGTGGCCCCTTGCTAGTTCGGCGGGGGACGTCACATTGCACAAAGAGAAGAACAGCGCATGGCAGCACGTCAGAGAGCACACAAGCAATTTACCTAGGTTCGGTCCACCGCGAGGCGTAAGACCCTACTCCTGCTTTGGTGGATTGATGGTGGAAATGAACGTGGTGGTGTGTGGTACACTTGCCCGGCAAGGCATGCCTCAAGGCTACGGTGACCACAAGCGTATGGTGTCTTGGGTTTTGTCAAGTTTCCAACCCTCTCTAACGCCCTCCTACGATTGCCATGGGCCTCCTTTTATAGATTAAGGGGTCACCATAGTGGGAAAACAGTCATTACCCACTGATATGATCACTGGTGCGCGTTGGTCCTAAACAAACGGTTTTTAACCCCTTTCTGTGATGGCATTTGGAACCGTCGCCAAGTGAGTGTGCGCGATAGGGGGTCCTTCCCACACGACCCAAAAACCGTCGGGGATAGGGCCCCTACAGTACTCCTACTCGTTTTTGCTCGCATTGCCATCGCAGTCAGTATTTTGTGGTGCTACGTTTACGATGCGCGACCCATCACAAACGGTTCACTATTATAGAACGTGTATGATGCGCGGTCCATCACAAATGGTTCACCATTAAGAAGATTAGCTAATCGTCATACGAGTGTCGGACAGGATTACGAAACGTCGGACCGTCGTAACATCGTCGTACACGACAACTATCGCACACGCTATTCTGTGGTGCAACGTTTATGATGCATACTTCATTAGAAATAGTCATGATTGCGAATCGTGTACGATAAGGCAACTAACACAAACGTTTAGTTTACCCGCACCGTTTGTGATATTGTCTGACATCGCACACGCTTTGCGAACGACAACTGTGTGCATGCTTGCACACGTTTCCTCTCTGTGAACTGTCTCGGATTATGGTGCATATCGCAAACGTTTGTGTTTTATCAACCGTGTGTGCCGTAACAACCTGGAGAGCGTAATTTCACCGTAATTTAATTGCGGCTTTTCCAAATTGTATCGGATTTGGATTTGAATGTATGCTACAGCTTTAGTCGTATCCATCAGGTTCAAACAACCAATGCATTATTCGATTCATAGGTACATATGTTCGCTATTGTCTTGGATAAAGTCTAAACAAATAGTTTAATTGCCATCTTTGGACCCATTTTACTAACAATCTTTATCAGCTTCCTCACTTGATGCTGGTTCATCGATATATCATTGCCCCATATGCAGAAAGGGTCGAAACACGGATCTTTACCAATGACATATGTACCTAAAAGCACCAACTTAATATTAGAAGCTAAACAGCAATGGCACAATGATGTAGTACAACACTCTTTTATAATGTGTCTATATACATCCATATGTGGTAGTCCATTTGAAATCTCTAAAAAGAACAAATATTTAGGAAAGGAGGGAGTATCTTATAACATCCAATATGCTCACATATTAGATGAATTAACATCTTATATTATGGGACGGAAGGAGTTAGGTCGTTCTTAAAAATTATCTGCTGCTCTGTCCACGGCTTACAGTTAGTTTGAGCTAGTTCGGGCTCAAATAGCTAAACATGAGGGCTAGTTTGAGCTAGTTGCATCTACAACCCACCCAAAAAAACTAGTATCCAACCCAAGATGTGCTAATTGGAGCTAGTTCTCCTAGTGCATTTATTGTTAATCTAACCCTACCATCCAAACAACTCGTTGGATGTAGTTAGTTCAGGGTTAGGAATGAGCTATAAACTAAATCTAACCTCTAGCTAAGTTGAGTATCCAAACAGGGTTGTGTTGTTGTTGTTGCTACTGCTCTTCTACGTATATCTAGACATCATTAGAACATTAATGTAACACTCTTCCTTGTTGCTATGTAGCCTAGGATTGCATATTTAGACATTAAGTATAGTGCATGTTGCTATGTAGCCTCAGATATATTACATATGGCCCTAGTTAACCTAAGGAAAAATGGGTTGCAGATATATTCAGTTAAAAGTCTGATTCACCGATTAGTCCCTTATTAGTCGCCGGCCTATATGGTACCAGCTACGGATATCCTGAACAGTGAGCAGATATAAGCCATGGGATGAAACTAACCTCGATGGAAAACAATAGTCGTTCCCAAAATTGTCCTGTGTAGGTACATCAAGAAGCATGTTAAGCACAATAGGCTAAACATCAACCAATTACACATGGAAGACAAAATAATCTCCAAAAGATAGCTTCAGTGTGCAGGTTTAAGCACGCTAGTAAAGCAAAACAAGTGGAAAGGTGTGCTAACTGCAAACAGGCCTAACATTTAACAACAAGCGAACATGGTCATTCAAACTGGTATTGTGCCGGTCTAAGTACACTGGTTATGGTTAAATAAAAATGGAAAGGCGTGTTAACTACAAGATGCAGCAACCAAATGTAGTCATTCATAGTGGTACTGTTGAAACTGGTACTGATGAAATTGAATTGCATAGTTCATACTTGCACATATAGAACATCATGTTGTGAATAACTGGAATAAACAAGGCATACTACGAACAACCAAAGATAGCATTTGAAACTGAACATATGCTAACTACAAACAACCGAACAATCAAAAAACTTTAAAAGAGGCATATGCTAGCTATAACAGGCTTAACAGCAAGCAAATATATGCATTCCTATCGGTATGTTTAAAACTGGATTGATGAAATGTACTGCATAGTAAATAATTGCACATATAGAGCATCACAATGTGAACAACTGAAATAAACAAATCATGGGTTTCCTCATTTGTCACAGATGGGCTCGTTCCTGTGGGAAGAGCCAGGACCCTGGATGCGCTCCATGTTGTCGCAGATGGGCTCCTTCCCCTTGGAAGAGCATGGCTGTAGGGTGCCCTCCCTGATGTCGCAGACGGGCGCTTTCCCCTTGGAATAGCAGATGGGCTCTTTCCCCTTGGAAGAGTCGGAGAGGGTGCCCTCCTCGTGGTCGCCGTCGATGAGGTCTGACTTGGAAGCTGTGGATACCTAGCCAGCATCGTAGAACTTGTCCTTCAGAAATGACAAAAGGGGCTCGATGGCGATGTAGACTGGCAGATTTTTTACAGCGAGCCAGAGGAGATCAACGGCTGGGCCATGGATGAGATCGACGGCGGTTGAACCCGAGGGGTTGGGGGTGGGCCACTTAACCTGTGACATAGCCCGCCTTAGGGCGTTGCTATTGATGACCTCGATGTCGTAGCCAGTGGACGAGACATTCCCACATACTCTAGTCCGCTGCTTGAGTGCCTGCAACCAGTAATGGTTGTCAGCTTCCTCGGCGACGTCGGGCGAAGGGACCGCTATACACCTTTTTGGGCCAGTCGCTCCTCGAGATCCATGGGAAGCGTAGTCGGGCTTAGGCTGCAACGCTCTGGAGTGGGGGATGGGGATCTATGGGAATGGGGGCGTTTGGCAGGCGTCATCTAAGAAACTCAAGGCGGCCTGGGTATGGAGATTGGTGGGTAAGCTGCAAGGGCAAACCGGCAGATGTTGACAATGGAGACCTTGCGGCGGCGGCGACGTGGACTTTGCTAGGGTTTCGAGCGAGGGAGGGTGTGTGTGTGTGTGTGTGTGCGTGCACGCCCGAGGAGGTTTTGGTGTGTGTGTGTGTGTGTGGGGGGGGGTGTTTGAGGAAATGACACGGGTACTGAAAATTTTACTACGCGGGAGTCAAACGTGGGAGTGAAATTCCGGGCTATTGAAAATTTTGATGATAGTGCATCGCACACGGTCCGGAGATAACAACCGTGTGTTATGAAAAAGAAAAACCCTCAAGGCGGGCAGATATTTTCGATGCAGGCGGGATTGGGAACAAGAAACATCGCACACGGTCCGGAGATAACAACTGTGTGTTACGAAACAGAAAAACACTCGAAGCGGGCAGATATTTTTGAGAGGGGGAGCCTCATGGAGCCCAATGTACTATGCAGATGTGTGCGTGACAGGTGCATCGGTGTGGCACATGGTTAGTTTGAGTGAACCGTGTCTGTTGCGTCATCCGACTTGTCTGTTCATAAATTTGGCGAAAAAAGACGAGGGAGAGGGTCAGAACACGAACACACTTGCATGTGGACCAAATTTATGTATCAAAAGGGTGGTTTGATTTTCAAATACCAAATGCAACTTCGATGTGGAACCTCTCTCGCAATGCGCACGGTATTGCTTGCTCCCACCCTCTCGTGTCAGCACGAAGGGAATCCTAAGCTATGAATGCATGCCCCCTCCCCCTCAACCGAGGTTCACCTAGCAAAGTGCGAAGTAGCTAGCAGCCCCCCTCCTCCCTCGTGTCAGCATGAAGGGAATCCTAAGCTATATATGAATGCATGCCCCCTCCCCCTCAACCGAGGTTCACCTAGCAAAGTGCGAAGTAGCTAGCAGCCCCCTCCTCCCTCGTGTCGACATAAAGGGAATCCAAAGCTATATATGAATGCATGCCCCCCAACTGAGGTTCACTGTAGTAAAGTGTGAAGTAGCTAGTAGCCCCCTCCCTCGTGTCGGTACGAAGGGAATCCTAAGCTATGAATGCATGCCCCCCCCAACCGAGGTTCACCTAGCAAAGTGTGAAGTAGAGCAAGCAGCCCCCCTCCCTCGTGTCGGCACGAAGGGATTCGTAAGCTATGAATGCATGCCCCCCCAACTGAGGTTCACCTAGCAAAGTGCTAAGTAGCTAGAAGCCCCCCTCCCTCGTGTCGGCACGAAGGGAATCCTAGCTAAGCTATGAATGCATGCCCTCCCCCAAACCGAGGTTCACCCTAGCAAAGTGTGAAGTAGCTAGCAGCCACCCCTCCCTTGTGTCGGCACGAAGGGAATCCTAACCTATGAATGCACATGCCCCCCCAACCGAGGTTCACCTAGCAAAGTGCAAAGTAGCTAGCAGAACCCCTCGTGTTGGCACGAAAGGAATCCTAAGCTATGAGCATGCCCCCTCCCCCCCAACCAAGGTTCACCTAGCAAAGTGTGAATTAGCTAGCAGCCCCCCACCCCCCTCGTGTCACCATGAAGGGAATCCTAATTAAGCTATGAATGCATGCCCCCCAACCGAGGTTCACCTAGCAAAGTGTGATGTAGCAACCCCCCCCCCCCCCCCCCCCCCCCCCCCCCGCCACACACTCACACTTTCAGTCGGCGGGCCAGAGAGGCATATATCTCACCAAGATGGGTCGTAAAACGGACCAAGAATAATACACCTTGGTCGTACAACCTCTCTCTTGTTGTTGGTCAAAGTGATGGCCATCCATGCGACCCCGGAGATGGGCTAGCTCGCCAATAATCACCCAAGTAGGTAGTCCCCGAAGACAAGCACTGCATGCGTGTGGCCCAAACATATGTATGGAGAGGTGTGTTTTTGAGTAAGAACGAACAACTTTGATGTGGAACCGTGATTTCGAACTAGAAATCCCACACTGAGTGAGGGTTAGGTTGACGATGCATATGTATGTTACACCACACTTCAAGCCAACGACGGGGATTCATATATGCATGCATGCATAGTATATGCGCTCAAACTTAATTAGGTTTGAATCTCACCATGACCTATACTAACACTAACCAAATGAAGAATCTGCCATGGTAACCTATCTTGTTGTTGTTGGTCAAGGTGATCATGGATGTCCACGCGGGCCCGCGAATATATAGGCTTATCGCTGATAACCGAGCGAGGGAGTGTATCGTTCTAAGGCAACCACTACATGCATATGTATGGAGGTGATGCGTGCGTGCATTTTTTAATACACAACATTGATCTGGCGCATGTGTCAAAAATTGTACACTAGCTCCCCACACAGAGCGAGATCGGTTCATGATGGTGTCATTGTACTAGCCACTTTGACTCAATGGGAGGGATTCATGCGTACACATGCATATGTGTGTGCTCAAAGTGTATCATGCATGTCATCCCAGAGCAAAAATAATAATCCCCTCCTAAGTCAAATTAACCTCTCTTGTTGTCAGGCAAAAAGAAGTGATGGACCAAGCGGGCCCACAGATGGAAAGCATCGATATCGCTGATAACCGCTTAAGTGGGTGCGAGAGGACAACCACCACCGCTTTGCATGTGGGCCAAACATATATATATATATATATATATATATATTGAATACCCAAAATGCACAACTTTGATGTGCCACATGCCTCAAAAACCGTAAACCATGCACCCACAAAGAGCGAGGTTAATATCAAGCGTACTACATATGATGGTCCCCTTCCCCCTCTTCATCGCATACTATATGCTCCTGCCATAATATATGTACAACCCAAAAGAATCCTCATCAATGGTGAAATTAATTAACCTCTCCCGATGTAGGTCAAAGTGATGCATGCATGCATGCTTCGATGATGGCCTCGTGGACCCACAGATGGAAGCGTCGCACGTGAGTATCCTAGCTAGGATATATATATATATGCATGTGGCCCAAAAAGGTGTTGTGTGATGTTTGAATAATCAATTTCACAATTTTGATGTGGCACGTGCCTCGGTAACCAAAAAGTCCCGACACTAAGTGAGGTGTACTTGTTCACGGACGCACACGTATAGTGTATATGCTAGTCCCCTCCCACCTCTTTGACGCGTACTATATACCACCACGACTCTGATGTGGCACCAGCCTGCCTAACAAAACGGCCAACCCACACGGTGGCTCACAACTCGTAGTGTACTGCGAGCCACCCGCCACCCCCAGACGCACACACCCACACACACACCGTGAATCCACCGCAACTACGATGCATGTTAAATTAATTGTCCCATGGTGAACATACATGTTACCAAAGGAAGGACGTTTTAATTTCAAAAAATTCACAGAGATCATTAAGACGTTTTAGTACATTGATTGATTGATTTTCTATGGGTATAATGTGCAAAAATCAAATTTGAGCTACATGCACATGTGACAGTGCACCTAAATGGATTGCAAAAACACATGTGTCTCATTGGGTGCATGTTTACTCCCCGTGCAACAAATTTCAAACATTGAGAATCTTGATTTTTAAATTCTAGTACATCCAAAACTTATTTGAAGTTCATGAAACTTATCGTGTTGTCATATGGACACCAATACAAAGTGGCATTGTACTTTTTTTGTCAAATTTGAGACCAGTTTTGATGTAATCTTTGTCTAATTACAGACGGGAGATTATTAATAATTGGGAACCTATATCCAAAATGGATAGTTTATTTGAACTGTGAGCGTTAGACCAACAATGGATACGTGCCATGCTTCGGTTAAGCAATAAAGAGGCAGCATTAATCATCCAATATGTGCCACTGCACGACCTGTGTGGCTTGCGAGCAGGCGTGAGTTGACGGGACGCGTGCGAGCAGTCCGCCGCACATGCAGACGGGGAGGCGTGCTCGTTGCGCAGTGTCATCGGGAGGCGTGCGAGTAGCTGGGTGAAACTTTGGTAGGCATGTCAGCAGTTCGGTGCGCAGGCTCACCAGGAGGCGAGCCATCGGTTCAACCGCCGCCCGCCTCTCTCCCACAACTCCCACTACTCCATATTAATGGTGCGCCCGAGCGGCCACACCACCCATGCTCGCTACGCACACACAATCCTCTCTCTCCGCTTGCAACCTCGACGCCGCTCTCAGTCGTCAAAGCCGCCAGTGTATGAGGATGCGGCCGACGCGCCCCATCGGAGGGAGTGGTGACGCCGGGGTTTCTAAAGCACCGGAGCACGGCGTGGAGATGTAGACAGAGGTTGCCGTCACCGCCGGCGAGTTGTCGATGCACCCTGACGTTGTCGACAGCGTCGAGCTTCCACAGCCGGAGGGGGAGTTCCACACCGACTCTGACGACCACTCCGGCGATGACTCCGGCGACCACTCCGGCGACCACTCCGACAACCACTCCGGCGACGACTTCGATGACCACTCCGACGACGACGACGGATAGCTGGTTAGTCATCTATACCCATTTATGTGTCAAATAGATCATAGGGTTTCTCTGGTTACTCCTGCCCCCCCCTTTGGAATAGAAATCATGTGGTTATGTTCTCCCAATCCATAAAATCTGAGTAAGTTTTGTTAGATCCATGTAGTGTATTGATTTTTTGAATGGTACAGGTGATAAGTGATTAGTTGTTTCATCTATGCAAATGATTTATGGTACTAATCCGACTAGGGTTAGTGTTCGTGCTAATAATTCCTAGCCAGGACTTGACAATTGATTTTGAATGACCTACATATGTTTGTGCCATTATTTTCTTCAAGATTGGTATGTACATAGATGACTGTGCTTAAAAATCGAAACATAATCTCTAAATATGTATAAAGAAATAGCCATAAATTCCTAATCCTACTTCACGGCACGTAATTAGTGATTTGACGCCAAATTTGTTTTACTATATGCATAGGTGCTCTCTGACGATGTGGACAGCGAGGACGAAGATGCCCAAAGGAGGTACAAGAGGCGAATCCTGAGGGAGCTTTATGCGGGAATGCATAATAGGCGTATTAGGACCTGGAATGACGGCTATGGATGCCCATTTTGCAACCACAAGATTCATGACGCATATCTAAGTGTTCTTGCGCATGCAAAAGGACGGGCCGCTGGCTCCTTCAAGAGAAGTATTCTCGCAGGGTGGCGCACGGCGCATACGTCGAGTACCTGGAGTAGCTTCAGGATCGTGCCGGCCGCATGTGAGATGAGATGTGGGATGGATTGAACTATGTACGCTTGAGTATGCTTAATGACGGTTGAACTATGTACTTATGGTTGAACTATGCTTATGTACGTGTACGCTTATTATCTATGTCTGAGTATGTTAAATATTTCGCCAAATTTTGGTAAAAATTACAACGGGGGACCAATAAACCAGGACGGGGGTAGTACATCAATCACACACGGTTCCCAAAATTGGAACCGTGTGCAAAGACTATCATTTTTCCTGCTGTGTCAATCACACACGGTTCGCTCTAGCAAACTGTCACCCCCAAAATTCTTTGTGGGACAGAAAACCCTCACCACCCAATTCAAAAAATAAAAAATAAAACCCTCACCATCCCCACATCACAAAAACCCTCTGCTACCTCTTGAGCATTGCGTTGGTTTTCCCTTGAAGAGGAAAGGGTGATGCAGTAAAGTAGCATAAGTATTTCCATCAGTTTTGAGAACCAAGGTATCAATCTAGTAGGGGATCACGCTCGAGTCCCACGCAGCTACACAAACAAATAAGAACCTCGCAACCAACGCGATAAAGGGGTTGTCAATCCCTTCACGGTCACTTACGAGAGTGAGATCTGATAGATATGATAAGATAATATTTTTGGTATTTTTATGATAAATAGAAATAAAGATGCAAAGTAAAATAAACGATAATAGAAATAGCTAAGTGTTGGAAGATTAATATGATGGAAGATAGACCCGGGGGCCATAGGTTTCACTAGTGGCTTCTCTCAAGAGCATAAGTATTACGGTGGGTAAACGAATTACTGTCAAGCAATTGATAGAAAAGCGAATAATTATGAGAATATCTAGGTGTGATCATGTATATAGGCATCACGTCCATGACAAGTAGACCGAAACGATTCTGCATCTACTACTATTACTACACACATCGACCGCTATCCAGCATGCATCTAGAGTATTAAGTTCATAAGAACAGAGTAATGCTTTAAGTAAGATGACATGATGTAGAGGGATAAACTCATGCAATATGATATAAACCCCATCTTTTTATCCTCGATGGAAACAATACAATACGTGTCGTTTCCCTTACTGTCACTGGGATCGAGCACCGCAAGATTGAACCCAAAGCTAAGCACTTCTCCCATTGCAAGAAAGATCAATCTAGTAGGCCAAACCAAAGTGATAATTCGAAGAGACTTGCAAAGATAAACCAATCATACATAAAATAATTCAGAGGAGATTCAAATATTGTTCATAGATAAACTTGATCATAAACCCACAATTCATCGGATCTCGACAAACACACCGCAAAAGAAGATTACATCAAATAGATCTCCAAGAAGATCGAGGAAAAATTTGTATTGAGATCCAAAAAGAGAGAAGAAGCCATCTAGCTAATAACTATGGACCCGAAGGTCTGAAGTAAACTACTCACACATCACCGGAGAGACCATGGAGTTGATGTAGAGGCCCTCCGTGATCAATGCCCCTCCGGCGGAGCTCCGGAAAAGGCCCCAAGATGGTATCTCTCGGGTACAGAAGGTTGCGGCGGTGGAATTAGGTTTTCATGGTGCTCCTGGATGTTTGGGGGGTACGTGGATATATATAGGAGGAAGAAGTACGTCGATGGAGCAACAAGGGGCCCACGAGGGTGGAGGGCGTGCCCAGGGGGTAGGCGCGCCCCCTGCCTCGTGGCCTCCTCGATTGTTTCTTGACGCCCACTCCAAGTCTCCTGGATCACGTTCGTTGAGAAAATCACGTTCCCGAAGGTTTCATTCCGTTTGGACTCCGTTTGATATTCCTTTTCGGCGAAACTCTAAAATAGGCAAAAAAACATCAATTTGGGTTGGGCCTTCGGTTAGTAGGTTAGTCCCAAAAATGATATAAAAGTGTAAAATAAAGCCCATTAACATCCAAAATAGATAATATAATAGCATGCCACAAATACGATGTCAACTCCATGATCATGCAAGCAATATGACAATGATGAAGCGTGTCATAATAAGGGAGCGGTGGAAAGTTGCCTGGCAATATATCTCAGAATGGCTATGGAAATGCCATACACTACAGGAATCAGCTACTTTGCCATGTGCACGGCAGACGGCAACGGCAGGAACGGCGGACAGCAAAGGTCTTTGCCGTCTGCCGTGGACGGTAAAAGGCTCCGGCAAAGTAAGGATCGGCAAAGAGCTACTTTGCCGTCTGCTGTCGGCAGCTGACGACAAAGGGGCCTTTTCCATCAGCAGCTGATGGCAAAGAAAGCAGACGGCAATAATTATGATGTTAGTCCGTTAGGTGGCAAACAGCAGCCTTTTCCATCCGCCGCTGATGGCAAAATTTGTCCGGCCTTTGCCGTCCGCCGAATGATGTCAGCTGGACATCACTACATGGCAGGCCTTTGCCGTCCGCGGTTGTAGGCAAAGTTGTTTACTCTTTGCCGTTAGCCACTTTAGGCAAAACCTTTGCCGTCCACTGATGTAGGCAAACTGGCCAAATGGGTCAGTTCCCACGAGGCACAGGTGGCCGCCGCGTGGCTGCTTTGCCGTCCGCGGCTATTGGCAAAGGTGCCTTTGCCGTCCGCGGCTGTCTGCAAAGGTAGCTTTACCATCAGTGGCTGACAGCAAAGATCCTGCTTTGCCTCATTTTTTCTATTTTTTTAAATGCAACAATTTTGATAGCAAATATATATGACATATATATATTTCACAGGGCTATTTAATAGCAAACATATGGCATATCCAGCACATAAGTTTCATCGTACATACATATATAGTTCCATCCGTTCATACATAGCAAGTTCCATCAAGTTGCACATACACATTGTTCCATCCATACATATTACAATGCAAAGTTTCATCAAGATAGCAAGTTCCATCATAGCAAGCTAGAAGAACATTTGAAGAAAATTAAAGAAAAAACAAGCACTCCATCATAGCAAGCTAGCTTCCGTGAAGTGAATGAAATATGAAAAATGGCAAATAAGAAAGTTAGAAAAAGGTGAGTAGAAGAAGAAGACTAGAACAAGAAGAAGACTAGAACAAGAAGTATATGTCATTTATGAGCTAACTTAGGTGAAATGGATCATATATGACCTAACTAAGTTGAAATGGGTCGTTTATGAGCTAACTAAGGAGAAATGGATCATTTATGAGCTAACTTAAGTGAAATGGGTTGTTTATGAGCTAACTTAGTTGAAATGGAGCATTTATGAGCTAACTTAGTCGAAATGGATCGTTTATGAGCTAACTAAGGTGAAATGGATCGTCTATGAGCTAACTAAGGTGAAATGGATCGTTTATGAGCTAACTACGGTGAAATGGATCCTTTATGAGCTAACTTAGGTGAAATGGATCCTTTATTAGCTAACTTAGTTGAAATGGATCATTTATGAGCTAACGTAGTTGAAATGGATTGTTTATGAGCTAACTAAGGTGAAATGGATCGTTTATGAGCTAACTAAGGTGAAATGGATCGTTTATGAGCTAACTAAGGTGAAATGGATCATTTTTGAGCTAACTTAGGTGAAATGGATCATTTATGAGCTAACTTAGTTGAAATGGATCGTTTATGAGGTAACCTAGGTGAAATGGACCATTTAAGAGCTAATTTAGGTGAAATGGATCATTTTTGATCTAACTTAGGTGAAATGGATCGTTTATGAGCTAACTTAGTTGAAATGGATCGTTTATGAGCTAACTTAGTAAAAAGAATCATTTTAGAGCTAACCTAGGTGTGATGGGTCATTTTGGAGCTAACCTAGGTAAGATGGGTCATTTTGGAGTTGACCTAGGTGAAATGGGCCATTTTAAAGCTAACGTAGGTAAAATGGATCATTTAGGAGCTAATCTAGGTAAAATGGGTCATTTTAGAGCTAACTTGGATAAAATGGATCATTTATAAGCTAACTAAGGTAAAATGGTTCATTTTAGAGCTAACTTAGGTAAAATGGATCGTTTATGAGCTAACTAAGCCAATTATGCAATTTTTGACATAAGTAAGATAAGTACATATCATTTTAGAGCTAACTTAGGGAAAATGGATGGTTTTGGAGGTCAGTAAGCTTATTAAGTCATTTTGGAGGAAAAGAAGCTAACTCTAGGTCATTATGGTAAGCATATTGGAGGAAATAAAGCTAAGTCTAGGTATGTATGCATTTGTTAAGCAAAACACTAGAGAAACTTACCGTGATCATGGAGGTGTAGGAGCGGGCTGGCTCGTGCCGGTAGCTAGAGAAGGATCGTGTGATGCTTGTCTGGAGTTACGCTGCACCAAAGATCATTTCCAATGTCTCGTTATCATGATGACACTCAAATGTTAAGACTAGCAAGTAATGTCCATTCAAATTAAACTCACCGTGGACCCAGGAGCAATCACTGGCATCGGCGGAGCGGTCTGACCAGACTTCTCGCACACAGACTGCACGTTTGGTTTTGACAACTCAGTCATACTAGTTAGTAATGAGACAAACACTACATGAATGTTTTGGCTAACCTGCAGAAGAAACTTACCACAAGGAGCTCGTACATGGCCCTTGCCTGCATGTCATTCCATGCCCTCTCCTCCTCCAACATCTTTGTCGTCCTCTCCTTCAACTCCCTCCGCATCTCCGCCGCCTCCGCGAGAAGTTTCTTCGTTCTATCTCTCTCACTCTGTATAGCAGCCTGCAACACCACTCACATGAACATTTGTAATCATTGATGGAAGCGCACACAATCTAATGGAGAAAGATAGCTGAGTACGTATAACTAACCTTGAAGGCGAGTTGGACTGGCCGTTCACGAGGCCTTATCTCAGGAGCGGAGCTCGACTGGCGCCTTAATCTCCGAGAGAGAGCTAGGACAACGGATAAGTCCATCTCCCACGGCTATGGAGCCATGGGACCTCCCGCCACCAGATATCATCAGCAGCTCTGTATCAATGGGACCCTGGCTCGGGTTAAAGTCCTCCCCTTTCCTCGCCTTCCCCTGATCTCTATATTTCACGAGCTTGTCGTGGGAAGAGATGTTGGTGAAGTTCTTTGGATCATCGTGGTCAGACAGAGAGAATGCCTTGACTTTCTTGTAAGAGGCAGTGTGGGCCATGGCATATAGGTCGTACACCTCTGGCACCTTATCCGCCTTATTGTAGCGTGCCTGAAAGAGAGAAAGAAAGTAAATTAGTAATTAAAGGGCTAAAGCTAGCATGATGAATGAATTGCATGAATCATGAAGCAAACCACATACCCAGTTCCGCCCGAACTGATATAAGTTGGAGCTGCCTTCATGGTGTGGCACACCTTCCATTTGGGCACGTTTGTCCTTGGCCTCATTGTGGAGGGCTAGCTATTCTTTGAACCAAGAGATGAAACCGGGATAGCCGCCTCCTTGCTTTCGAGAAGCTCATACTCTTCGACGGAATCCTTTTGGATCACCGCTCCATACGAGAATATGGCGACGTATCCACTGTATGAAATATCCAGGAATAAGAGCAGTTCAAAGGAAATACAAGTTGCGAAACAATGTACCGAGAACTTACCCGATGTATGGCCGAACTTCTATCAGGTTGTTGAAGATATACAACGAAATGGTCCGCCATTCTTCGTTATCCAAAGATACTGGATTTGAAACATTGGCTAGTGCGAGATTCCGTTTGAATAGGCTGAGGCTCGATCCATCCTTTTTAGGGTCATCAGCATTGTACCGAGGCTTTGGATTATGCAAATGATGATTTTTGGCTTCGTAGTGTGCTGCCACGAAGTTTGCCGCCTCCTCAGTGATGAATGCCTCAGCCATCGATGCTTCAATTCTACGTTTATTTTTACATTTTTCTTGAAGCGTCTTCTGCATCCTCTCAGTTGGGTAGCACCAACAATTTTGCACGGGCCCCCCAATCTTGCCTCGGTCGGGAGATGCAAAATCAAATGTTGCATTGGATTAAAGAAGCACGATGGAAAGATCTTCTCTAACTTGTAGATCAACTCCGGCGCCAACTCTTCCATTTCTTCTAGCACGCCAGGCGATATTTCTTTCGCACAAAGAACATGGAAGAAATTGCTGAGTTCTGCCAGTACTAGCCATTCATCCTCAGGGATGAAGCCACGCAACATCACTGGCATTACCCGCTCAATCCATATGTGCCAATCATGACTCTTGAGACCAAATATCTTCAATTTATCAAGACTCGCTCCCCTCTTTAGATTCGCTGCATACCCATCGGGGAACATCAACTACATTTTCACCCACAAGATAATTTCCCTCATAGCTGGCCTTCCAAGATTGAACCATGCCTTTGGCTTCGTCCAGTTCTGCTTTCCTTTCGGTTCTTTCATGTTTTGTAACGGCCTATCACATAGCACCTCCAGATCGACTCTAGCCTTAGTATTATCCTTTGACTTCCCATCTATGCCGAACAATGTACCAAAAAGTGCCTCGGCGATATTCTTCTCAGTGTGCATCACGTCGATGTTGTGTGGGCAAAGGAGGTCCTTGAAGTAAGGCAGATCCCATAAGCATGTCTTGTGAGTCCAGGCGTGCTTAGAATTATACCCCTTGAAGTACCCTGGACGCTCTGGATCTGGATCGAGAGCGTTTAACTGATCCAGGGTCTGTTGGCCTGTCAACGCAAGTGGTGCAAAGTTTTTGACAACTCTACCTCTGATGAAGTTCTTCTTGTCTTTCCTGAACTTATGGCGAGGATCCAGGAACTGTCTATGCATGTCGAAGCAAGAAAACTTGCGACCAGCCTGAAGCCAACGAAACTCAAGAGCTCCCTTGCATGTGGGGCACGGGAACCTTCCATGCACACACCAGCCAATGAATAGCGCATACGCCGGCAAGTCATGCATCGAGTACACGTACCAGACACGCATTATGAAGTTCCATTTGCTATAGGCGTCGTATGTCTTGAACCCATTATCCAAGGCTTCTTGCAATTTGTCCTTAAGTGGCTGCATTTACACATTCATATTTTTCCCCGGATATTTGGGCCCTAGAATTATCAACATCAGGAAAATATTCTTTCTTTGCATAATCTGTCCGGGGGGAGATTGAGTGGAAAGACAAATACGGGCCAACAATTGTATTGGGTTGCTGTCATACCAAACACACTGAACCATCCGTGCTGATGCCGACTCTAGGATGCCTCAGATCTGCCGCTTTGTCAGCATGTAATTCATCAAACTTTTTCCACGCAACACCATCCGATGTGTGTACCATCATCAGATTCCCATCTGCATCTAGTTCGGTTCTTTTGCCTTTTTTGTGCCATGTCATCTGTCTGGCCGTCTCTTCGACGATGAAAATACGTTGAAGTCTTGGTACGATTGGCATATACCGAAGAACACTAACAGGGATTTTGGTCTGTGTCTTGTCACCCATACCGTTGTCTACCACAACATACCTGGAAGACTTGCAAATGGGACAATAGTTCAAGTCCGCATAGTCAAGCCTAAATAAGGCACATCCTTTCTCACAGGCATGTATCTTCTCATAGGGCATCTTCAGTGCACGGAGGATTTTGTTCGACTGGTACAGGTTTGCAGGCATTACATGGCCTTTGGGTAGAAAGCATCCAAATACTGTCATCATTGTGTCATAGCATTCTCTGCCCAAGTTGAACTGAGCCTTCAGAGCCATTACTTGTGAAATGGCATCCAACTAACAAAGCACAGTGTGCTCATGGAGCGGACATTTTGAAGACTCATTTCATTGAAGGCCTTTGCAGATTCCTCCATCTCCTCGTCCGAATCCCAAGCATCATCATAGTCTTGCACCATGTTTTCCATCCCGGTACCATGCTCGTCAGTGCGACGACGATCCACCTCAGCTTGGTCACGTTGGGAAGACTCACCATGATATGTCCACACCGTATAATCGAGCGTAAAACCACTCTTCTGCAGGTGTTTTCCCATTTCAGCCTTTGTCCTCTTTTCCCAATTGCCGCACCGGAAACAAGGGCACCAGGTTTTCCTCTGGCCATTTGCAAATGCGGCTTGCACAAACCCCTTGGTTTTTGTGAACCATTCAGTGCTCCATTTGTTCTGACCAGTGTGACCGGTATACATCCATGCACGATCACTCATCTTAACTTTCATAGCTAGTGGACACACAACAAATATATATATATATATATAATTCACCATGTATATATTCATCAGTTGATCTACTTTGTCAATTTTATTACGTCCATGCAACCTACACTTTAATAGGTAATGATAGGTCCTAATCCCACCCGAGTATGTGTAGATTGGGTTCATTTTCCCATGCTATGCTCCGGATCCGACGCAAAATTTCGGCAGCACCTCCCCGCTGTTCTCTTGATACACGTCTCTGCAATAAACAGAGAGGATGTGTACCCGGAGAACAACAGGGGAGGCACTGCCAAAATTTATGCGTCGGATCCGGAGCAAAGCATATGGGAAAACGAACCCAATCTACACATACTCGGGCTGTCCATGGATAGCGTTGGACAATTCGAAAGAATCAAGGTTATAAATATGCAAATGCATGCATATTTATAACTATAACGCTTTTGAACGGGAGACACATATTGGTTACGCATACTAATGATTCAAGACACATATATAGCTAGCTATCAAGTTTCATCGGCACGAACACCGGAACAGAGCAAATATTTAATGGGGGAGGAGGACATGTCATTTGTGCTCACCCACGAACGAAGGGGAAGAGCTCGTCAAACGCACAGCGAGGTCGTCGAACACCAAACCTCGCAGCGATGAAACAACTACACATTTAAATCTACCCGATCAACACAATTATATATGATGTTTTTCATAACAAAATCGAAAAATATATGACCTAACTCATAATTCACAAATATATGACCCCGTCGGCCTCTGGAAGGCCAAAGAGCACCTTTTCGGGAGGTGTCGGGGGTCGGGGTGTCGTGTCGGTGTCGGGGTGCCGTGTCGGGGTCAGGGTGCTGTTTCGGGGTCGAGGGGTGGGGTGTGGTGTCGGGGTCGGGGTGTCGGGATCAGGGGGTCAGGGTGTCGGGGTGTGGTGTCGGGGTCAGGGGGTCGGGGTGTTTCCTTCTATCCTTCTTCTTCTTTCTTTCTCTTCTTCTTCTTCTTCATCATCTTTCCTTTCTTCTTCTTCTTTCATCTTTTTTCTACTTCTTTGCGTTTCTTCTTTTCTTCTTCTTCTACTTCTTCTCTTCTTCTTCTTCTTCTTTTTTCATCTTTTTTCTACTTCTTTTCTTTTCTTCCTTTCTTCTTCTTCTACTTCTTTTCTTCTTCTTCTTCTTCTTCTTCTTCTTCTTCTTCTTCTTTTTTCATCTTTTTTCCACTTCTTTTCTTTTCTTCTTTTCTTCTTCTTCTACTTCTTCTACTTCTACTTCTTCTACTTCTTTTCTTCTTCTTCTTCTTCTTTTCTTCTACATATTCTTTTTTTCTTCTACTTCTTTTCTTCCTCTTCTTTTTTCATCCTTTTTCATCTAAAACCCATGCACTAAATCTAACACTAACACATATGTAGCACTAAATCTAACACTAACACTAACACATATCTAGCACTAAATCTAACACTAACAATTAAACAACAAAAAAAGAAAAAAAAAGAAAGAAAAAAACTCACCGGAGCAATGTGACGGTCGGAGCAGTGGGGCGGGTCGGCCGGCGACGTGGCGGCGCGCCGGGGCTATGTGACGGTCGGGGCAGTGGGGCGGGTGGGCCGGCGACGTGGTGGCGCGCTGGGGCGCCGGGGCGGCGGGGTGGTGGGGCGACGGGGCAAGCGGGGGCGGCGCCGGGCGGTGGGGGCGGCGGTGGGTGGATCTGGTGGCGGGGCGTCGGGGAGGAGAGAGGGAGAGAAACAGAGAGAGTAACGGGTGGGGGTGGGGTCTCGATCGGCCGTTAGTTAGGTTAGGTTAGTTAGCCAGTGCCGTCCGCCAAGCCTTTGCCGTCCGCTTTTTTTATCTTTGTCGTCTGCTAGCAGACGGCAAAGAGGGGGGCGTTAAGTTTTTCTAATCGGCTCGTTAGTGGGGGCCACCTCTATCTTTGCCGTCAGCCAACTCACGGCAAAGATTCTTTGCCGTCAGCCAGCTGACGGCAAAGAAGTGACAGATGGCAAAGACCTTCTTTGCCGTCTGCCAGTTGTTTGTCGTCTGCTTTTTGGTAGCTGATGGCAAAGACCTTCTTTGCCATCTGCTAGCAGATGGCAAAGAACTGGCAGACGACAAAATCCCTGATTCCAGTAGTGATACTAGGTAGGTATGGTGGCTGTTTTGAGGAAGGTATGAGGTGGGTTTATGGTACCGGCGAAAGTTACGCGATACTAGAGAGGCTAGCAATGGTGGAAGGGTGAGAGTGCGTATAATCCATGGACTCAATATTAGTCATAAAGAACTCACATACTTATTGCAAAAGTCTATTAGTTATCAAAACAAAGTATTGCGCGCATGCTCCTAGGGGGATAGATTTGTAGGAAAAGACCATCGCTCGTCCCTTACCGCCACTCATAAGGAAGACAATCAATAAATAAATCATGCTCTGACTTCATCACATAACGGTTCACCATACGTGCATGCTACGGGAATCACAAACTTCAACACAAGTATTCCTCAAATTCACAACTAGTCAACTAGCATGACTCTAATATCACCATCTCCATATCTCAAAACAATTATCAAGTATCAAACTTTTCTTAGTATTCAATGCACTTGTATAAAAGTTTTTATATTATTCCTAAAAGCAAATTTCCATGTTGTTCTAAAGGACTCTCAAAATAATATAAGTGAATCATGAGAGATCAATTATTTCTATAAAATAAAACCACCGCCGTGCTCTAAAAGGTATAAGTGAAGCACTAGAGCAAAAACTATATAGCTCAAAAGATATAAGTGAAGCGCATAGAGTATTCTAATAAATTTCAAATCATGTGACTCTCTCTAAAAAGGCGTGTACATCAAGGATGATTGTGGTAAACTAAAAAAGCAAACACTCAAATCATACAAGATACTCCAAGCAAAACACATATCATGTGGTGAATAAAAATATAGCTCCAAGTAAAGTTACCGAGAAGATGAAAGAGGGGATGCCTTTCGGGGCATCCCCAAGCTTAGGATTTTTGGTGTCCTTGAATTTTACCTTGGGGTGCCACGGGCATCCCCAAGCTTAGGTTCTTTCCACTCCTTGTTCCATAATCCATCAAATCTTTACCCAAAACTTGAAAACTTCACAACACAAAACTTAAATAGAAAATCTCGTGATCTCCGTTAGCGAAATAAAACAAAACACCACTTCAAGGTACTGTAATGAACTCATTCTTGATTTATATTGGTGTTAAACCTACTGTATTCCAACTTCTCTATGGTTTATAAACTCTTTTACTAGCCATAGATTCATCAAAATAAGCAAACAACACACGAAAAACAGAATCTGTTAAAAACAGAACAGTCTGTAGTAATCTGTAGCTAACGCAAACTTCTGGAACTCCAAATATTCTAAAATAAATTTCTGGACGTGAGGAATTTATCTATTAATCATCTGCAAAAATAATTAACTAAATATCACTTTCCAAATAAAAATTGCAGCAATTCTCGTGAGCGCTAAAGTTTCTGTTTTTTACAGCAAGATCAAAAGGACTTTCCCCAAGTCTTCCCAATGGTTCTACTTGGCACAAACACTAATTAAACACAAACAACATAACAAAAACAGAGGCTAGATAAGTTATTTATTACTAAACAGGAGCAAAAAGCAAGGAATAGAAATAAAATTGGGTTGCCTCCCAACAAGCGCTATCTTTAACGCCCCTAGCTAGGCATAAAAGCAAGGATAGATCTAGGTATTGCCATCTTTGGTAGGCAATCCATAAGTGGATCTCATAATTGATTCATATGGTAATTTAATTTTATTTCTAGGGAAGTGTTCAATGCCTTTCGATAATGGAAATTGGAATTTAATATTCCCTTCCTTCATATCAATAATTTCACCAATCGTTCTAAGGAAAGGTCTACCAAGAATAATAGAACATGAAGGATTGCAATCTATGTCAAGAACAATTAAATCTACGGGCACATAGTTCCTATTTGCAACAATAAGAACATCATTAATTATTCCCATAGGTTTCTTAATAGTGGAATCCGCAAGGTGCAAGTTTAAAGAACAATCATCAAATTCACGGAATCCTAGCAAATCACATAAAGTTTTCGGAATCGTGGAAACACTAGCACCCAAATCACACAAAGCATAGCATTCATGATCTTTAATTTTAATTTTAATAGTAGGTTCCCACTCATCATAAAGTTTTCTAGGGATAGAAACTTCCAACTCAAGTTTTTCTTCAGAAGATTGCATCAAAGCATCAAGGATATGTTTAGTAAAAGCTTTATTTTGACTATAAGCATGAGGAGAATTTAGCACGGATTGCAACAAGGAAATACAATCTATCAAAGAGAAATTATCATAATTAAATTCCTTGAAATCCAAAATAGTGGGTTCATTGATATCTAAAGTTTTGACCTCTTCAATCCCACTTTTACCAATTTTTACATCAAAATCTAAAAACTCCGAATTGTTGGATCACCTTCTAGGTAAAGGTGGCTCATATTCAGTCCCATCATTATCAAGATTCATATTGCAAAACAAAGATTTAATAGGAGACACATCAATAACTTTTAGATATTCATCTTTATTTTCATAGAAACTAGAAGAACACGCTTTCACAAAGCAATCTTTCTTAGCATGCATCCTAGAAGTTCTTTCTTTACACCCATCAATGGAAATTCTCATGGCTTTGAGAGACTCATTGATATCATGCTTAGGTCGAATAGATCTAATTTTCAAAGAATCAACATTAATAGAAATTCTATCAATGTTCCTAGCCAATTCATCAACCTTAAGCAATTTTTCTTCAAGCAAAGCAATGAAATTCTTTTGCAAATTCATAAACTCCTTAACAATAGTCTCAAATTCAGAGGGCATCTTATTAAAATTTCCATAAGAATTTTTATAGGAATTACCATAATTATTAGAGGAATTACTAGGGAACGGCCTAGGATTAAAGTTTCCTCTATACGCGTTGTTACCAAAATTATTCCTACCAACAAAATTCACATCCATAGATTCATTATTATTCTCAATCAAAGTAGCCAAAGGCATATCATTAGGATCAGTAGGAGCACTCTTATTAGAAAACAATTTCATAAGTTCATCCATCTTTCCACTCAAAACATTAATCTCTTCAATTGCATGCACTTTTTTATTAGTAGATCTTTCGGTGTGCCATTGATAATAATTAACCACAATATTATCTAGGAGTTTGGTAGCTTCTCCTTTTCCATAAAAGTGCCTCCCGCGGCCGAATCTAAAAGATTTCTAGAAGCAAAATTCAATCCGGCATAAAAAATTGTATAATTATCCAAAGATTCAAACCATGTGTAGGGAAATTACGTATCATTAATTTCATCCTATCCCAAGATTGTGCAACATGTTCATGATCAAGTTGCTTAAAATTCATAATATCATTTCTAAGAGAGATGGTTTTAGCGGGAGGAAAATACTTAGAGATAAAAGCATTTTTGCACTTATTCCATGAATCAATACTATTTTTAGGCAAAGGCGAAAACCAAGCTTTAGCACAATATCTAAGGGAAAAAGGAAATAGATTCAATTTAACAATATCATTGTCCACATCTTTCTTCTTTTGAATATCACACAAATCAACAAAGCTATTTAGATGTGTAGCGGCATCTTCACTAGGAAGGCCGGCGAATTGATCTTTCATGACAAGATTCAACAAAGCAGCATTAATTTCAAAAGTTTCAGCATCGGTAAGAGGAGCAATCGGAGTGCTAAGAAAATCATTGTTGTTGGTATTGGCAAAGCCACACAATTTAGTATTGTCTTGAGCCATCGTGATAAGCAAGCAATCCAACACATGAGCAAGCGAAAAAGAGGCGAACGGAAAAAGAGAGGGCGAATAAAACGGCAAGGGTGAAGTGGGGGAGAGGAAAACGAGAGGCAAATGGCAAATAATGTAATGCGAGGGATAAGAGTTTGTGATGGGTACTTGGTATGTCTTGACTTGTGCGTAGACTCCCCGGCAACGGCGCCAGAAATGGCTCGTTGTCGGGAGTCAAATCTTGACTTGACTTGGCGCGAATCTCCCCGGCAACGGCGCCAGAAATCCTTCTTGCTACCTCTTGAGCACTGCGTTGGTTTTCCCTTGAAGAGGAAAGGGTGATGCAGTAAAGTAGCGTAAGTGTTTCCCTCAGTTTTGAGAACCAATGTATCAATCCAGTAGGAGATCACGCTCGAGTCCCACGCACCTACACAAACAAATAAGAACCTCGCAACCAATGCGATAAAGGGGTTGTCAATCCCTTCACGGTCACTTATGAGAGTGAGATCTAATAGATATGATAAGATAATATTTTTGGTATTTTTATGATAAAGAGAAATAAAGATGCAAAGCAAAATAAATGGCAATAGAAATAGCTAAGTGTTGGAAGATTAATATGATGGAAGATAGACCCCGGGGCCATAGGTTTCACTAGTGGCTTCTCTCAAGAGCATAAGTATTACGGTGGGTAAATGAATTATTGTCGAGCAATTGATAGAAAAGAGAATAATTATGAGAATATCTAGGTATGATCATGTATATAGGCATCACGTCCGTGACAAGTAGACCGAAACGATTCCACATCTACTACTATTACTCCACACATCGACCGCTATTCAGCATGCATCTAGAGTATTAAGTTCATAAGAACAGAGTAATGCTTTAAGTAGGATGACATGATGTAGAGGGATAAACTCATGCAATATGATATAAACCCCATCTTTTTATCCTCGATGGAAACAATACAATACGTGTTGTTTCCCTTACTGTCACTGGGATCGAGCACCGCAAGATTGAACCCAAAGATAAGCACTTCTCCCATTGGAAGAAAGATCAATCTAGTAGGCCAAACCAAAGTGATAATTCGAAGAGACTTGCAAAGATAAACCAATCATACATAAAAGAATTCAGAGGAGATTCAAATATTGTTCATAGATAAACTTGATCATAAACCCACAATTCATCGGATCTCGACAAACACACCGCAAAAGAAGATTACATCAAATAGATCTCCAAGAAGATCGAGGAGAACTTTGTATTGAGATCCAAAAAGAGAGAAGAAGCCATCTAGCTAATAACTATGGACCCGAAGCTCTGATGTAAACTACTCACACATCACCGGAGAGGCCATGGAGTTGATGTAGAGGCCCTCCGTGATCAATGCCCCCTCCAGCGGAGCTCCGGAAAAGGCCCCAAGATGGGATCTCTCGGGTACAGAAGGTTGCGGCGGTGGAATTAGGTTTTCATGGTGCTCCTGGATGTTTGGGGGGGTACGTGGATATATATAGGAGGAAGAAGTACGTCGGTGGAGCAACGAGGGGCTCACGAGGGTGGAGGGCGCGCCCAGGGGGTAGGTGCGCCCCCTGTCTCGTGGCCTCCTCGATTGTTTCTTGATGCCCACTCCAAGTCTCCTGGATCACATTCGTTGAGAAAATCATGTTCCCGAAGGTTTCATTCCGTTTGGACTCCGTTTGATATTCCTTTTCGGCGAAACTCTAAAATAGGCAAAAAACAGCAAATTTGGGCTAGGCCTTCGGTTAGTAGGTTAGTCCCAAAAATGATATAAAAGTGTAAAATAATGCCATTTAACATCCAAAATATATAATATAATAGCATGGAGCAATAAAAAATTATAGATACGTTGGATACGTATCACCCTCACCCTGCCCACCACCCACCTCGACCCTCCGATAGGTTCCCCATTCACACCTACACAAGCTCCTCCGCGTCTATGCCATGGCACCGCCTATCGCGGCAGTAAACACTTAGCTCGACGCCTACCACCGCTGCCAGGCTGCCGGCAAAGCCCACCGCATTTCACCACTTCCGCTTGTCGCCTCCTATCGCCATCGACTTTCTCGGCGCTGCTCGCGGTCGACCTAGCTCCGCTCGGTTGGGGAATCTTTCGTTGTCGGTGTCAAAACCGGCAGATCTCGGGTAGGGGGTCCCAAACTGTGCGTCTAAGGCGGATGGTAACAGGAGGCAGGGGACACAATGTTTTACCCAGGTTCGGGCCCTCTTGATGGAGGTAAAACCCTACATCCTGCTTGATTTATTCTTGATGATATGAGTATTACAAGAGTTGATCTACCACGAGATCGGAGAGGCTAAACCCTAGAAGCTAGCCTATGGTATGATTGTATGTTGTCCTACGGACTAAAACCCTCCGGTTTATATAGACACCGGAAGGGGCTAGGGTTACACAAGGTCGGTTACAAAGGAGATATACATATCCGTATTGCCTAGCTTGCCTTCCACGCCAAGTAGAGTCCTGTCCAGACACGAGACAAAGTCTTCAATCTTGTATCTTCATAGTCCAACATTCCGGCCAAAGGATATAGTCTGGCTGTTCGGAGACCCCCTAATCCAGGACTCCCTCAGTAGCCCCTGAACCAGGCTTCAATGACGACGAGTCTGGGGCTGTCGGCGTTCTGGAACGAGGGTCCCCAGACTTGCCTGCCTGTGGCCTGCGGCATGGCTTAGGTGGGGGCCCAGCGTGGCCCATCTTCAGCAGCCCAAGCTCAAGACCCTCGCGAGGGGCCAAGCCTCATGGGGCGGACGACAGGAAGCTTCCTCAAGAGCGGCCTCATCAGGCAGGCTCGCGAGGAGGCGGAGAGATCAATGCAAGGGTACCTAGCGAGGATCCCATGATGCAAGCCATGACGATCAAGGCCAGGCGGGCGCCAGGCGGGTGTCGGCCTGCGCAGGGTCCTTGTTTCCCCTTTGGTGCAAAGGGGGCAAGCACAGGCCAAGGTATCAGTCAAAGGTTACCATTCCGGTGCAACGAGACCAAGAACAGCCGGACGGCCAGACGGAGGTCACCGTGGAGCCCAAGACAGCGTCATCACCAGTGCTTTTGGCAGCCTAAGACCACCTTTAGTCAGGATAAATTGCACTAGATGTTCCCCTTCAAAATGGCCAATTGTTGGCGCCCTCCCCGCTCAATTATTCGGGGAGAGGCCCAGGGCCTCTATAAATAGAGCTAGCCTCCACAAAGGGAAGAGAGGAGAGAAGAAGGAGGGAAAAACCCAGTAGAGACTAAGTAGAACACACCGCACCAGCTCAAGAACACCCCTCGCGAGGCTGTTCTTCCCTTGTACTGTCCATCATCAGCCCAGAGGCAATCCACCACACTACACACTAGAGTAGGGTATTACACCACAACGGTGGCTCGAACCAGTATAAACCTCGTGTCTCTTGTGTTGTTCATCGTTTTCATCTTAGTCCGCATGAGAGGATCGGACGTAGATCGGTAGGGGAGAGATCTCCGTGCGCACCCCAATGTTCGAACCTCAAGGGTCTGCCGGAACCCGAAATCCGACATCTGGCGCCAGGTAGGGGTGCGCCGGAGTTCCCTCCCGACGGTCCGCTCTCCATCAACACCGCGTTCCGTCCTCATGGCGGACAACGCGCCGCCCGCTCCGGCAGCAGACGCCGGCGCTGGGGCCAGGGGGCTCCAGGCCTTGGCCCCCGCCTTGCGACGGGTGCAGTGGCCGCGCAAGTTGAAGCCCGAGATGCCGCCGCGCTACGGCGGCGCGAAAAACCCGCTGGTTTTCCTGCTGGTGTATGAGGACGCCGTCCTCAAGGCCGGGGCGATGACCGGGTGATGGCCAACTGGTTGCCCATGGCCCTCACCGGTGTCCCGCGCATGTGGCTCCTCCACCTACCGACAGCTTCTGTGACCTCTTGGGAGGAGCTACGCGACCTCTTCCTCGCCCGTTTCGCCATGCCAGCGCCGCCCGTCGTCGCGGCTCTCCTGGGTGGTTCCCAAGCACAACCCTTGAGCCACCACGTCAAGCCATTCACCCATCAGATCAGCACCGCATCCAAGCGCCAAGAGGCCCCCCGAGGCCGATCTGACTTTCGGCACGGATGATCACCCCTTCAACCCCTCCAGTTCGTGCGCACTCCAGATGTTGTGCAACCCCACCATCTGCCAAGTGGCCGTCACCAGGACCCTCATCGACGGTGGTGCCGGCCTCAACATGCTCTCGGTGGAGGCCTTCAGCCTCCTTCACGTGCCACCGGAGCAGCTCCAGCCTAGCAGGCCCTTCTCAGGCATCGGAGCCGGTTCCACCGCCTCCTTGGGGCAGATCCGCCTCCCAGTGACCTTCGGCACCTACGACAACTTCCGCACAGAGCTGATCGACTTCGACATTGCCCCCATCGGCCTCCCCTACAATGCCATCCTTGGCTACCTGGCCTTGACCCGGTTCATGGCAGCAACTCACCCGGTGTACAACCTCATGAAGATGCTCGGGAGCAGCGGCGTCCTCACCGTGCCAGGAGACGCGAGGGATGCCCTGCAGGTGCTCCAACTCACCTTCAAGGCGGCCACGGTGGCACAGCCCACTAGCACCGATGCCCTTGAGCCCAGGGGGGCTGCGCCGGCTAAAAAGAAGCAGCTATTCACCCAGGACAAGGCGGAAACCAAGCAAGTATCGGTCAACGAGGATGGGTCCACCGGCGCCACCTTCACCATAGGGGCCAACCTCGAGCCCAAACAGGAGAAGGCCCTGATCGGATTCCTGCGCGCGAACAAGAAGGTGTTCGCGTGGGAACCTGATCAGTTAGCAGGAGTCCCGAGAGGTGTGATCGAGCATCACCTCAATGTGTGCCCCAACGTACGCCCCGTGAAGCAGAAGGCAAGGAGGCAGTCTACTGAGAAACAGGCTTTCATTGTTCAAGAGACCCGGAAAACTGGAAGCGAGGTCCGCTACCCCGATTGGCTGGCTAATCCTGTTGTCGTGCCAAAGAAGGGGGGAAGGAGCGCATGTGTGTCGACTTCACCAACCTCAACAAAGCCTGCCTGCAGGACCCATTTCCGCTCCCCCGCATTGACCAGATAGTCGACTCCACCGTAGAGTGTGACCTATTGTGCTTCCTGGATGCCTTCTCGGGCTATCACCAGATCAAGATGGCGGTGGAAGACATGGAGAAGACTGCTTTCCTAACCCCATGTGGGGTGTATTGCTATATGTGCATGCCATTTGGGTTACGCAACGCAGGCGCAACCTTTCAGCGGCCGATGCACATCGCTTTAGGCCGGCAGCTCGGGAGGAACGCTGAGGCTTACGTCGACGACATCGTGGTGAAGTCTCGGGAGGCAAAAACCCTGATACAGGACCTGGAGGAAACCTTCGTGAGCCTCAACGAAGTGGATCTACGGCTCAACCCGGAGAAATGCGTTTTTGGAGTCCCCTCGGGCAAGCTCCTGGGCTTCCTAGTATCCCACAGAGGCATAGATGGCAACTCGGAGAAGGTCAAGGCGATCGAGGACATGAGCCCACCGAAGACCCTCAGGGAGATGCAGAAGCTCACCGAGCATGTAACCGCGCTAGGGCGCTTCATATCCAAGCTAAGGGAGCGAGCACTGCCCTTTTTCAAGCTTATGAAGAAGAAAGGCCCCTTCGAATGGTCTGAAGAGGCCGACAAGGCGTTCCAAGAACTCAAGAGGTACCTTACCAGCCCACCGGTGATGGTAGCCCCTCGCCCTCAGGAGCCCCTGGTGCTCTACCTTGCGTCCACGCCCTACTCCGCTAGCGCAGCTCTGGTGGCGGTCAGGGAGGAGCGCCGGGCCAAGGCCGCATCGACTGACCAGGCTGAAGCAGAGCGAGGCCAAGAGGGCCTCGCGAGGACCGCGACCACAGCCAGAGAGGGGCAGCTGCAGCAGGAGGGCGCACCCGGGGCAGGGGAGGCCCCTTCAAACGATCAAGAGCTGGGGGCTCCGTTGCCTTAGGAGACGCCTCGACCCCTAGAGGATGCAAGCTGTGTCAGCACCCTCAACCTCATCGAGCACCCTGTGTATTTCATCAGCACGGTGCTACAGGACGCGAGGGCGCGGTACCCCATGCCTCAAAAGCTCCTCCTCGCGCTATTGGTGGCCTCACGCAAGCTGCGACACTACTTCCAAGGCCACCCCATCAAGGTCGTCTCGGCATACCCCTTGGAGAGGGTACTCAGGAGCCCCAACTCAGCTGGAAGGGTCGCTAAATGGAACATCGAACTACAAGCATTTCAGCTGGAATTCAGTACGACCAGGGTCATCAAGGGAGCCGCACTTGCGGATTTCGTGGCAGAATGGGTAGAAGCACCGGGTCTCAAGGCAGGCGAAGACCGGTCACTTTCCCCAGGAAGCGAAGCGCCGGACGGCTGGGTCATGTACTTCGATGGGGCGTTCCCCCGACATGGCATGGGAGCTGGCGCGGTGCTCGTATCCCCCACTCAGGACAAACTCTATTACGCCGTGCAACTCTGCTTCCAGCACGGAGAGAAGGTCTCCAACAATATAGAAGAGTACGAAGGCCTGATAGCAGGCTTGAAAGCCGCGATCGCCTTAGGGGTAAAGCGCCTCACCATCAAGGGCAATTCACAACTCCTCGTCAACTTCTCCAACAAGGTATACGAGCCAAAGGACGAGCACATGGAAGCTTACCTTGCTGAAGTCCGCAGGATGGAGAAACAGTTCTGGGGGCTAGAGCTACAGCATGTGCCTCGCGACACCAATCAGGAGGCCGACGACATTGCCAAGAGGACGTCTAGGCGGCTGCCGCAGGAACCTGGCATCTTCGAGGAGCGGCTCTTCAAGCCCTCGGCGGTGCCGTCGCTATCGGGCACGGCGCAACCAAGGGAGGAGCCTCCTCAGTCGCCTACCTCGGGAGCTCCGGTCTGCGGCCCGGCCTCAGGGGCACTCCTGCTCCTGGCGTTGGAGCCTCAGGAGGGATGTTGGATCCTAGATCTCAAGGACTACCTGATGCAAGGGATTCTGCCGGAGAACGAGGAGGAGGCGGACCGTGTGGCACGGCAGGCCACGACTTATTGCATCCAGGATGGCGAGCTCTACAGGAAGCGGCCAAATGACGTGTCCCTATGTTGCATTTCCAGGGAGCAAGGAAAGGAACCGCTGGCAGACATACACAGCAGAGACTGCGGACACCACTCGTCGTCGCGAGCCCTCGTCGGCAAGGCGTTCCGCAGTGGGTTCTACTGGCCCACAGCACTCAACGACGCCGTTGAGCTGGTGAAGGCTTGCGAGGCCTGCCAGTTTCACGCTAAACAGATCCATCAACCTACGGGGGGTCTGCAGACCATACCTCTCTCATGGCCGTTCGCAGTGTGGGGTTGGACATTCCGGGCCCGTTCCCTCGGGCGCCAGGGGGCTATCGCTACCTCTACGTCGCTATGGACAAGTTCACCAAGTGGGCCGAGGTGGAAGCTGTCCGCACAATCCCGGCAGGCTCGGCAGTCAAGTTCATCAAGGGCCTCGTGAGCCGGTTTGGGGTGCCTAACCGCATCATCACTGACAACGGTTCACAATTCACCAGTAATCTCTTCAAAATGTAGTGTGCTAACCTTGGAACGCAGATATGCTACGCTTCGGTAGCACCCCCCCCCCCCGGAGCAAGGGCCAGGCTGAACGAGCCAACGTCGAGGTCCTAAGGGGCCTCAAGGCCAGGACCTTCAAGAAGAAGCTGGAGGCCTGTGGCAAGGGCTGGTACGACGAGCTCCAGTCCGTGCTGTGGTCAATCCGCACGACAGCGACCAAGCCAACTGGCGAGACCCCGTTCTTCCTCGTCTACGGAGCAGAGGCTGTTCTCCCTCACGAGGTCAGGTGTCGCTCCGCACGGGTCCTGGCATTCGACGAGGCTCAGCAGGACGCCATGCGGGGGACGGATCTCGTCCTGGGGGAGGAACGCCGTCGGGAAGCCGCACTGCAGGCGGCAAGGTATCAACAGGCGCTACGACGATACCACTGCCGCAACATCCGCCCCAGGACCCTTGAGGTAGGAGATCTCGTGCTCAGACGGGTTCTCTCCAGGGAGGGGCTGCACAAGCTCTCTCCCATGTGGGAGGTCCCGTTCATGGTTGTTCATGTTTCCAGGCCTGGCTCCGCGCACTTGGAGACTCCGGAGGGAGTACCCATCCATAACGCATGGAACTTTCAACATCTCCGGAGGTTCTACCCCTGAGCGAGGCCTAGCGCCTAGGAAAGGCCTGGTGCCTGTGAAGCTATCGCGTTTTGGTAAAGGCCCGGTGCTTGTGAAGAAGGGCAATGCCTGTGAAGCTATCACGTTTTGGGAAAGGCCCAGTGCCTGTGAAGAAGGCCAATGCCTGTGAAGCTATCGCGTTTTGGGAAAGGCCCGGTGCCTGTGAAGAAGGCCAATGCCTGTGAAGCTATCGCGTTTTGGGAAAGGCCCGGTGCCTGTGAAGAAGGCAAACGCCTGTGAAGCTCGCCACCCGTGACACTCTCACGTAATAATGAGTGGGGTTGTACATGCCCCGGATTTTCCGGAGTGCCGCCCTTGGGCCTCGGGGGCTCCCGCCCACGCCCAGTGGCAGCACTTAGCTCCGCGCTGGTGAGAAGACGTCGAAGACTAGAATAGGTGTCGGACGCGGCTTTTTCATTTGCTTTCTGCAGTTGGCGTGTTTATTCCCCTTTGAAGTCTTATTGGAGTTGTTGGCGTTCCTGGCTTGTGACTCTCTGTCTTTTTCACCCACTCGCCTCGTTTTCTCTCGCACAAGTCTCGCGAGGGATGTTCGCGGGCGCCCTCGCGAGCGTCTTCTGCCCCGATCGTCTGGAGCTTCCCCATCTGAGTCCTCGGTGGGAGCACCCCTCCCAGTCCAAGCCTCACGGGCATCGCGACACAAACGCAGGACCTAGGCTGATCGCCCCCGCTGCCGGGACCAAAGGTTACCCCTCTAACTAATCCTTGCAGGGCATGAAGCACACGGCGAGGCCTCAGCCTCCGGAGGCGAGGGCCGCGTCAAGCTCCACCAAGCTCAAATGACTCCCGCACATGGACACGCAGCACGGAAACATAGCGCAGAAATGGAAAAAGCAACGCGACACTTGACAGCCACAGTTCTAACAAGCCCCCACGGGGCCCTGTACTACCTTCTTCTTACGTAGGAAAGGAAGGAAACAAAATGGACATGACCTGTCCAACACCAACCTACAGCAAAAGCTCGAGCTGCTCCTGGGGTTCAGGCGGACGCCTCCTCTCGCTTCACCAGGGCGCGGCGGCGGGTGGACCCGCTGCCTTCACCTAGGCGGGCACGACGGCGCGGGGGCTGGTCGCGGCCACCGCTGGAGGAGCTGCTGCCTGAGGGAGAGTCGCCGAAACTTGGCGAGCCCTGAGCACCGCCGCCGGCACGCCTGGCGCTGTCTTCATCCTGGTCGGTGCCGGGGCTGGGCAGGCGGCCGCGGTCACCATCTTCGGGGCAGCACCCAGCGCGACAATCATCTTCTCCAAACACCGTCACGTAGAGGGTGGCGTCGCCATTGAACTTGAAGTGCAGGGTGCACCGCTGACCCAGGCCGCGCGCACGGGCAAATGTTTGCCAGCCGCGAGTCAGGGCCCCATTTCCGGAATGGGAGACCTCCAGCGAAGCCCAGAAGGCCCTGCTGCAGCAACCATCCGCCTGGAGACAGAAGCCGCACCGAGCGTTGGCCGACAGGTCACCTACAAAGAAGCGGGGGAGCTGGAGCCAGGTGCTGGTCGGGTCCGCCGACCACACGATGAACTCCGGTAGCACCTCCATCGAGCGAAAGCGCGGACTGGGGGGCCGCGCGGTCACGACATGCCTCCCCTCGGCAGCCGAGCACTCACCACCGCACAGGGAACCGCCTCCATGGCCGCGGGAAGCTGCTGCAGGGACCGCGGGATGCTTGCGAGGACGACCCCGGCCGTGCCTGGCCGGGGGGAGTTGGGCCCTGCCTGGCGGGCCTTTCCCTTCTCTGCGGCCGAGAATCTCTTCGGAGCCATGAGAATGGCGAGTGGCCAAGAAGAAGGCAGTAGCAGAAAGGGGTGAACTGAGGAAGCTCACACGGCCCCGTACTTATAGTCGGGGAAGGCCAACCGCCGAGCACCATGACCTCAGGTAATCATGACCCATATCTCTGCATGCAGGGACCCGTCGAGTCATGCGGTTGCTGACGCGTCGTGGGAAGCACAGACGCCCACGCCCAATCAACCTGCACGCGGCGCCCAAGGCCGCAGGCTATTAGGGCCCGCGGCGCTTCGTGCTTGCCCCTTCGCTTCTCTGCTAAGCCAAGCCCGCGCACGCCTTGGGCCCGGGGGCTACTGTCGGCGTTCTGGGAACGGGGGTCCCCAGACTTGGCTGCCTGCGGCCTGCGGCATGGCTCAAGTGGGGGCCCAGCGCGGCCCATCTTCATCAGCCCAAGCTCAATACCCTCGCGAGGGGCCAAGCCTCGCGGGGCGGACGACAGGAAGCTTCCTCAAGAGAGGCCTCATCAGGCAGGCTCGCGAGCAGGCGGAGAGATCAATGCAAGGGTACCTCGCGAGGATCCCATGACGCAAGCCATGACGATCAAGGCCAGGCGGCGCTAGGCGGGCGTCGGCCTGCGCAGGGTCCTTGTTTCCCCTTTGGTGCAAAGGGGGCAAGCACAGGCCAAGGTATTAGGCAAAGGTTACCATTCCGGTGCAACGAGACCAAGACCAGCCAGACGACCGGACGGAGGTCACCGTGGAGCCCAAGACGGCGTCATCACCAGTGCTTTTGGCAGCCGAAGACCACCTTTGGTCAGGATAATTTGTACTAGATGTTCCCCTTCAAAATGGCCAATTGTTGGCGCCCTTCCCGCTCAATTATTCGGGGGGAGGCCCAGGGCCTCTATAAATAGAGCTAGCCTCCACAAAGGGAAGAGAGGAGAGAAGAAGGAGGGAAAACCCAGTAGAGACTAAGTAGAACACACCGCACCAGCTCAAGAACACCCCTCGCGAGGCTGTTCTTCCCTTGTACTGTCCATCATCAGCCCCAGAGGTAATCCACCACACCACACACTGGAGTAGGGTATTACACCACAACGGTGGCTCGAACCAGTATAAACCTCGTGTCTCTTGTGTTGTTCATCGTTTTCATCTTAGTCCACACGAGAGGATCGGACGTAGATCGGTAGGGGAGAGATCTCCGCGCGCACCCGAGTGTTCGAACCTCAAGGGTCTGCCGGAACCCGAAATCCGACAGGCGTGCAGTGTTGTCTTCAGCATTGCAAGGCGGGTTCCTGCTCCGAATACACCACGGAAGAATTTGAATACAAGGATAGTGTCCGACCCTGCAAAATAAGTTCCACATACCACCGTAGAGAGAATAATATTTGCACAAATCTAATCTGCTGACATGTTTTGGCAACATGACATTATGCCATGGCCCGGTGATTATTCGAACCGTTTCCTTTAACTAGCCCCGCACATAACGCGAGGAAGTTTCTTGACACGTCTTGTTAAAGAAGAGATCGTGTCCCCCTTATTACGAGATTCTCATCAATACGGTCGTGGGTAACCCAACCATGCCTAGGACTCCTAGATTTTAGGAAAGTCCCAAACGGCTACGAGGAGGACGCTTGATATTCACCCTCTTTATAAAGGGTCAAGGCTTTTACTTTTTCCTCTCGTGCTCAATCGAATCCCTCCCCCGCCTCGAGTTCTAACACTCAAAGCCTAGGTCAGGTGCTTCGAATCTTCAATCATGTCCGGATCCAGCCTCCAGGGCCGGTGGATGCCCTCCTCCGTCACGGAAGAGGATATAAAGAAGTTGAGGGAGGCAAGATACCTGACCGCCGAAGTCTCACATCGGCTGCCCGCCCGAGGGCAGGTCGTCCCTACTCCTGAACCCAATGAAGAAGTCATGTTTATCTCCCACTTCCTCCGAGGACTAGGCCTCACTCTGGATCCCTTCGTAAGGGGTTTGATGTTCTATTACGGGCTTGATTTCCACGATCTAGCCCCGGATTCGTTTCTCCACATCTCGGCATTTATTGTCATATGTGAGGCCTTCCTCCGCATTACCCCTCACTTTGGCCTGTGGCTCAAGACCTTTGATGTGAAGCCGAAGACGGTCGAAGGGCAGTATGCAGCTTGCGGGGGTGCATTAATAAGCAAGATTGCCGGAGCTCCATGGCCAAAAGGTTCCTTTCCAGAGGTGTCTGGATTATGGCAACGGGAGTGGTTCTACATCACCGCTCCCATAAGTGCCAAGTGGGTAGCTCCTCCCGCCTTTAGCTCGGGCCCTCCACCACAACTGATGTCATGGATCAGCACGGGGCTGAGCTGGGGTCCAGCCAAGGATGTGCCCATATTGCAGAGCCGCATCCGGGATCTCTTCGAGGGAGATTTTAGTTTAGTTATGGTAGTGCAAGTCATGCTGGTTCGTCAGGTCCAGCCTTGCAAACACCGGCCCCTCCGCCTGTGGGAATTCAACCCAGAAGGACCGCGTGCTATTCAGAATTTCCTCGGCCTGACGCATGAGGAGATGTACAAGTCGTTCTTCAGACCCCAAATAGAGTGTCCGGACACCTCCGAGGACGTGGGCCTGAGCAGCAACCGCACCGCAGCCCAAGTAAGTAATCCTCTAGCCGAACACACTGTCTTTCATTTATCATGACATCATTCTGAAGAATCACTTTTTGACCAAGACTGGATAACAAAGGTGAAGATGATCCGGTGTTCGGCCCCCCTTCCCGAAGGCTTGGACAATCCGGTGCTGGAAAAGATGCTCGAGCCAGCACCTTGCCTGGTGCCCTCAAAGGAAGATGAAAGGGGAATAAAGAGGGCGAAAGCGGGCCCCCATCGCTACCTATTCCAACCATGGGAATGGGAGCCTCCGTGAGGGAGGATAACCAAGGGAAGGAATCTGACATTCCCTCGCCCGGGGGAGGAAGAGGACTACCTCTGATGACTCGGAAACCAAGGTTTCCAAACGGGAGAAGCAAACTCCACCAGAGGGTCCCGCCTCGGAGGGTGCTCTTGCCGCACAAAGTCCGTGCGGGGATCAGCCCTCTAACGAGCTGTAAGTAATCAAAAAGTACTTAATAGTGAAGATATACTACCTTACTTCTAAGGAAGATAATCGAAGCATCTATCTTGTAGTTCGGATCTGAGCCCTTCTTAGCAGAGCTCGTCTTCGGGGGATCTTCTTCCGGAGATGATGGAGAGCGAAACGCCTCCTCCGGACTCCCTGACACAAGAAGCGGGCGACCTTGAAGTGTCGTCACGGAGAGTTTCTCCGGATCCGGCAAGGCCAGAAGGTAATCCCATGGTCACTCGAAGCTCTCAGTATCCGGCTCTTGAAGAGAGCAATCAAGAGAGTCCGGCACCACTTGGTATGCGGTCGGACTTAGTGAAGGGTCTGCTAGAGCGAGCGACTATCTCAGAAGAGCACCGTACGTTAATGTGTACGGTGATTGAAAGGATTTCGTCCACCGAAAAACGGGTTGCATGAAGCCTTTATGAGTCTACGGACGGGCTTTGAGGTACGTGGAATGATATGCGTTTGTGGTAGTACCGCACATTTTAGGTGCGCCCTGTGTAGATAGTAGCCCCTGAGACTCTGGTTGTCGTCGAGAACGGCGGCGAACAAAGGATCATAGTCCCAGGTAATGACCATACTGCCGTTATGTGCAGGTGTCTGAAGCTCCTGTGGCTAGCCGGACTGATGGGGTTGCCGAATTAAAACGGCGACTGGATGCGGTGGATGCCGACATCGAGCTTGTTAACAAGTGGCTTGACGAGGCACAGGGTAGGCGATATTTATAGTGAATGCCACATAGTAAGAGCAGCGTGATGCCAGTATCTTTAATATGTTGTGACTGCAGATGGAGCTGCTACTGTGGAGGCCCTGTGGGCGGAGCTTGCCCGAGGCAAGGAGCAAGCAAGGAGTAGTAATGCGGCCGCTTTGAAGGCGGCCGAAGAGTTGAAAGCCGAGAAGGCCGCTCATAGCGAGAGCAAAGAGAAAATGGCCGAAATGGCTGTGAAGTTAAAAGACACTGCCGACCGTTGCCAGTTTCTTGAGAAAGAAAACTGGGCGAAGGCTACGGACCTTGAAAAGGCCACAATGGCGACCAAAGACACCCGCTCTGCAATGAGAGCAAAGAAGGAGGAACTGCGTGAAGCCGGGGACATTGTGGCTGGGAAGCCCTTTATGCTGCGGAGGAAGTTCGGCGATCCGCGGTATGCCCCTCTGGATCGGCTGTGGAGTTCGGCCGACGCATATCTGGACTTAGCGGCGAGCGCTGTCGATGCGACCGAATACTTCTGAGATCAGACAGATCGTGAAGTGGACAAGCTGTCCTGGTCGCAATTTAACATTCCAGAGCATCCGCTTCCATTGACTGATCAGCTTGCCGAATGGGCCGAACTCAATAGATTGTCGGACTCGCCATGAGGTCTGTTGTGGATCATCTGTGGCCGGAAAGGCCAAAGACGAACAGCTATTTTAGCTTGGTGCAGCAGTTCCTTGGTGCGGTGCCGCACATTAATGCGATGAAGAGGTCGGCGTGCATAGAAGGCTCGTGGATGGCCCTTGCCCGTGTCAAAACATACTGGGCGGAGATGGATGCCACCACTGTCGCCGCGCAGGGTTCGGCCATAGGCCGAGTGGCTACCGAGCACTATTTTGAAGAAGTTCTTGAGGGCGCTCGTACGATAGAGGCCCAGTGCTCGAAGAATGTTATGTTTGAGTGACATGTATTCCCATTGTAAAGACAACATTTTATTGAATTTAGCAAGGTTGTATTTATACTTTTGCCCAAAAGTGTTGTGATGCCTCCTGTGTGGCCGTTTTATGTATACATGTATATAACCTGAAAGATTGCAGTCGTCGGCTTCAGCCCCCACGCATATAATGCGGGGGTGTTCGCAGAAGACGCGTATTTACACTTAATCCAACGTCTTGGTCCTAATAAGGAGGTGATAGTGCAGCGAACTAGGCAACCGGACTATAATGCTTTAACACTTTCACTTAGCCATAGGAGTTTGACAGTGGGGCTACTATATAGCCCCTAGTGGCTCCGCACTCGTCCGGATTTGGGGTGCGTACATGCCTGGCCGGGAAGCGGCCCTTCGTTAATGCGGAGGAATCCCGAAGATTCCAATAGGTCATCGAGAGGTTGACCAGTCTCACGCTATATCATGACAGTCAGTTTTCGGCTTTCTCTACTGAGGTGCTCGTCCAGATGAACCATGGCACAATCGCAGTAGTTCTCCTGGTGCCGCCTTAGCCGATAGAGCGGAACGTAAGGCAGCAAAACACAGGAGCCAGGCAAACCCAACATTTGACCAAAGACATGATTCGTAGCTGATGCATATAAGGCCAAACTCGCGACGCCGAACACTCCCTAAGGTATTCGATCTTTATGGTGTAAACCGGTTCTAAACAGTACCCTTTGTAAAAAGCCCATGGTGTCCAGGTACGTGCATTATTCTGGCATGGCCACATGCCAAGACGTCAGCATCCTTCTCGGTTGTACTGAGAATCCGAGGGATGTAAATCAACAAGAGACAGTAAAAAAAGGTTTATGCAGGGTCTTAATCTACAAAGAATCCTTGGAACGGGTCCCTCCTGCACGTCTGCGCCTGTGTCTCCGTTGTGCCGTATCCTGGACGGGTGTAGCACGATGGTCATCTAAAAAAGAGAGGAACTTAATTGGAAAGTTTCCATGCAAAAGTTAAGTTATACTAAATAAACAATATATAGTTGAAAATGAGTAAAACACTACTAGGAAAAGGCCTACTAATGGCGCACCTAATTTGGCCATTAATGGCGCATTAGTGGTGCGCCATTAGTAGCATGCCATTAGTATATTTTACTAATGGCGCACCACTTGTGCGCCATTAGTATCTGGTATACTAATGGCGCACCTCAGATGCGCCATTAGTATATACAATAGTGCGCCATTAGTATGCCTCCCAGGGGGCCATGTATACCCAGGTGCTTTGGCATACTAATGGCGCACGACAACAGGATGCGCCATTAGTAACTTCGGCATACTAATGGCGCACTGTTTAATGATGCGCCATTAGTATCCTTTGGCATACTAATGGCGCACTATGATGTGATGCGCCATTAGTATGAATATTAGGTTTTTTTTATTTTTTTATTTTCTGTTTTTTGCATAGGTTACAAAATGAATAATTGGACAAAATATAGACAGCACACATCAACAACAGATTCATCGAATACAATAGAAGATTAGTCTCTGAATACAATTCATCATTTTAGTCTCCGAATACAATTCATCATATTAGTCTCCGAATTGAAAAGACCGAACAAAGATAGAACACTATATTACAAGTCTCGAGACCGCGAGTTTGTCTTCACATTACAAGTCAATATCGATCATCTAAACTACCATCACATAGAAGAGAGCTGCGGACATCACGATGAGCATCATCACGATGAAACTCGTCTTCATCCGGTTCCTCCAACGCTCCCTCCCCTCTCCCGCTAGATAGCGGGCGTATCTAGATTCGGCCTCGGCCCTAGTGGCGTACCCTTTGTAACTGTTACCGCTGAATCGGTGAACCTGTCTCCGACACTCCTCCCAGTCGTCGTAGACTCCGGGAACCTTACCCTTGTACACGACATACCACGGCATCGCTATGCAGTAGCCAAACGAAACGTTAGTACCAATTCACAGACAATACATAAGCAATATATAAGTATGCAACAGAACGATCGGAAGATAAAAGCAAGACATTAATAGCATCGACTACATCTAAGTTGAACGACTCTCGAAACCAAAGAGACATACTACAAGTTCATTAAAGTTTAATTACAATATGAGCCAATCGATGTTTCAGAACTAGACACAGCATCACTTCTTTCGACTCGACTCAAGGGACCGGAGCGTGGATGAAGCCACCGTCTATCGTGGGAGTCATGAAACAACGGGCGTTGTCACTGTTGGACGGTTGATTTATGAGGTAGAACTACCCCGCGGTACGAAGGACATCTTGATGGATGATTTCCGCAAACTCCGACTGGATGCGAAAGAATTCTTGTCTGATGTTCGCGTCCTAGATTGCCGACACGCTCGCGGCCCAATCTTTGAGTCTACTCGGTAGCAGAAGTTGATGATGGTCCCGTACGATTGCCCGCATGTGATGGATGGCGTAGTAGGCACCCATCTGACCGCCAGGCGGCTGCTTGACGCAGCAGAACGTCGTATTGTGCGAGAACACGTGCTTGCCGTACTTACGAATAGGCCTGGTGAAGGTGCCTCCAGATTTGACGTAGCCGGGGAGAACATCATGAAGAACCTTCTTGACATTTGTGTAGTCTACGTTCGACTGACGGTCCGGGTCGAAATACGTGGCCATGGAATATTTGGGGCTTAGGAGGATGAGCGTGCAACGTGTGTCACTGCAGAAAACACGGAATGTTAAAAGAAAAACGATCGAAATCTAAGAATTCATATGTTACGGGGCGGTTGAGGGGAGGACTTACTCGGCAAAGTAAGGCACGAGGAAGTTATCCTTATCTTGGTTTGCCAGAATGACGCCCTCGAGGTAAGAACTCGCGACTTGCCGGTCCCCAGCGCTGCCCAAGATCTTGGCACGCATGTAGAAGGGGTCGACTATCACGATGTCCGGGGTCTTGTCGCGAATGATCCGCATCTCCATACTCAGCGAAAATAGCTGAACGAAGGTGTAGTGCAGCGGATGAAGGTTCAACATAGCGTGGATGTCATCAAACCGCAGGACGATCGTACCCCTGATGGAGTTATCCACAAAGCCCTTGCCCTCTGGCACATTGGCCGCGAAAACCAAGTATGCCACATCCTTCTCTCCGAGATGCCACTTCTCCAAAGAAAGAACACTGTCATGCAGACTCCGCATAGCACCGGTTGCAGCATCGAGCATATTTCTCGGTAGCATCGGCCTACCCGCCACATGCACCCTCCTCGAGATATCCTCAGGTGAAGGTGGCCCGTCCTGAGCACGGATCATACTCGGTGCTGGCTGGCCCGCACCCTTGTTAGCCTTTCTTTTGCGTGCCTTCTTCTTCTCCTGTAATGGGACCGAGTTCTGCTCATAGACCGCCTTCTTGAGTGTGTTGGGGCTGATCATATTTCGCACCTCGCCTATCTGAGGCTCGGTGAAGTCGGCAGCTGGAGGCGTCTCCTGAGAGCTGAACTGCAGACGATGCCTATTGCAACTTGGCTTCTCCGCGGTACCAGCTAGATCGCGCACGTCTTTTGTTGGGTTGGGTTCTTGAGAAGGAGGCCCCATGAAGTCGCCACCGTACCCATGATCGGCAAAGTACTGATCGACGTTGGCAAATGTATCGTCGTCGTCGTCGTTCTGATCCTGTGCCATATGCATGTTTGGATCCAGTGGCATAGGGATGTCCGGCACCGTTGCGGCGGTCTTGCCATGGGGCCGACTTGGCGCCGGCACGACTGGCGGTGTTGTCTTTGGGGTGGTGTCCCCCGCCCCCAAACGAATCTGGCTCTTCGGCCAAAGCAGGGGCCAGCTCAGGCAGGCGCTGAGGGTCATCACGTCATCATCGTCGGCCCCAACGGGTCGAATCGGAGGTAACAACTCGTCGTAGCCTGGCAGCACCTGAACCAGTTGAACCCTAAACAAGTTGGGTGGCATCTGGGTACCGTGGAACAAGGGGTTGCCCGGTTGAATGATTTTTCCCTTGGCAACATCGACCAACTCGTTGTTCACGAAGTGTAGGAGAGTGCACGGAACGTCGGCGGCGCCCTGCGAAAACATGTAGGGCGTCAGGGATGCCCAGTCAAAGGCAAGGAGATGAAGTCCTCGGCCGAGAGAGGCTTAATTAGTTACCGTGATGATGGCGTCGAGCTCGGCTAATGTTGAGGCACCGCCAACGGCGGGCGTGCAGTTGACGGAGGGGCCGCTTGCTGCAGAGGTGCCGGCCGACGTACACCCGGGTGCATTAAGCTCCCGTGCCGGCGTCGGAGACACCAATGCCGCCTCCGCCGGAGACACCAATGGCCCCGCCATCGCGTTCTGCGAGTTGCTGGCCGTGAAGCTAGGAATCGGGGGCGGCCCCTGTTGGCCGCCCACAATCCACGCACTAATCCCCTGGATCAAGGTAGGCACAATGGCGGTGATCGTTGCTCCGAGTTGTTGTTGCACTTGCTCTTGGACAATCTTCGGAATCCGCGCCACCTATGCCCTGAGTTCTTGAACCTCGCGCGCCTGGCTTTCCGAGCTGGTCTTTTTCTCCTTTTGCCCACCAGTGTTATAGTATGACGACCATTTTGTCGACAAGCCTTTGCCGGCCACACGACCAGCTGACGTCGGCTTACTGAGCTTATCCTTGTTCTTCATTACATTCAACGCCCTATTTAGAGTGGTGTCCCAAGGGTTGCTCTTAGTCGACCCCGCGCTACTGCTTTCAGTCGCCTGTGGAAGGAATGTGAACCATTTAGAAATTTGGCTTCATTAATTAGAATGCAACCATATGGAGCTAATTATGCGGGGGTGTATTCCTTACCAGAACAAGCTCAAGCACCCTGGTCTTCGGATCCGTGGTAAGCTCCTTTGTTTTCGGGTCCTTCTTGTACCGGGCCCTGACAAAGTTCCTGGTCTGCTTGTCACCGTATTTATCGAAGAGGGGCGGTAGGCCTTGCTCGGCACGGTCCGCCTCCTCCTTGTCCCATATAGGCTCCGCCACTCTGTAACCGCTGGGACCGAGTGTGTGTTCCCCTAAGTTCAGCTCCCGCATTTCTTTCCCCCACTTACTTGATTCGGAGTTTGCGGTGCTCGAGCAATTGATCTTGAAGTCGTTGTAGTCATCTTCGGTGATTGAAGGATTTTTCTCCTTGATCTTCTCATAACTCTCACCTTTCTCGATCATTCTCTTCACATTGCTTTTCTAAGTAGACAGGGCCTTGCTCATCTTCGTGAGGGCAGCATTGTTCACTTTATTCCCTTTGAGGCTTGTGTTTTCAAATTCAGCGGGGAACTTGTATCGTTCATGCAACTTCGTGAAGAGGAGGTTGCGCAAATTCCCTCGGTCAGGATGCCTCAGGTTCTCGGTGTTGATTGAGACGGTGCTCTGGAGAATGCACCCGAGCTGAAGCGAGTACCCCTTGACTATTCGTTCGGGCGCCGTTGGATTCCCATCGGAGTCCACTTCAGTAACTTCCTCCTTGAGGGTGCGGAGCACGGTCGGGCGCCGGTCCTTCCGTTGCCTCTTCGGTTGGCTGCCATCTGTGCGTGCGCCGCCATCATCAGTGGTGGCATCCTCGGCGGCACCATCAGTGGTGGCATCAGTGGGGTCATCCTCGGCGGTACCATCAGTGGTCTCAGGATCGGTGGGGAAGGCGGCGTCCTCATACAAGTGAGGTTGTTCCTCCATCTCCTGGGACAGCTCCCAGAATTTCTTGCCGCCCGAACCCCCGGCCTCATCGTTGTTGGCCATGTTTCTCTATAAATAGGAACAAAGTTTGGTCAAAAAGTTGGTTATTGTCAAGGAACAAGATCATGGTCTCATCATTTAGGGTTTGTCGACACCGAGGCATCCTAAAAGCTAAGGTTTTATCATTGAGGGTTTTTCGATGCCGAGGCACCCTAAAAGCCTAAGCTTTCATCATTTCGGTTTTTATCGACACCGAGGCACCCTAAAAGCCATGAATTAGTCACAAGTACGCCGGGGCACTTGATCCTACTTAATTAACTACTAAGATACCCCGGCCCATGCATTAGTCACAATTACCCCATAATCAGCATAGAGCATGTATTTAATCACTTTGCCACATACACAATAGAAAAAAAATACCATAGACAGTACTAGATACTAGCAAATATAAGGGGAAATCAAATCATTTTGTCTACAGACTGCACATTAGCAATCCAAGGAGCAAACAAACCAAAAAAGATTAATGGATCAGAGAGAGTACAAAACAACGTAGATACAGAACATTTGCAATCTTCAAACAAAAACTACCCCAAAAAAGGTGACCTCCAACTAATGTCCTTGTTTTGTCAGATTTGATCTATAAATAACTAGTAGTACATGTCTGAGTATTTGGATATGCTATCTATCTATCAGCAAGTAAATTATGCCATTTGAACAGATTTATACTATTCAAACGTATAAATCTGTTGCGAACGTGACATGTTGCGAACGTATCTTTTGATGACACCATTCATCCTTTCGAACGGCATCATGCTATGCAGGAACATCGGCCCGAGTTGGATGATATCGTCCACGATATGGACCAGCAGATGCACCATAACGTCGAAGAATGCGGGCGGGAAGTACATCTCAAGCTCGCATAGTATCACCACGATCTCTTCCTGTAGCCTTCTGAGTTGCCTCATGCCAACAGACTTCCGAGAGATGACGTCGAAAAAGTTGCATAGGCCAAATAGGGTTTCACGGACGTGCGCGCCCATGATCCCACGGATTGCAACTGGAAGTATCTGCGTCATCAGCACGTGACAGTCGTGAGACTTCATCCCGCTGAACTTCTGCTTCGCTGGGTCTAGGTAACTGCTTATCTTCCCCGCGTAACCGTAAGGAAGTTTTACTCCTACGAGGCAGGTGAAAAACTGCTCGATCTCCTCCTGACTTAGAGTGAAGCACGCGGGAGGGTAGTCATTTCCGGCCTTCTTAGCCTTTTTGCCTTTGCAACGACTTTCCGTGTCCTGCTTCGCCTCATCATCATCATCATATAGCATGAAGCTCTTGCCTGATGCCCATTGATTTCATGTCTGCCCTTGCTTTCGGCCCATCTTTGGTCCTCTCTGGCATGTTGAGCAGGGTACCAAGCAGACTCTCGCACACGTTCTTCGTGATATGCATGACATCAAGGCTGTGAGGCACACGGTGGATCTTCCAGTACGGCAAGTCCCAGAAAACAGACCTCATTTTCCATACCTTCAGCAGCGGCTCTGGCGCCTTTCGCTTCTTTCCCGGCTCTGGCGCCTTTTGCTTCCTTCCTGGCAGTGGGCAGTCTTTCCAATTTTTCAACAGCTCGTCTATTTCCTCGCCGCTCCTCGTACGCGGGCGTCCTCGGGGTTCGGTTTCACCATCGAATAGATCCTTGCGTTTTCTCCACGGGTCATCGTCGCGAAGCCACCTTCGATGTCCCATGAACACGGTTTTCGAAGACCCGGGATCTCTATCTAGCTGGCGATACGTTGTGTCATCCATGCACCTGACGCATCCAGAAAATCCGTGGACCACCTGCCCCGCGACATATCCGTAACCGAGATACTCGTGCACCGTCGTGAGCAGCGCGGCTCTCATAGGGAAATATTCTTTCTCTACGGCGTCCCACGTATTGGCTGGCGTTTTCCACAGCGTGTCAAGCTCCTCTTTCAGCAGCCCCAGATACAGATTGATGTCGTTCCCTGGTTGTTTCGGTCCTTCAATTAGCATACTCATGTGAATGTACTTCCTCTTCATGCACAACCAGGGGGGAAGGTTGTACATCCACACAAACACAGGCCAGGTGCTATGTGTGCTTCTCTGGCTGCCAAACGGATTGACTCCATCGGTGCTCGCGCCCAGCACGATGTTCCTTGGATCGTTCCCAAATTCTAGGTCTTCGAAGTTCAACGCTTGCCACTGGCTCGCATCCTTAGGGTGACTCAGCATCTTGTCTTTTTTATCTATCTCTGGATCATTTGCGTCATCTTCTCGCTTCTTCTCCTCCCTATCCGCGTGCCAACGCAGGAGCTTTGCTACCTTAGGGTCCGCAAAATACCGCTGCAGACGAGGAGTGATCGGAAAGTACCACACCACTTTTCGAGGAGCTTTCTTCCTCTTCTTGTATCGAGTGACGCCGCACACCGGACATATGGTAGACTCCGCGTTCTCGTCCCAATAAATGATGCAATTGTTCATGCACACATGGTATTTCACGTGCGGTAAATCCAGAGGACACACAATTTTCTTCGCCTCCTCCAAACTGGTCGGGCACTTGTTCCCCTTGGGAAGATGTTCGTGCCAGAATGACATGTTCTCGTCGAAGCATGCGTCGGTCATTTTGTGTTTTACCTTCATCTCCAGAGCCATGAGCGTTACTTTCAGGCGGGTATCCTCGGGCCTGCATCCTTCATACAATGGAGTAACCGCGTCTAACTCAAGTTGATCCATCTTGGCTTTCTCTCGGGCGGCAGCTCTTGCGTTATCCGTCTGCTTGAGAAGCAGCTCTTGAATATGAGGGTCCTGCACCCAGCCCATCGATGGTCCAGCGTCGTCTGCTCCGCCGGCATCATCATCTTCATGATCATGCCCGTCGTCTGCTCCGGCATCTTCCTCATCATCATGTCCTGCATCTTCTACATGATGACTGTGTACAGCATCACCATCGTGATCATCTCCTGGGGATTCTTTGTCTTCTCGCCCGCCCGAGCCGCGGTGGTTGTCTTGCTACCCTTCCTCATTTCTTGCCCGGCCCCCATGGACGACTTTGTAGTCATCTTCATCACCTTGCCACCGATAGCCATCCATGAAACCACGCAAGAGCAGGTGGTCCCGCACCTGCCCGGATTCCGGGTCCGCAATAAGGCTCTTCAGCTTGCATCTTCGACACGGACATCTTATCTCCGTCTCATTCTTTTGAAGCATCTCGGCCTTCGCGGACCTCAAAAACCTATTCACGATGCCTACGGTCATCATGCGGACCATGGTCGCCTGCGGAGTAGAGCAAAACGATATTTTAGAACCAAGAAAAAATTTGGCATGACTTTCCCTAAAAATAGGACCAAAAAGAATGCTTAATGCCAAAATTCTCTCCGAAACGGAAATGAATCAACATTCCGGCAAAATATTGGCAACTATCGCATTTCAAATACCGGTACACCTCCAAACACAAACACATATGCAACACCACAAACATATGCAACACCACGAACATACATAGATCTAGCTAGGCCATAAAAAGTGCATGTGCACATTGTTGTAGGGAGAACAACATAAATATAGCTTTCCCCCTTACTTACCTATCAAAACAAGGTAATTTAACCACTTAAATTGAATGAATCTATGGTGGAAATGAGGTGAAAAAGAGGAGGCACCCGAGACAAGGAGGAGGTGGAGAGAATGAAGTGGGGAGAAAGTGAGTGTGGGTAGGAGAGGCTGTCCAAAATATCTTGTTGCTGCCCACTTACTAATGGCGCACCAACTCTAAATGCGCCATTAGTAATCCAGGTTACTAATGGCACACCTTCTGGTGGTGCGCCATTAGTAGTTTTGCCAAAAAAAAACATACTAATGGCGCACTGTCCCACAGTGCGCCATTACTAGTTTAAACTAGTAATGGCGCACGGTGGAACAGTGCGCCATTAGTAGTTTTGCAAAAAAGGGAATAAAAAATATAATAAAAAAACAACATTAGTGGCGCACTCTCCGGCAGGTGCGCCATTACTAGTTACAACTAGTAATGGCGCACTGTGTCTGGATGCGCCATTAGTATGTTTGGACAGGCGCACTAGTTAAATTTTTTTTGATACTAATGGTGCACCCTGGGCCAGGTGCGCCATTAGTAGTTTCAACTCTAATGGCGTATCAGAAGGTGGTGCGCCATTAGTATATACTAATGGCGCACCGCTTGTCTGGTGCGCCATTAGTGTCAATCCCATCTATAGCCCTTCTTCTAGTAGTGAAGCTGAGCCTTATTGCCACTTTTGCGCGCGCGTTGAGCCCCTTGTATTGTAATAGGGGTATAGCCATCAAACCTGTATTAATTACATATAGCTGAGCCGGACTCGGCTAGCCGTGTCCGTGGTCTTAACGACCTGTCAAATGCTTGAGTTGGTGAGGTCGTTTAGTGTGCGGCGGCCAAGGCGGCCGCACCATCTTCGGCGTGCAAGGAGCGCTCAATATTTCCATTTACTGTAATGATGCCGTGTGGGCCGGGCATCTTGAGCTTGAGGGAAGCGTAATGCGGTATCGCGTTAAAGCGAGCGAAAGCTTCGCGTCCGAGTAGTGCTTGATAACCACTTTGGAACGGAGCGACGTGGAAAGTTAAATTTTCGCTGCGGAAGTTGTCGGGGAAGCCGAATATAACCTCTAGTAGAAGGGAGCCCCTGCAGTGAGCCTCTGGGCCTGGCGTTACTCCTTTGAAGGTAGCATTGCTGCGGCAAATTTTTGTTGGGTCGATCCCCATTTTGCGGACTGTGTCCTGACATATCAGATTCAAACTGCTGCCGCCATCCATCAGGACTCGGGTGAAGTGGTATCCATCAATTATTGGATCTAATACCAAGGCAGCCCATCCTGCACGCCGGGTACTTGCCGAGTAATCCCAATGGTCGAAGGTGATCGGTTGGGACGACCAGTGGCGGAGCTCCGCGGTGATAGGCCCTGGGGCATGTTCCTCTAAAGGTGCCGCTTTGTCTCTCCCTTTTACCACGTGTAACACGTTGACTGTTTTGACTTCTAGTGGGAATTTCTTTTGTTCCCCTGTGCTTTGCTTGCGAGGCTCATCCTCGTCTTCACTTGGTGCATCCTGCCCCTTGTGTTCGGCGTTGAGCTTGCCGGACTGTTTGAAGACCCAACATTCTCTGTGGGCATGATTTGCAGGTTTATCAGGGGTGCTATGGATCTGACATATTTGGTCCAAAATTTTGTTTAGGCTGGACAATTCGTCTCTGTTGCCTTTGGAGGGCGGCTTCTGCTGCCCTGGCCGAGAGCTTCTAAATCCGGCGTTTACTGCCATGCTCTTCGGGCTCTCTTCTTTATTCCGGTGCTTATTCTTGCTGCGTCGTGATTTCCCATTTCCATTCCTGACTTCGGATGTACTTGGGTCGCTGGTGTTGCATCGGGCTAACTAGCTATCCTCACCCGCGCAAAAACGGGTCATGAGGCTTGTTAATGCTGCCATTGTTCTCGGCTTTTCTTGACCGAGGTGTCTGGCAAGCCATTCGTCTCAAACGCTATGCTTGAAGGCTGCTAAGGCTTCGACGTCCGGACAGTCAACTATTTGGTTCTTTTTAGTGAGGAACCTGTTCCAAAGTTTTCAGGCTAACTCACCAGGCTGTTGAGTTATATGACTTAAATCGTCTGCATCGGGTGGTCGGACGTATGTCCCTTGAAAATTTGCTCGAAAGGCGTCTTCAAGCTCTTCCCAGCTTCTGATGGAGTTTTCGGGGAGGCTTTTAAGCTAGTGCCGAGCTGGCCCTTTGAGCTTGAGGGGTAAGTACTTGATGGCGTGGAGACCATCTCCTCGAGCCATATGGATATGGAGGATGTAGTCCTCAATCCAGACCCCAGGGTCTGTTGTTCCGCCATACGCCTCTATGTTTACGGGTTTGAATCCCTCTGGAAATTCATGATCCAGCACCTCGTCGGTGAAACATAGAGGGTGTGCGGCACCCCTGTATTTGGGTGTACCGTGGTGTTCGGATGTTTGTTGTGTTGCATTGTATGTTGGAGCGCGCCTGCATGGTCCATAGATGGATCTGGTTGCTCCGTCCTTTTGATGCGAGCCCTTACGCGGATCGCGTACTGGTTTATGTGCGGCGTCGATTGCCCCTTTATGTTGGCTATGAGGTCATCTATCTGACCGGATGGCTGTTTTATTTTTTAATTGTGGAGGATCTAAGGCCTCCTCATCAAATTCAGGTAGCAACTTTCGCTTCAGATAGCTCTTGGTGTGGCGATTACTGCCGTATTTCGCTGCAGTGTTGAGTACTTCACTCCATCTGATTTTGAGTGTCTTGTGCAGCCTTGAGCCTTTGCTTCTGTTTTTTCAGACTCCTTGCCGTGGCAACAAGCCTTTGGTGGGCATTATGTTGCTCCTGGCGCCTGTCTGGTGTGATGTCGTCCGGACTGTTATCTTCGACGGGGTTGGGTTGTTCGGCTTGATTTTCTGTGTTGCCGTGGTCGGGTAATGGTTCACCCTGCTCTAACGATGGGTCTACGTGATCGTTATTTCTGGCAAGGCGGGATTTGGAGCGGCGTTTACGCTGCCGCTTTGACTGCTTCTCGAGGGGACAACCCTTCGCTGCGTCCTTCCATTCCTCGTAGTTATTTTCTTTAGGTGTCCACCATGTATACGTCATGTGATGAAGTGGGCGTCCAGTAGAGTCCTGTCCGGACACGAGACAAAGTCTTAAATCATGTATCTTCATAGTCCAACATTCTGGCCAAAGGATATAGTCCGGCTGTCCGGAGACCCCCTAATCCAGGACTCCCTCATCCGTACTGAGGGTTCTTTCTCATGGACGACAAGGTAACTAATTCAACGAGATATTATCTCATCTCTTATCCTAGTTCATCTGCCTCCTTTAACCACCCGGTGGAAATCACCGTGAATTCATTTTTATTCGAGCTGATTTGAGGGTTTTCTTTCATTCATAGAATGTACAGTGCACCAATACTTCAGGACTTGGCGACCGCCGCCAGAGATTCCATCTCATCGTACCAGATAACTTGAGGACGCGTGTGGTATGTTCAATCTCACCCTAAATCAGTTGGCATGGCCTACTTTCCTGAACATATTCTAAATATTGCTACATTTGGATAAATGGTGCCACATGCACCATATACGTCAAAGGGGATTTTCCCCTCTTCTTTCTATATTAGGCAAATTAATGATGTATTTTTCTTTCGATTACTCTCATATTTCCATGACATCATGTTTACCCTATATGTTTAATTATAGACTTTTGTCCTTCGATTTCAACAGCTGTACAGTTGTTTCAATTTGGGCCCATATTTGCATGTTACCACATTTTCTTTAACAACCCTACCGTTTTCTGCAGGACATCCCTCGCTATGCAGTAGACTATGTAGTGCACAATTTTTCCCTTTACATACATCAAGGCTCCATGAATGTCAGACTGCGCACAAACCATGGATTTACAATCGTTGCTACTGTAAGACTTGATGAACATGGTGACTCCTATTTTGGCACTGGCTTTTGGAATGAAATTGCAAAGTTTTATGTACTGAAAGCTGGCACTAAAATTGCACTGCACATAGAAGGGCCTGGTCATGAGATATATGCTTATTTCCCCGACAAAATCATCTGTCCAGACTTTGTTCGAAGTAAGTTTTCTTTTCAACTATATGCATATGTTGACTTACCGAGCAATGTCAAATGAATTGTGTAGTATTTAAGCAACCAATTGCTATTCCCTTATCTTACTATATTCCTACCTAATAACTTCTAGTTACCAATACACATTTCTATTGCCCTGTTTTAACTAAATATTCCATGTACTCCCATTTCTATCAGAAAGTGCCGCTGACAAGGAGACTCCGGAGGTGGAGAATGGGGCTGCCAACAAGCGGAGGCGGGGCGAGCTAGAACCGCAAGCGACTCCAGCAGGCCTAGAATCGACAGCCTCCCCGATGATATGTTGAGAGTCATCATCTCCCTCCTCCCAATCAAATATGGGGCACGGACAACCCTCCTTTCCCGGTGGTGGCGCAACCTATGGAACTCCAACCCTCTCGACCTCATCGACACCCACGAGCTCTGCCATGGCTATCGCAAAAGCTTGGATGCGTTCTCCAAGATCCTCGGCAGTCACCTTGGCCCAACCAAAGGCTTTAGAATGGGCAAGCTTCGTTCCAACGGCAAGGACCGAGCCAAGCTTGACGACTGGTTCCGATCCCCCACCCTAGATCAGCTCGAGGAGCTCACTTTTGATGATGGGCATATGCGCTCGCTGCCAACGTCCGCACTCTGCCTCGCGCCCATGCTGCGCGTCACCAAGTTCAGGAACTGCCATTTCCTGCCCCTTAATGATGCGCCCGCTCTTATTCTACCACAACTGAAGCACCTCGAGCTCGTTGCCATCTGCCTCTCAAAGGTTGACATGGAGCGCCTGCTCCATGGCTATACTACACTCGAGTACCTTCGTCTTCAGGCGATCAATGGGTTGAGTACCTTCCACATCACCTCCATGATTCTCCGGACTATTTATGTGTGTTGCTGGTGCGGCATGAAGACATCACAAAAGGTGGACCAAGGTATGGTCATCCAGGACACACCTGCACTTGAGAGATTACTTGTAGTTGATCAAGAAGTTCCAACAAGAATCAATGTCATTTTTGCGCTGAAATTAACAGTGGTGGGCTACTCGTCTGACAAATACTCCGAACTTGTTATTGGATCCACACCCGTTCAGGTACAACAGCCGCCTTCTACCTCTCCTTCTACAAATTAACATTATTTCTAATTTTGAAGATGTTTGTTCGTCTGTCATTCAGAAAATGATTTCGACAAGCTTGACCCCGAAACTGCGCATAGTGAAGGTCTTGGCACTAGAATCTATCGGGCCCGACCTAGAGCAAGTTGTCAGTTTCCTGAGATGCTTTCCGTGCCTGGAGAAGCTATATATTGAGGTGATGTTCCTTTCCTGTTAAATGTTAACCATAAGGGAGTTCAATTTGTGACACCTTTTCCAAGTTTACGATGACAATGTACTACGACTTCTGAAGGTTCTTTTGGAGGATTTCACTACAGACATTCCCCCCATATTGGTTGCCTGATCCATATGGTTACAATCAATAAGCATTTCTCCTTTGGATTCATTTGTAATAGTTTTCTTAAGAAGGCTACATTTTCTAGAATGTAATCAAATGCCCAAGTTAATCATGTTAGATCGAAGATGGCATGTTAGTGCATTTTACAAATCCTGCAAACCAAATAGCTAGACCTGCAGTAATGTTCAAAACTGTGTGTAGGCACTAACATGTTTTCTTCTTTTGCAGATAAGATTAGGCCCAGTGGTGGATAAAGTGATACAATATAACAATCATGTCGAATGCCTAGATCTTAGAAATTACTTTGAACTCCTACCGAGGGACCTTACCGGAGAGTATATTCACCAGGTTCTTTGTTCTCAGAGCAAGGGTGTTGAAGGAAATGAGGTTTTCCCTACATTTATTTCACAAAAATGAATGGTCTGTTGATCAACGCCGGTGCCTGCGGCAGAATGGAGTAGGCTCCAAAAATGCTGAATTTCATTTTGGAACTTCAGATGACAAAGTAATCGGAAGTCATCAGGTCAACCCCATACATGACTTCTCAGTTGCTGACCCCTTTGCAAAAATTGTGAGGTTTCGGAGCCAGACTTAGAAGCGGTGATATTAGTTTGAACCTCTCTGATATCCATGTTCAGCGCATCAGCGTGAGCGTTTGCAGCTGATGAGCTAAATTTCATTTCTAATATCAGTTTGAACCTTGTAATCTTCGAATTTGAGCCAAATAACTCCGGAATTTGAACCTTGCAATATTTCGAGCTTTTGTGGTATGATTGTTGAAATGGCATCGTATGAGACTCGTATATTGCTAGCACTATTTTGACCTTAATATGAAATGGTCTTAGATTTTATTAATCATTCTCAAATTAGTTTACCTTGTTGATCTCATAGCACACGATCTGTATAGCTAACCATCACTGGTTCACCTCGCTGAGGCCATCATCGACCCCTACTATAGAGACATGAAGGATTCATGCAACAAGGACAAGCGTGCCTGGCACTCGGCCTGGATGGAGAAACTCGACAAAGCTCACGTCGTGTACGCGGCCAAGGAGGCGTACATGAGCTACGACATGTACAGGCGGATCGTTGACATGATGAAGTCCCTCCTTCCCCAAAATGGCCAGGGATCCAGCCAGACGCAGAGCAATGGCAAGCGTCATCGCAAAAATAAGTAGATGATTAGATCCTCATTTCTCCTACTTTACTATGCATGTAATTGCTTTCTTTGGTGTGTGGAAATGTTATGTGTGTAGTCACTTGTGTAATTGTATGCTTAATTTGGTTATGCAATGTTGTCTTTTTAAGTATATATGTTGATGTTGTAGACAGAGCGTAGATGTTATGCGGACAAAGAAAATCACATCGCACACAGACTAAACAATGGAACCCGTCGGTGATGTTTTCATCAGTCACTCACAATTGTATACCAGCAATTGTTTTCTCACAACACACACATAGCTTGTTAGCAGTAATTGTCTGTGTTGTTATCGGTCTTCTCACACGTCTCCGATTACAGACCTATTTGCCTCGTATCACACACATCTTGTTCAGTTGAACCGTTTCTGTTCTCATGTCTCAACGCAAACAGTTCATCCAACTGAACCGCATGCCATATATCGCACACACCTGTGATCTGGCTGATCGTTTCTTTTGTCTTGCCTAATCACAAACAGTTCATCCGAGTGAACCATATGTTGTGTATCGCACATGCCGCCATCTGGCTACACATTTCTTTTGTTCCTCCTCACCGCAAACAGTTCATTGAACTGAACCGTATGCCCTTCATCGCACACGCAACTAAAACCTGAATCGTGTTTGATGCATCCGTCATCGAAAACGTTTTACACATTTCTGACGGTTTTCATACAGCACCGTTTGCGATTATGGCATCGCACATAGTTTCTCGAAGGGTCTCTGATCATAGTGTCGCGTTAGCAGCATCTTGTAGTAGTGGATAGCGAACAATGCTATCATACCTAACTCTGCGGGCTAGCAGGGGGCATTAAATGCACTGCTCACTATCACATCACTAGCTGCCCGGCAAGGCCTATTGGGTGTATCTTGCCAGCTTTGCACCGGTTCTCTTGACACATCGCTGGACGGGTGTCACCTGTGGGTTTCTTCTGTAGGAGATGGCTGGCATGTGGCGAATGCTGCCACTTAATCACCTTGCGGCTTGACACCGCACTGATTGATGATGTGGGTCGTACTTGCGTGGTTGGCGGGGTGATTCAGACCCCGCAAGCCCTGGCAGGTGCTGCCGAGGAGTCTTGGCTGCTTGCTTCTGGTGGTGGCCTGTCCCCTTCCTGGGCTCGCCTGCCCGGCGAGGGAGGCCCTTCTCTTGCCGATATCCTGTTCCTTTGGCTCGATCTCGATCCCTCTAAATTGCATGTTGGTTCTTCAAGTCTCTAGATTCTTCAACCTCCGACTTAAGTTGGTGCTACAATCTTGATCTTGTGCCTGTGCATAGTTGGGCAACATACCTGGGGTCTGTTGCACCGATAGAAGCCCCCGGTCCTGCCCCGATCGTGCTATGGAGCGTCGGCGGGGTAGGGCCTAATAAGTGCACAGGCAGGGTTGCTGAAGGGGTTGGCCCCTTTTGAAGTTCTCTGTTGCTGCTTCATTAGTCTTGATCTTGAGGGCGGTTTCCGATTTCCCCACGCGTGGTGTAAAGCCAACAGTGGTGGGGCCGCGGCAGTGATGGCCCGTGAATGACTTTAACGCATGGGGTAGAAACCGCCAAATTACTCTTCCCACAGCGCGCTCTTATCCTTACCCACGTATGCTGCATGCATATCATGTGCTAGGTAACGGAGGCGCGTGGTGCGGAAGAGCATATTGAAGAGGGTCCATCCATCTTGAATTAGCGGAGGAGGGCGGCAATTGCCTGTCGACGGAGCAGCTGCCCTTCCCCGTCCGACCTATAAAAGGAGGGGCGAAGGAAGGCGAAGTCGTATGTCTCTGCATCCCTCTCTTCCTTCTTCCCTGGTTCTCTGATTCTTCTGGTAATGTTGAAGGGAAGGGCCTGGGGCCAGGCCCGGGCTTCTGCTCGGGGCAATTGGTGCCTCATGTTGGTGATGACGCTCGCGGAGTGAGTCTGGTCCTTGGTGCAGTGAACCTCTTAGTCTCTTTGAAATTCGTCCGGGAGGAGGAGCTAGAGATCATTGGTAATCCCAGCATCGCCCTTCCCGAGGGCCTTGGGGCCGTTGTCGTCGAGCTGCGCGCCTTCCTGCCCGCCAAGGAGGGGAGTGGTGCGCCTCGAGCCCCCTGGCCGTTCGAGCTGCTCGCCTTCTTCCCGAGAAGAGCGCCAGAGTGGTTTCTGGGCCTCTTCCTGGAACGGTGTTGATTAAGATGAAGCCTGGGGAGAAGGATAAGACGGGAGGCAGGCCGACCAGTAGGAGCATGACTACATCGACGCGTTCGTGTCGTACCAGCGACCCGCTGCTCATCTGCCTGGCTCTTCCCCCTTTTCCCGGCGCCGTCATCACCGTTTCTTCTGGCCGCCGGGAAAAGGCTTGTACCCCTGGTGCTCCCGTTGCCTTCTGGGGTCTTCTGACTGGGCCCCAGCATCTGCCTCTTTCGGTGCCTGTGCTGGAGCCCTCCTTCCGGTCCTGGAGGCGATGACCAGGGATCCGTCGGGGCGCTTTGCACGTCTTCCTCCTTCGCAGCCTCGCCACTCCCGATCCTGTCAGACTGGATTCGCCAGCTCATGACAAGGATCGGGGTGGAGTTGTGCCGGCGCGATGCCCGTCCTCTCCTCTTCCCACCGTAATTCCTGGGATAAGAGGAATAGGGAGAGGATTTTATGGAGCACTTGTCTTTTTTCAATCTTAAATCTATAGGCACTTGCAAAATTTTAATTCAAATAATGTAATTCCTCGAGTCCATCTTTGTATTCTGTAATGCTTGTACTTGTAACTATATACGAATGAAAAATATGGATCTTGTCGGGAACTCGTGCATGTGTATGTCCATGCAGAGGCAAAGTGCCTCTTTAATAGAATAAACAAGTTTTCCCCGACAAGATATCCTGCCGGCACCCTCTTTGTCTGCCGGAGAACTTTGTCTGCCGAGGAACAGACAGAGGGGCCAGCCCCCCGCCAACTCCTTTTTCCCAAAGGCCACTGCGACCACCATGACCAAAGCAACGTTCGAGTCATGTATGGGAGCACCTAAGTTTCAAAGAGGGAGGCGAGGTTTTCTTATGCAAAGTAGCTTTATAGAATACTAATGGGCAAGAGGTGAACTTATCTGTTTGGCTTGCCGGGGATCGCCGTGCCGTGCAATCTTCTCGTCTCTTATCGAAGCCAAGCTCACGGAAAGAACCTGCAACTCCATGTAGACGAGAATGAAGGAAGGATGCAATCCTATCTATATGCATATGCAAATGCTCATGAAATGCTTATGCAATGATCTGGGTGTGCTTGTGCATGCATGCAACCTTAGTTGGGGCCCCCCTACAGTGCTTCTTTATTTTCTCTTACACGGGGTTGATACGTCTCCAACGTATCTATAATTTTTGATTGTTCCATGCTATTATATTATCTGTTTTGGATGTTTATGGGCTTTATTATACACATTTATATTATTTTTTGGACTATCCTATTAACCAAGAGCCCAGTGCCAGTTTCTGTTTTTCCTTGTTTTAGAGTATCGAAGAAAAGGAAAATCAAACAGAGTCCAATTGACCTGAAACTTCACGGAACTTATTTTTGAACCAGAAGAAGCCCACGGAGTATCGGAGTTGGACTAGGAGAGTCCCGGGCTGCCCACGAGGGTGGGGGCGCGCCTACCCCCCTGGGCGCGCCCCCTGCCTCGTAGACAGCCCGGAGGTCCACCATCGTACTTCTTCCTCCCATATATACCCATATACCCTAAAAACTTCGGGGAGCACAATAGATCGGGAGTTCCACCGCCAGAAGCCTCCGTAGCCACCGAAAACCAATCTAGACCCGTTCCGCCACCCTGCCGGAGGGGGAATCCCTCTCCGGTGGCCATCTTCATCATCCCAGCGCTCTCCATGACGAGGAGGGAGTAATTCTCCCTCGGGGCTGAGGGTATGTACCAGTAGCTATGTGTTTGATCTCTCTCTCATGTTCTTGAGGTGGTACGATCTTGATGTATCGCGAGCTTTGCTATTATAGTTGGATCTTATGATGTTTCTCCCCCTCTACTCTCTTGTAATGGATTGAGTTTTCACTTTAAAGTTATCTTATCGGATTGAGTCTTTAAGGATTTGAGAACACTTGATGTATGTCTTGCGTGGGATACCCGTGGTGACAATGGGGTATTCTATTGATCCACTTGATGTATGTTTTGGTGATCAACTTGCGGGTTCCGTGACCTTGGGAATCTATGCATAGGGGTTGGCACACGTTTTCGTCTTGACTCTCTGGTAGAACTTTGGGGCACTCTTTGAGGTTCTATGCGTTGGTTGAATAGATGAATCTGAGATTGTGTGATGCATATCGTATAATCATACCCACGGATACTTGAGGTGACATTGGAGTATCTAGGTGACATTAGGGTTTTGGTTGATTTGTGTCTTAAGGTGTTATTCTAGTACGAACTCTAGGGCTGTTTGTGACACTTATAGGAATAGCCCAAAGGATTGATTGGAAAGAATAACTTTGAGGTGGTTTCGTACCGTACCATAATCTCTTCGTTTGTTCTCCGCTATTAGTGACTTTGGAGTGACTCTTTGTTGCATGTTGAGGGATAGTTATATGATCCAATTATGTTATTATTGTTGAGAGGACTTGCACTAGTGAAAGTATGAACCCTGGGCCTTGTTTCAACGCATTGCAATACCGTTTACGCTCACTTTTATCATTAGTTACCTTGCTGTTTTTATATTTTCAGATTACAAAAACCTATATCTACTATCCATATACCACTTGTATCACCATCTCTTCGCCGAACTAGTGCACCTATACAATTTACCACTGTATTGGGTGTGTTGGGTACACAAGAGACTCTTTGTTATTTGGTTGCAGGGTTGCTTGAGAGAGACCATCTTCATCCTATGCCTCCTACGGATTGATAAACCTTAGGCCATCCACTTGAGGGAAATTTTCTACTGTCCTACAAACCTCTGCACTTGGAGGCCCAACAACATCTACAAGAAGAAGGTTGTGTAGTAGACATCAGGGGTCATCGCCCCAGCTTGTACAAGGGGTTACATGCTACTTCAGGAATGCCATGTACAATGGGTGGCTGCCGGGCAGGGCCCGACAGCCTCTGCGCCTTATGGGTAGAACTTACAGAGATGCTCAATGTTCCATGAGCTTTGCAACGGTGTGCCATCTCCGGTCTCCAGACGGACTGCATCGGGTCTGGAGACTCGTACTACCCGGTAAGGGCCTTCCCACTTCGGTGATAACTTGTGTGTACCCTTGGCGGACTGAACATGCCTAAGGACAAGGTCACCTTCCTCAAGACACCGAGCACAAATCCTGCGGTTGTGATAGCGACGCAGAGCTTGCTGATAGCGTGCAGCACGCGTAGCAGCCCGGAACGGTTCTCCTCAAGTAGCACATCATCGTCACGTTAGTGCTGATCTTGCACTACTTCATCGTAGGCAAGCACCCGAGGAGACCCATAAATGAGTTCTGTGGGGATAATTACTTCTGCCTCGTAGACCAGCGAGAAGGGAGTCTATCCGGTAGCTCGATTAGGTGTCGTTCTGAGGGACCAGAGAACTACCAGCAGCTCCTCGATCCACCGCCTGCCGCGCTTCTGCAGTGTATCGAAAGTTCTTGTCTTGAGTCCACGAAGCACTTCAACGTTCACCCTCTCAGCTTGTCCATTGCTTCGGGGGTGTGCCATAGAGGAAAATGAGATCTTGCATCCGAGGGTTTCAACATATTGCATGAAGGCGTGGCTCGTGAATTGGGTGCCATTGTCAGTGATGATCCTTGACGAAACTCCAAAACGACACACCAATTCTTTCAAGAAGTTGATAGCTGACTGAGCAGTCACCTTCCTCACGGCAGTCACTTCGGACACTTTGTAAACTTGTGGATGGCAATGAACAA